>NW_012133857.1:12821010-12839371 GCF_000956105.1 Propithecus coquereli
AAAAAAAAAAAAAAAAAAAAGTTAAAAAATAAAAAGAATAGGTCTTATTGATTCTCCTTTTGTGCCTGCCCTCCCCTACTCACCCTTCTCTCACTTTACCAAAGAAAGTCATCTCTTCATTTCAAACCTAAATGAAATACATTGCCCTAGAGAGGAAACCCCTTCAGGACACCAATGTTTATCTCATCTCCTATGGAAGGATATTTAGGTCGTTTCTGTTTTTTTTAAGGGTGTTATAAATAAAGCTTAGATGGGATTTTTGTACATGTCTTTTGTTTCCACTGATCTTGGATAAATACTGAGAAATGGAATTGCTGGTCATAGGGTAGTGTTTGTCAGGCCAATTTCCAAAATGGTCGTACCATTTTGCATTCTCTCTAGCAACGTATGAGAGTTCTTTTTTTTTTCCTATGGAGAGTGCAAATATGAGAGTACTGATTGCTGGAAATCCTTTTGTATTTGATTTGATATCTTTTTAATGTTAGCCATTCTAGTGGATGTATACTGGTATCTTATTGTAGTTTTATTTTGTATTTTCCTTATGACTAATCATAGTGAGCATTTGTTAGATATGTGTTATAAATATTTACTCCCTGTTTTTAGTTTGCCTATTCTTTTTTTTTTTTTTGAGAGAGACAGGGCGTTGCTCTGTCTCCAGGCTGGAGTGCAATGGCATGATCGTAGCTCACTGCAGCCTTAAACTCCTGGACTTCAGGTGATCCTCCTGCCTCAGCCTCCTGAATAGCTGGGACTACAGGCGTGGGCTACCATGCCTGGTTAATTTTTTAGTTTTTATATTTTGTAGAGATGGGGTCACACTCTTGCTATGTTGCCGAGGCTCATCTTGAACTCCTGGTCTCAAGTGATTCTCCTGCCTCGGCCTCCCAAAGTCCTGGGATTATAAGTCTGAGCCACTGTACCTGGCCAACAATGTCTTTCGAAGAGCAAGTTTCAATTTGGATCTTTTCCTTTTATGGTTAGTGCTCTCTGGATTCTAAGAAATCTTTGCTGACACTAAGCTCAAAAAGATTTTCTCCTGTGTGGTTTTTTTTTTTTTTTGAGACTGGGTCTCGTGTCACCCAGGCTGGAGTGCAGTGGTGCAATGACAGCTCACTGTAGCTTCAAACTCCTGGGCTTAAGCATTCCTCCCACTTCAGCCCCTCAAGTAGCTGAGACTACAGGCACGTGCCACCATGCCTGGCTAATCTGTTCCCTAGGCCGGTCATGAACTCCTGGCCTCCAGCTTTCCTCCCAAAGTACTGGGATTACAGGCATGAGCCACCATGCCTGGCCTTGTATTTTCTTTTAGAAGCTTTATAGTTTTAGCTTTTACATGTGTCTTTGATCCATTTTTAATTAATTTTTAATGTGGTCTGAGGGTAGACAAGGCAAGTATCATCAATGGGGAATCAGGCTCTGAGTCTAGAGAGGGAGCCTGAGAAACTGATACTCTGTCCTGGGAAGACAGCAGACATGTTTCCAGATCTGGAATGACTCTTTTGAGACCTGGTAATTGGAGTGAGTACACTTAAAATTTTTAAGTGGGCATCTTTTGGAGGGCAAGGGTACTTCCAGCAGCCACTCATTTCCAGCTCCTATAACACACATTAAAGTTACTACTGTTTAAAAGCTCATAGTTAGATCTGGGGAGTGGGTAGGCAGTCAAAGCAACTCTTGCTTCTTGGCACCCCTTGATGCTCTTAACTGAGTGTTCTGTTGGGCCCAGAGCATTTACTTTGGAAAAAATTAGTGTTTAAAGCAGGATCAAGCTGTTAAATAACACAACTAAAAGTAATAGAATAGGACCCCTGGTTTTTATTTTGTTGGCTTTTAGAGTTAAAATCATTATTAAGAAGGATAGCCTGGGGTATTGGTATTGTGCTGCTAGAGGTGAAAATTCTTAGACCTATGCAAGATGGACCAGAGTGAAAGCATTTCCTAGGAATGTTTTTATTAATCAAGAATGAAAGACAAAACAGTATGGCAATTCCTCAAAAAATTGAAAATAGAATTACCATATGATCCAACAATTCCACTTCTGGGTATATGCCCAAAAGAATTGAAAGCAGAATCTCAAAGAGATGTTTGTACCCATGTTCATAATAGCATTATTCACGATAGCTAAAAAGTGGAAGCAACCCAAATGTCCATCGATGGATGAATGGGTAAGTAAAATGTATGTACATACAATGGAATATTATTCAGCCTCATACAGGAAGGTAATTCTGACACGTGCTACAACTTGGATGAATCTTGAGGACATTATGCTGAGTGAAATAAGCCAGTCAAAAAAGGACAAATAGGGTCTGATTTTACTCATACGAAACAGCGTAGTCTAAATCATAGCGACAGAAAATGGTTGCCACGGGTGGGGAAAGAATAAAAGACAGAGGAAGTTCCAAATCAATTAGCTACCATCATAGTTCCAGCCATAAAGGGTACTGACCTGCAATGGGGAGACCTTATTCCTATAACTTACTGGTTAGCTTCTTGGAAACTAAAAGGACTTAACAGTAATTGATGGCCTAGGTGTGGTGGCATGCATCTGTAGTCCCAGCTACTCTGGAGGCTGAGGCAGGAAGATCGCTTGAGCCCAGGAGTTTTAGGTTCCAGTGAGCTATGATGATGCCACTATGCTCTAGCTGGGGAGGCAGAGCAAGACCCTGTCAAAAAAAAAAAAAAAAAAAGGGAATCGATGATGGAAGAGTGTCACTAGGAGCACAGCCTTTAACTTAACATGATGCTTGCCATCTTTCAGGACCAGCTGACTTATGTTCAGCTGACCCATGTTCAACATGGAACTGTTTTTTACTTCAGCCATCAAAGTTCTCATTTGAATATTTACTGCTACCACCAAGGTCTGTACCTGCAGCAACTTCACCTGTGCCTATATTCCCATTCTGTGGGTTGTCTTTTCATTGTCTTGGTGGTGTCCTTTAAAACATTAAAGTTTTTTTTGCTTTAGAACTAGCCCCTGGGGCCCTTCTACTCATCGTATTGTAGCATCAGTTGGGTGTGGGATCTGGGCAATAAGGTATCAGGCCCTTCTTGTTCCTACTTGCCTGTTCACTGCCAGCCATAGTCATTTATGGGATTGATGTTTTAGTACCATTTCTTTTCAGAGCTAGTTGATATGATAGGTGAGTTGTTATCACTCCTTAGGAGATCATGACTTTCACGGCTCAGTCCTGCAGTGTATATCAACGAACTTCTTTTTTTTTTTTTTTTTTTGAGACAGAGTCTCACTCTTTTTGCCTGGGCTAGAGTGAGTGCCATGGCGTCATCCTAACTCACAGCAACCTCAAACTCCTGGGCTCAAGCAATCCTTCTGCCTCAGCCTGCCGAGTAGCTGGGACTACAGGCATGCGCCACCATGCCCGGCTAATTTTTAGTTGTCCGATTAATTTCTTTCTATTTTTTTTTAGTAGAGACGGGGTCTCTTGCTCAGGCTGGTTTCGAACTCCTGAGCTCAAACAATCCGCTCGCCTTGGCCTCCCAGAGAGCTAGGATTACAGGCGTGAGCCACCGCGCCCGGCTCAGCCAACTTCTTTACTGGGATCTGATAAGTGAGATCATTTTGGCCCTAGGACCTATAATTGTTTGCTTTGCTAGAATAAACTGCATATTTCTGAGAGCTACACCTATCCTGAGGAAAACTATGGAGGGAAGTACTACTAGATAGTTTGATAAATCTTTTTTTTGAGTTGGGGTCTTCCTCTGTTGCCCAGGCTAGCATGAAGTGGTGCTATCATAGCTCACTGTAACGTCAAACTCCAGGGCTCTAGTGATCCTCCTGTGTTAGCCTCCCAAGTGGCTACATGTGTGCACCACCATGCCTGGCTAATTTTTAAATTTTTTATAGAGACGAGGTCTCATCATGTTGCTTAGGCTGGCCTCAAGTGATCCTCCTGCCTCTGCCTCTCAAAGTGTTAGGATTACAGTTGTAAGCCACCCCACCTGGCCAGTTTGATAAATCTTTTCCCCATCGTCTTCAGCATTTTGTGAGGTTTCCAGTTTTCTCCACATCCTAATCAACATTTAACTGTCTTTTTGATTATAGTCACCCTCGTGGACTTAAGCCGTATCTTATTGTGGTTTTACTTTGCATTTCCCTTGTGGCCAATGTGGAACATTTTTTCTTGTGTTTTTTGGCCATTGGTGTATCTTTGGAAAAAATACCTGTTCAGTGCCTTTGCCCATATTTTAAATTGGATTGTCTTTTTGTTACTGAATTGTTATAGTTAGTTATATATTCTAGATACAAGTTATATATTCTAGACACAAGTCCCTTATCAAATATATAATTTGCATAAATTTTCACTTTCTTGGTGTCCTTTAAAACACAGAAGTCTTTGATGACTTGGGATACAGAGATTTAAAAAAAAATCATGCAAGTTTTAAATTTTGATGATATCAAGTTTATCAAGTTTTTGTTGCTTATGCTTTTGGTATCTTATCTGAGAAACCATTACCTACCTAATTCAAGGTTACAGGTATTTTTTGCCTGTGTTTTCTTCTAAAAGTTTTATAGTTTTAGCTCTTAATTTAGGTCTTTGATCTATTTTGAGTTAATTTTTATATGGTATGAAATAGGGGTCCAACTTCATTCTTTTGCATAGGGACATCCAATTGTCCCAGTACCATTTGTTTAAAACACTGTCCTTTCCTCATTGGCAACTTTGTCTAAAATCTCTTGACCCTGAATATGAGGGTTTATTTCTAGACTCTCAGTTCTGTTTCCTTGATATGTATGTCTGTCCTTATGCCAGTGCCACACTGTCTTGATTACTGTAGCTTTGTGGTAAGTTTTGGAATTGGGAATTGTCAATCAGCCCTCTGGTTGTATACATTCTTTTCTATTTTGTACAGATAATACCATATTACGAATAGTATTTTGCACATGTTTTTTAAACTTGATACATAATAGCTTATCCTATACCAATTAATATAGCTACCTTTTTTTTTTTTTTTTCTTTTTCGAGACAGAGTCTCACTCTCTTGCCTAGGCTACAGTGCCGTGGCATCAGCCTAGCTCACAGCAACCTCAAACTCCTGGGCTCAAGCGATTCTCTTGCCTCAGCCTCCTGAGTAGCTGGGATTACAGGTGTGCGCCACCACACCTGGCTAATTTTTCTATTTTTAGTAGAGACGGGGTCTTGCTCTTGCTCAGGCTGGTCTCGAACTTCTGAGCTCAAGCAATCCTCCCACCCTTGGCCTCCCAGAGTGCTAGTATTACAGGCGTGAGCCACCGTGCCCCGCCTCGTTCTTTGGACATATTTAAGACAGGTTTTTTTGTTTTTTGTTGAGACAGTCTTGCTCTGTTACCTGGGCTAGAGTGCAGTGGCAGTGGCGTTGTCATAGCTCACTGCAACCTGAAACTCCTGGGCTGAAGTGATTCTCCTTCTTCAGCCCCCCAAGTAGCAGGACAACAGGCCCATGCTACCATGCTGGCTAATTTTTCCATTTTGTGTAGAGATGGGGTCTTGCTCTTGCTCAGGCTGGTCATGAGTTTTTGTTGTTTTTTTTTTAAATAAATATGCCCGGTCACGGCTGGCAGAGTGCAGGGCAGTTGAAGACAGTTGTTTTAAAGTCTGTGTCTAGTAAGTTTGATATCTGGGCTTCCTGAGGTATTTCTGTTGATTCATTTTGTATCTTTGAAAGGGCCATATTTTCTGTTTGTGTTGTATATCTTGTGGTTTTTTTTTGGTTGAAAATTGGACATTTGACTGTTATAATATGGCAACTTTGGAAGTCAGATTCTTCCCATTTCTCAGGATTTGCTGATTTTTTTTTGTTTGTTTTGACTTTTGAAGGCTGTAGTAGTCTGTTTTGAGACTTCTAAAGTATTTTTGCAAAGACTGTTCCTTGTTATATGTGATCACTGAAGTCTCTGTTCCTTTAGCTCATATTCAGCTAATGTTTTGACCAAGATTTCCTTGAATGCCAGGAGCTCAAACAGACAAACAGAAAACAAACCAGGAAAAACAAAAAAGAGAGAAGCAGAAAAACAAAGTAAATAACTACCTCTCCCTGTCTCTACAGTTTGGCTCTTTGCTGGGACACTCCTTCAACACTTAGCTAGGTTTGCTTTGAGCCTAGGGATTAGCTTGAGGTGAGAGTTTATGATGTTCTCAGGTCTTGTAAGATTGTATGTCTTGCCTGGGCACGTGTGTAGCTTTCTAAATTGCCTGTATATGTGCTGCTTTGGAATACCCTAATTTTCCAAAGAGTTTCACCCCAACTTCTCTGGGCCTCTACCCATAATCTCTTGCCCCAGGTTTCTGTGAGTCTGTAGTCTGCTTTGGCAGCTTTTGTTAGTAGTGCATGCCACTTTTCTGCCTGAGTTCTGAGTTAGGTTGAAATACAGACAAGCACTTAAATACCCCAGGCAGGGTAGAACAGATATATACAATAATTTGCAAATATGGTCTGCTCTCATTGTTGAGGGAAGGAAGTTTTTTAAAGAGATGGGGACTTGTTCTGTTGCCCAAGCTGGAGTACAGTGGCCTGATCATTGCTTACTGCAACCTCGGAACTCCTGGGCTTAGGTGATCCTCCCACTTTAGCCTCCCGAGTAGCTGGGACAATAGGCGCATGCCACAATGCCTGGCTAATTTTTTATTTTTTAAAAATTTTTTGTAGAGATGAGGTCTTGCTATGTTGCTCAGGCTGGTGTCAAACTCCTGGCCTCAAGCTAGCCTCCTGCCTTTCCCTCCCAAAGTGCTGAGATTATAGGTGTGAGCCACTGTGCCTGGCTAGCTTTTTGTTGATTGGGCATTTGCTTGGTTGCTGTAAACCTTTGGCTATCTTTTTTCTTCCCTTCCCTTCCTTTTCCTTTTCCTTTTCCTTTCTTTTCAAGATAGGATCTTTCTCTATCACCCAGGTTCGAATGCAGTGGCACAATCATAGCTCACTACAGCCTCAAACTCCTGGGCTCAAGCAATTCTCCCACCTCAGCCTCCCAAGTAGCTGGGACTACTGGTGTGAGCCACTGTGCCTGGTTAATTTTTTCTTATTTTTTTAAATGGTGGTGGGGGGGGGGTCTTACTATGTTGCCCAGGCTGGTCTTGAACTCCTGGCCTCAAGTAATCCTCTTGCCTCAGCCTCCCAAGTCGCTGGGACCTTTAACTTTTTTCTAAAGCTCCGGCAAAGTTTGTTCAGACAGTTACCACTTTTTCTTTTTTTTTTTTTGATGTTTCTGTGGAGGAATGAGATCTTGGAACTTCTTAGTCTGCCATTTTGATGACCTGTAGGTTATCTTTTTCACTCTCTTGATGGTGTCCTTCAATGGACAAAAGTTTTTAATTTTGATGAAGTTTATCTATTTTTTATTTTATTCCTTATGCTTCATGTGTCATGTTTAAGAAACCATTGCCAAATTCAAGGTCATGAAGATTTGCTTCTTTTTCAGTAGCTATAACAAAGTTCCTTGAGATAACTTCTGAGCTTGACTGAAGTTACATGTCCATCTTCAAAGCAATCACTGTGGTGAGGATAATAGACTGTTCTGATTGGCCAGGCTTGATTGTGTAGGATCAGCCACATGGATTGAGAATGGGGTTAATGCCAACATGCTGTTTCCAAAAAGGAAGCACGAATGGGTGCTAGAAAAAATTAGTAAATATCTAATTCAGTATATTGAAAAGTTTATGGTGCCCCAGAGTACCTGTTTTAATTAAAGGTGTATTTTTCTTATAATAAATATGTAAATGTTTAAAAGTGACCTCCAAAATTATCTCTGCTGATGTGGTCCCTGACAAACCAAGCAGGGGGAAGCCTACCCTCTACTTCTTGATTTAAAGTACTTACTTGTTGGCTGGGCGTGGTGGCTCAGGCCTGTAATCCTAGCACTCTTGGAGGCCAAGGTGGGAGGATTGCTTGAGCTCAGGAGTTCAAGACCAGCCTGAGTAAGAGCAAGACCCCATCTCTACTAAAGATAGAAAAAATTAGCTGGGCGTGGTGGTACATACCTGTAATCCCAGCTACTCAGTAGGCTGAGGCAGGAGGATCACTTGAGCCCAGGAGTTTGGGGTTGCAGTGAGCTATGATGATGCCACTGCACTCTACTTGGGGCAACAGAATGAGACTCTGTCTCAAAAAAAAAAAAAAAAAGTATTTATTTGTTGTGGTTTGTTTTGTACAGGTACTGCTATAACCAGAGTTTGGTAGAAAAAGTATCTACTTATTGGGGTCCTGTTGACATAGAAAGAGATGTGGGGGGATTCTCGATCTGCTAACAGAACAGGACCTTTTCGGTAAGTCCTGAAATTTGAGTATTGAAATTGTTATTATTTTAATGATAAATATATAGTATAACATTTTGGCCTATTCTAAAGGGAGATACTTTGTGGAGAAGTATCTCTGATTTTCTAAAAATAGAAACTGTTTTAAAAATTTCTAGTCATTTCTAAAGTCATTGTGAGACTGAATACCCAGCAGCCAAGTGTTTTGTCATATAACATTTTTGAAAATATTAAAAATATCTCCAAGTCTCTTGTATCTTTTTATCTCTTTTAGCAAAGTAATACATACTTGGCTAGTAGGGAAAGCTAGCAAAATGTACATAAATGCTTATAAAAGTTCCATTAAGTTCACTAATTATGTTTAGAATGCAGAGCTATGCCTTGCCTATGGCATATTGATGTAGTTTGCTAAGTTACATTTCAATTTCACAGGTTACTGGGTACCAAGAAGAGTGGAGCAGGTGGTAGCATTCAGATGTAAATAGATTGTATTTTATAGGGAGTTAATTTTTTTACAGCCAGTATAATACACATTGATGATGATATTTTAAAAACTATTGCACTGTATTTACAATTAATGAAATGCTATACAAATGTGATTTTATGGTTTTACTTGGTATATCGTAAAGAAATCTGACCTTTAAATTTGTGCATTCAAAAGTATTGATGCTCCAGTTGAAACTTCTGTTAATAGTAAATTTTTATTTGGATTGGCAGTCTGCAAGATTTTATTGTTTAAATTCAACAGATATTCTCATTCATTATTCTGAAGCTTGGCATTCCATCGAAAAATTTAGGTAGTGACTGAGTTTAGAAGATCCATATAATGTTTAGTAAAACTAGTGTTTCGTAAATGCTAAATGATAAGGGTCTTTTCTTTCTGCTTAGTGGTATTTAAAGTGCTGAGTATGTTTTTTCTTTCAAAATATTATGGTCTATGCTAACCAAGAAGTTGTAGGGGAAAAAAAATAAAATAAAATGAAAAAATAAAAAAAAAGAAAAAGAAAAATATTATGGTCTAGATTAGTGGTCAGCAAACTGTAACCCACAGCCTGTTGTTGCAAATAAAATTTTATTGGAACACAGCCACACTTATTCATTTACAAATTACCTATAATTGCTTTCATGCTACAGTGGCAGAGTTGAATAGTTGTGACAGAGACTGTATAAACCCACAAAGCCCAGTATATTTACTATCTGGCTGTTCACGGAAAAAGTTTGCTGATCCCTAGTCAAGATTAGTGGGCTTGTACTTTAACATTTTAAAATATTTAGGTTTTAATTTGTCCTTTTATTACTTCTGTTTATGAACATACTTTTGGAAGTAAAGCTATTTTTAATGGAATTAACATAGGTAAATAATCAGAAATGTTAGATAAATTTATCTCTATCATATAACTTTTTTTCTATTTTCAGAACATTTTTTCCTCGACCTGTTTAAATTTAGTAAAAAGTATATTTCACCACCTTAATTTTAGTTTAAATGTAAGTCATTAGATGCTATTTTTTAAGATCTTTTGTCAGGAGGGAGACGTAGTTTACATAGCATTCCTTTTTGGGGGACTAATTTAGACCAGAAGAAGGTATCTTGTAGGAAAATGATTTTGTATTTCTTTTTAAATTTGTTTTTATTTGGTTGAAAATCATTTTCATAGCTACTGCTATTTTATATTAATAGAACTGTTTCTTGATTAGTCTGCATAAAATACAGATCTAAGAACCATAGTACAGTGGGTTACTCCAGATCTATTTGATCTTAATTCAGGAGGGTAAGATAATCTTTAGGGCAGTTATTCAAGGACAGTGTTGGATATGTTCTGGTCAGAAAACATGTAGATTTAGATACCTCAGACCTCATCCCATGAGAATCTGATGAGGCTTAAGTCTCCCTGCAAGCTAACTATTAGGACTAGAATGATTTTTTTTAAGGTCTGGAATGATTTTTATTTATTTTTTTTAATTTAAAATTATTTTTCTAAAAAGATTATCCGGAACCACACCCAAGAAGCCTTGAGCAAGTGGACTCTAGAATGATTTTTAAATATGGGAGATACATAGTTAGTGGTAACATCTTAATTTTAGTGTTAAATCGTGTTACTTACGAAGAACATCTAAACTTCTCTGTGATTAACCACAGACATAACTAATGTTAATGGGAGCCGGTGGAAGTCGTCATCTTCTGAAAATCCATTAAATATACTTCATTCTAGTGTTTAAGTTAATTTTGTTAAGTGTCTATTACTTTAAGAAAGGTTTTGACATTGTGTAACTCTTTCTCTTGAACTGAGTGACCCAGAATTGGTCATCCCTTGAATTTTACTGTAGTAATGTAGTCTGAGCTCAGAAGGGTCTTATGATAAAAGCTGTGTGTTCTGGGTGAAGAGAACTGAGTTGATAATTGATACCTGAATGCTTTTGTTTTACTGCTAAATAGCAGATGACCCTTCAAATCATTTCGTGTATTTCTTTTTCATGTGTCCCCACCCAGGACCCCAGGTGCCTAATTGCCTACTTAAATTCCCTGATCTTTGACCAAAGCGAAAACATGTAAAATGCCCTGGAACTTTAGTTAAAGGAAAGAAGTTTAGTATGAAAGATTGGGCCAGCACTTGTTTATCTCTTGAGTTCTATAAACTGAGAATGTGAATTTAATACTATGCCTGTTTTTTTAAATGCATTTTATTACCATGAAAAATTAGCATGAGGCATTGGAATCTGGAATATCAGCTTCTTCATTTGGGTCATGGGGATAATGCTTGAAGGCCTAATGCTCTCTCTAGGTCCCTTTCAACATTAAGCTCCTGGATGCTGTTGCTTGGCTTAGATGACTTACACATACTTTGTGGCATGATTGATGCTGCCTCCTGTGATGCCCTTGGGTAGTTATAATAGGACCCAGGTGAGAGCACTTCTTGGCAGAGCCATGGTAGAACTGGGATTTAGATGCAGCCAGGGCTGATGCTCAGCTGTGGAACACTGTTGAACTCCTACTGGTGATTTACAACTAGTGTTTCTTTCTTTTGGGTCTACATCCATTTTGGTTGGGTGGTGTCCATGCTGTAGCTGTAATAAAACATTTTGGAACATTATCCCTGGATGCAGCAATGAGAAAGACACCTCCTGGAACTTACTGTAAAACATTACAGTGCATTGGTTTTTCTGATGTATAGGAATCATGTTGACCTTGGAATTCTAAGTTCCCTGGCTGTAGAAATGGAAATTTTTGTAGTGTGTCACCATTGTTAGCTTATCTGGTATTGCGGATTTTCCCTGTTGCAGGACTGGGTGAAAGCTTTTTCTGCAGCAGTCATGTTGAAAACCTTGTGTTGACTTTCCTCGTGTTGTGAAATGGGAGCATAAAAGTTTACTCCGCCACTTCGTCTTAAAATAGCAAAACTTTGCTGTTTTCTGCAGATCTAGGACCTTGTTACAGAACTCTGCCAAAAAAAAAAAATGTTTACAGAAGAATGTACTGTGATTAGAGAAGAATATGCTGGTGTGTAGATTTCAAACTCTCTGGACAATATAAATAACACTGTCTTTGTTTCTACAGTGGGAGCCAAGAAGAAAGGTTTGCTCCCGGGTGGAACAGGGATTATCCTCCTCCTCCCCTTAAGAGTCATGCTCAAGAGAGACACTCTGGCAACTTTCCTGGCAGAGATTCACTTCCCTTTGATTTCCAGGGGCATTCGGGGCCTCCCTTTGCAAATGTAGAGGAGCATTCTTTCAGCTATGGAGCTAGAGACGGACCGCATGGTGACTATCGAGGAGGGGAGGGACCTGGACATGATTTCAGGGGGGCAGATTTTTCATCTTCTGATTTTCAGAGTAGAGATTCATCACAGTTGGACTTTAGGGGTAGGGACATACATTCTGGGGATTTTCGGGATAGAGAAGGACCACCTGTGGACTATAGGGGTGGAGATGGTACTTCTATGGATTATAGAGGTAGGGAGACATCTCATATGAACTACAGAGACAGGGATACTCACACTGTTGACTTCAGAGGTAGAGATGCTCCTCTGTCTGACTTCAGGGGCCGGGGCACTTATGATTTAGATTTTAGAGGCCAGGATGGATCCCATGCAAATTTTAGGGGAAGGGATTTATCAGATTTGGATTTCAGGGCCAGAGATCAGGCCCGTTCTGATTTTAGGAATAGAGATGTATCTGATGTGGACTTCAGGGACAAAGATGGAACACAGGTAGACTTTAGAGGCCTAGGTTCAGGTACTACTGATCTAGACTTTAGGGACAGGGATACACCACATTCAGATTTCAGAGGTAGACACCGGTCCAGGACTGATCAGGATTTTAGGGGCAGAGAAATGGGACCTTGTATGGAATTTAAAGATAGGGAGATGCCCCCTGTGGATCCAAATATTTTGGATTACATTCAGCCCTCTACACAAGATAGAGAACAGTCTGGTATGAATGTGAACAAGAGAGAAGAATCCACACATGACCGTACAATAGAAAGGCCTGCTTTTGGCATTCAGAAGGGAGAATTTGAGCATTCAGAAACAAGAGAAGGAGAAACACAAGGTGTAGCCTTTGAACATGAGTCTCCATCAGACTTTCAGAACAACCAAAGTCCAATTCAAGACCAAGACAAGTCACAACTTTCTGGAGGTGAACAACAGAGTTCAGATGCTGGTCTGTTTAAAGAAGAAGGTGGTCTGGACTTTCTTGGCCAGCAAGACACTGATTACAGAAGCATGGAGTACCGCGATGTGGATCACAGGCTGCCAGGAAGCCAGATATTTGGCTATGGCCAGAGCAAGTCTTTTCCAGAGGGTGAAACTGCCCGAGATGCCCAACGGGACCTTCAGGTATTTGGTTGGGGGTGGGTTGCTTTTTCCTTTTTCGTAAGGCTTTTCTAAAGGATGAAGTGTAGAGTTCAGGACCTTCAGTTCTGGATCTCTCCTTGTACAACCATTGATGAACAAAATTTGTATTCAGGAGTGGAAATGCAGAAACGTAAATCTCTAGAGAAAGGGCCCCCAGCTCAGATCATATTTTTGATGTATGTTAATTCATTATTTTGCTTTATGGTGCAGGTTTAGATGCCCTGGGATAATTTAGTTTGAAAGTATCTGTCTTTGGGAGTTGTTCTTGCAACTCTTGCATAGTCTCGCCATGTGATTGTTTAGGGCTCATTTTCTTACTTAAACTCATTCAGAGAATACTTAGGAGTCTTCCTTTCTCCAGTCAAGAGGAGGTAATGTTAATGTTGCAAGTTTCCAATTTGCAACTAACATAATTAACTTAAATGTTACATTTCTTTTTTTTTTTTTTTTTGAGACAGAGTCTCACTCTGTTGCCCGGGCTAGAGTGCCGTGGTGTCAGCCTAGCTCACAGCAACCTGAAACTCCTGGGCTCAAGCAATCCTTCTGCCCCAGCCTCCCGAGTAGCCGGGGCTACAGGCATGCGCCACCATGCCTGGCTAATTTTTTCTATATATTTTTAGTTGTCCGATTAATTTCTTTCTATTTATAGTAGAGACGGGGTCTCACTCTTGCTCAGGCTGGTCTCGAACTCCTGAGCTCAAGCGATCCTCCAGCCTTGGCCTCCCAGAGTGCTAGTATTACAGGTGTGAGCCACCACGCCTGGCCGGTAAAATCTGTTTTTAAAGATAATATTTTCATTTTCAAACTACAAACATAACCCTTTAGATTACATATTCAAGAAATGGGCCGGGCGTGGTGGCTCACACCTGTAATACTAGCACTCTGGGAGGCCAAGGCTGGAGGATCGCTTGAGCTCAGGAGTTCGAGACCAGCCTGAGCAAGAGTGAGACCCCCTCTCTACCAAAATTAGAAAGAAATTAATCGGACAACTAAAAATATATAGAAAAAATTAGCCAGGCATGGTGGCGCATGCCTGTAGCCCCGGCTACTCGGGAGGCTGAGGCAGAAGGATTGCTTGAGCCCAGGAGTTTCAGGTTGCTGTGAGCTAGGCTGACGCCATGGCACTCTAGCCTGGGCAACACAGTGAGACTCTGTCTCAAAAAAAAAAAAATAAATAAATAAATAGATTTTACCCATCTCTACTTAGTTTCTGTTACTTTGGATGGTCATCCTATAACATGCTAACCAAATAATGAGTTTTGGGAATATTAGAGCTGGATGGCCATATAATTTATTGTCTAAATCAGGATACTTTCAAGAATAAAAGAGGACATTATTGATAATTATGCCAGGACAGTAGGCATAACTGGGGGATATGGTCACTTCGTTATAGACTTTTTCTAAAAACTTAAATCTGTTTTAGAACTTTTAAAATGGAGGGAAATTAATTGGAAAATATAGATTTATAAATGTGAAAAATACAGATTTCTCTCAACTATACTGTTGTGTGGTTTAGACTCAAATGACACCTTTTGACTTTGTTCAGAAATTTATTTATTGAAGGCATCTTTAATAAATGACGTCTAGTTTAAATTTCTTTTTTTGCTATTTGCTCATTCAGGAAAAGAAAATTATACTTTTTTGGAGAATATGTTAGTGTTATTTTCTAGTTATAAAAGTCCCATTCAATGTTGTCTTTCATAATGCTCTGCTTTACAATTTTAAGACTCCTTCAGTGAGCCTTGGTCCTTAGCACACCTATATTCTAATAATTTGAAGTCAAATTTTGGAACTCAGAACAATAGAGAAAATTATAATTTTTCATATCTTCATATAATATGAGTCATTTTCTTTTTGATCCTGAGTACCTATATTTCATGTTGAGTTTCATATTGCACACTAAAGTATATTTGTGTAATAATTTTTCATTCTAAATTGAAGGATCAAGATTATAGGACTGGTCCAAGTGAAGAGAAACCCAGCAGGCTTATTCAATTAAGTGGGGTACCTGAAAATGCCACAAAAGAAGAGGTAAGACGTATATGCTCTCTTTCTCCGTTTTGGTTAATTAAAAAATTTTAAGCTGGGCACAGTGGTTTATGCCTGTCATCCCAGCATTTTGGGAGGCTGAGGTGGAAGGATCACTTGAGGCCAGGAGTTCGAGACCAGCCTGGGCAAAATAGCAAGACCCCATCTCTAACAACAACAACAACAACAAAAAATTAGCCTGGTGTGGTGGTGCACGCCTATAGTCCCAGTTACTTGGGAGGCTGTTGTGGGAGGATTGCCTGAGCCCAGGAATTCAAGGCTGCAGCAGTGAGCTACATCATGCCACTGTATTCCAGCCTGAGTGACAGAGCAAGACCCTGTCTCTTAAAAAAAAAATTTTTTTTTAAACTCTTTAGTTTGCAAAATTACAGATACACAGAAGGTACAAAGAAACATAGAAGTCTTGTGTGTCCTTCACCCTGCCTCCCTCATTGTTGATATTTTGTATGACTGTAGTACAATATCTAAACCAGGAAATTGCTTTTGGTATAACCGTAGTACTTACTCAGATGTCACCAATTATACATGTACTTACTGAGGTGAGGTTTATTAAAAAAAAAAAATTATGGCAAATGATTGCTCTCTTCAGACCTGATAATCATCCTTTAGGGCACATTATTTCTGGAATACATACATAAAGATGCAATTTATTTATAATAGTAAAAACTGGAAACTGCTTAACTGCCCAATGTCAAAGAATTGGCTGACTAAATTATGGGCGAATTTATGGAAGAATTGGTCAGAATACTACAACAAGAGCTAACCGTGCTTACTTTGTGCCAGACATTGTGTGATACTTACAAGTATTAGATCATTTAGTTTGTAATGTATCCTATGAGTAGGTACTCTTAATTCAGTCAATCCAAATATTAAGCATTACTGTGTGTCAGGTGCTGTTCTAGGTACTGAGTGATGCAGCAGTGAATATTATAAAGTCACTGCCTCCATGGATAATAAAAAAGCAAGCAAAAAATAGATAACAGTTTCAGGCAGTGATAAATGCTCTGATGAAAACCAAAGTAGAGGTTTAGTGTGTCACTTGGGTTGGGGATGTTTTAGACTGGGTAGTCATGGGAGACATCACTGAAGAATAGATATTTGAGCCCAAGCCTGAATGCAGTGAGAGAACAGTCCATTTAAAGATAGGGAAAACAATTGACCAGGGTGAGGGAGTTCATGCTGAGGGAGTGCCATAGCCCTGGACTATAATGAGCCCAGTGCATCATTTTATGTTTAACAGATGAGAAACTGTAAGAGGTTACACAGCAAGTGAGCCAGGAGGGTTAGAATGCAGACAGTCTGATCTCAGAGTTGAGCTTTTGAAGGTCATGCTCTTCTGGCTTTCTTATATACTTGAGAATTTTTGAATAATTATGTTCTCATTCAACATTTTTTGAATGCCTAAAGTGTTCGTGACTTAATTTTGCCTTTATAAAGTAATCATAGCTTTAAATTATGTAGAATAAAAGCCAGTATGGTAAATATAATATTCAGTGTTTGACTATGCTTTGTATCCTTAATGCAAATACCATCTTCTTGCAGATTCTTAACGCCTTTCGGACTCCCGATGGCATGCCTGTGAAGAACTTGGAGTTGAAGGAGTATAACACAGGTGAGTTTCTTGACATGCATGTGGCCTTGGGTTAGGAAGCATCTTTGTCAGATCTCTGCATCATATGCTACTCAAAATTTTTTTTAAGAAATCACAAATAAGATTTCCAAAAGCCTCCTGTTGGTGCCTTCAAATAACAACCAGCTTTAGTCTTAGCTGTGGTTCTTTGTGGATGTTTGTCCACACGTGGGCGATGAGGATGCGTGTTCCAGTTCTTCTGAGTGCCTGTGAGATATAAAGTGAGTGTTGCAGCAATTGTCCCTTAATATATTTTATATAATTAAATTAATAATCTTGCTATTTATGTTCTTCATGGTGGCGGAATGTTTACATTTGAGCCTGGTAGGATTTAATAAACTTGCTGTATGTAAAATTTTACATTTCATTGCTTAGAGTGAAATTTACGACTTTCCAGAGAAATTATACAAATTAGTGGTTTCTTGAATTTTAAAGTCTTATTCTGAGAACGGAGTTATGCAACAGCTATTTTGTTGAAATTCATGAATAGATCCAGAAGAGCTTTCTCTTTGACATCTGTTCTGTGGTTTGAACTGCAGATTAAACTTTTCAGAGTATCCTCCTAGTTATATTTCAGAGTGCCAAGTTCAGTCAGTTCCTTTTAATCTTACTATGGAAAAAGTAGTCAAAAGTGAAATGTCAAGCACTCGAGATTTTGACCAATATTTTTAGGACTGCATAATAAGAAATGGTTTAAAATAAAGGTAATCTTTAGATGACCTATTTGTAGACTTTTAAATTGAAGAAAGTAGAACATTAATCTTTTCACAGAACTTAGAATTCAGTTAAAGAAATCTTCAGGTAAGAACATGTCATATTTTTGAGGATGTAATTTACTTTTAAACAGTTTACCATAGAGTAAAATTTTTGCATTACCTAGATAGCTTCTTCACATTGGTTCTGCAGAGGAAAAATTACCCACAAAAATAAATTTTTATGTTTTAAAGACTATGATATTTGTGTTAAGTCCAGAAATAATTTTTTTATGTAATTTGAGAACAAGTTCAGAAGCATTATTACAGAAAGCTATTAACACTGAATTTGTGGAAACATGACTAAGAGTAGTTATGTTGTTGTTCTCGTACACCTCACTTTTGTTACATTTATTTTTTTGCATGTGTTTCATCTGTGCTTTCTTTGGGAACTAAAGATAGACTTTACAGACTGGGGATGCTTTTTAACTCACAGGGTAATAACCTCAGCTTCAATCTTGTTTAATGAACTGTACTTTCATTAAGTATTGATATATTTAGGAAAGAAGAGATATCTTAATGTTTAAATAGCAGCAATCAGACTCTTGAGTTTCTTTAGTGCTCATTGACTTTCTAATTATATTGTCAGAGTTGTCAGCAGAGTAAAAATTATATTAACATATAGGGTCCAAATAGGAAGTTCTTATATTCGTTGGCTGTTGATAGCTATTAGAATCATAATTGGCAGACCAAAGACATTGATACATGTGTGAAATCATTAAGGACAGTGGTTTAAAAAGAAAACCAAAAAACACCTTTCAGAAAATGCAATCTTAGCATTTTATTATATCATGTGATAATATGTTTAACATATATACATAGTCTTTCTTTTTTTTT
>NW_012133857.1:12839577-12844125 GCF_000956105.1 Propithecus coquereli
AATTTCTTTCTATTTTTAGTAGAGATGGGGTGTCGCTCTTGCTCAGGCTGGTTTTGAACTCCTGAGCTCAAACAATCCTCCAGCCTCGGCCTCCCAGAGTGCTAGGACTCTGTGAACTTCTGAAAATATCAGATCATGTTACTCCCATGTGTAAAATTCTCTAATGGCTTCCGTCTCAGAAGAAATCTCCAACTCCTTGTTTTGACTTACAAAGAGCTGCATAAGCTGACCATTGGCTGTTCTGATCTCATCCTGTACTGCTCTCCACCTGCCCTATTTTGGTGTAGCCACTAAGCTCTTTTCTAGTCCTTGACCAAACAAACTTCTTTCTGTGTCAGGGCCTTTGCACTGCTCTTCCAACTCTGATCCTCACTTGTCTTTGGGGGTTTAGTTCTTAGCTTCAGTTTCACCTCTCTGAGGCCTTGTGTCACCATGCCATCTAAAATCACCCCTTAGTCATTCTTCATCATATCCTTGTTTGTTGGCATTGGATCTATTACTGATATTTTTCTCAGGGGTTTTGTGTATCTTATTTCTTTCAGTAGAGAGTTAGCTCAGTGACAACAGGAACCTTGTCTTTCTTGTTCCCTCCTGTTTCCCTGGTGCTTGACACTCAGTAGGTTTCCAGTATGCATAGAATGGATAAGTATCTAGATGTATGTGGAGAGCAGCTGTGATTTCCTCTCAGGTGAGGAGCATAAAGAGTAATCTAAGTTTCACAGTGATGCAGGTTTGGTCTTATGTGTCTACTGAAGAATATGTCTTGGAACAATCAGATTTCTGAGAACTTTAACTTTTTCTTATTAGAGGATCCTATGTCGTAGCCAGGGGGGTCGGTGTGTGCCTGTCGTTGTAGCTGCTCAGGAAGCTGAGGCAGGGGGATTCCTTGAGCCCAGGAGTTTGAGGCCAGCCTGCGTAACATAGTGAGATTCCATCTCTTAAAAAAATCATACATGAATCTCAGTGGAAAGGGTGATGACCTGCACAGATCATGCAGGATGGATATTGTTCATAGAGGGTGATTGTCGGGGGTAGAGTCTATCCTTTTAGTTGATGTAATTGAGAGCTGGTCTGTAATGGAGAGAAAAGATTAATGCCTGTTCACTGGTTCTAGTAATGCATTAATTTAATATTTTGTCTTATTTAGAGCTGTGCAAGTACAAGGCCACAACTTTTATCCAGAACCTGTAGGGTTAAATGAATTTATGAATTTTTCAGGTTATAGAAATGTACATAGATCATATTTAAATTATATCCCCTTAAGGAATATGTACTCAGACATAATACTTCTGCAGAATGTACGAATATTCTCACTAAGATTAAAGATTAAAGATTCTCACTATAAAGAAACTCAGATATTTAAGGGATTTGGGGGTTTTGGAATTGCAAATAAAGGATTGTGGACCTACGTATGTTCTGTATATTTGAGTTTTTCATTTGCCATTTGCAAATATATTATAACTCCATTAATTGTAAACTATCTTGAGTTATATGATTATATTCCTGGAAAACGTATCAAGAGTAAAATATCTTTTGGTGGCTGGACAAACTAACTCTGATGTGTATATACACAATAGAATACTACTCAGCAATAAAAATGAAGAAACTACTTATGCACATAACAACACAGGTGAATCTCAAAGGCATTTTGCTGAAAGTAACTAGACTCAAAAGGATATATACACCACCACCATAAGAAGGAATGAAATACTGATACATGCAATAACTTGGATGAGCCTTGAAAATGTTATAAAAGAAACCTAACACAAAAGACCACATAGTGTATGATTCCATTTGTACGAAATATCCAGAGTAAGCATATCCATAATGACAGAAAGCAAATTGGTGGTTGCCAGGGGCTGGGGGAATGGGAGATGACTGCTTATAAATGGGTATGGAGTTTCCTTTTGGGGTGATAAAATATTCTCGAATAGAACAAGGTAGTGGTGATGGTTGCATAATATTGTGAATGTACTTAATGCTGCTGAATTGTACACTTTAAAATGGTGCATTTTATGTTATGTGTATTTGATTACAATTCTTAAAAAGGCTACATACCATATGATTCCACTCACACGACATTCTTGCAAAGGCAAAATTTTAGGGATAGAAGATACTGGTTGCCAGGTTATTGGGAGAAGAGTTGACTATAAAGGGGAAGAATGAGGGAATTTTGGGCCATAATGGAATTGTTCTGTATCTTGATTGTGGTAGTGATATATCAATGTTAAATTCACTGTACTTGTTAATTACCATGGTTAATTTTTTTCTTTTTTCTTTTCTTTCTTTTTTTTAATCTTTCCTAGCCACTAGACCACCAGGGATACTGTGGTTATTTTAGAGAACATCCTTAGTCTTAGAAAATTCACACTGAAGTTTTCAGAAGTAAGGGACCATGATGTGTGCCTTTCTCTCATATGGCTTAGAAAAATATTTGATGTATGTGGAAAAGGGAGGAAGAGAGTAATGATAAAGTAGATGGGTCAAAATGTTATCAGTAGTTGAATCTGGGTAAAGGGTATATGAGTATTTTCCCTGTACTATTTATTCTCGCAACTTTTTTGTAACTTGGAAATTATTTCCAATAAAATGTTGCAAAACTGACAAAGCTGATTTTTTTTCTTTTTCCTTGGGGGGTGCCACCCCAAGCTGATTTACTTTTAAATGATCCACAGAAACCCTGTAAGCTGAAGACTATAAATAATAGCTTCTGTTGATAAGTAAACTATAGAGCAGTGGTTCTCAAAGTGGATCATGAACCAGTATCATCATCAATACCTGGGAACTTGTTAGAACTCCACTTTCTCAGGTCCCACTCTGAACCTACTAAATCAGAAACTCTGGGGCCTGGCACTCTGTGCTTTAACAAATCCTTCAGATGATGCTAATGTGCTCTGAGGATGACTGTATTAGATTAACTGATTCTTTTTTTTTTTGTGAGACTGGGTCTCACTCTGTTGCCCGGGCTAGAGTGGAGTGGTGTCATTATAGCTCATTCCAACCTCAAACACCTAGGCTCAAGCAATCCTCCTGCCTTAGGCCTCCCAAAGTGCTAAGATTACAGGCATGAGCCACCATGCCTGGCTAGATTCTTTATTCTAGAACTTTTTGCACAGTTTAAAAGTGATTTAGAGGCCGAACACAGGTGGTGTGAATCTATAGTCCCCAACTACTTGGGAGGCTGAGGCAGGAGGATCATTTGAGCCCAGGAGTTTGAGGCTACAGTGAGCTATTATGACACCACTGCACTCTAATCTGGGTGATAGAGCGAGGCTCTGTCTCAAAAAAAAAAGAGAGAAAGAAAGAAAAGTGATTTAGTAAGCCAATGGACCTTCTGTAAATAGAGACAGTTAACGCTTAATGTGCTTTGGGAGCCTATGTTAAGTGTATACCTTGCCTACCTGATGTCGGTTCTGCTCTCCAGATCTGGGACAGGAGCTGGAGTACTGTTGATGCTATTTCATGTCCTTAGTTGTTGTTTCTGTTATGTAGCACACTTCTTCCAGAATTCTTAGAATGGCTGTAGATCTCATTCTCACAGTATTTCTGTGACATATGAATGCAAACAGAATTACTCTTGAGTTTTAGGTAGACTTGCATATTATACAGTATATAAACTTGCTGTGACATTTTTCAAAAGGGATATGTACCATTTAATCAAAAATGATATAGCTTCTGTATTATGTTTCCTAATAATTCTCAAACATAGAAAGTAACTATAGTAACTGAAGTGCTACAGACTTTTTAAAATACTGTTTCATTAACTAGTTTCACAAAGTCAGAGGCTTACTAAGGTGGTATTAGTAGGAAGAAACACCTTGCTTGATTCTATCAGTGTCCACGTGGTAAATGGGCAGTTTCTGTGGTCCTAGGAAGGAAATTTCTTCTTGGGAAGTAAGCATTTGCAGTGAACAGGTCACTTGGTCTCCTGCCTTATCATTTTGGGTCAAGTGAAAGTGATGTTGTATCAGAGGCCCTGTACCCTCTACATTTCTTAAGAGTAACAGGCTCCTGTCCTTTCATCATTCACAATTGAAATGGTTTGAATCTTTACCTCCACGTTGATAAAACAGAAGTGCCTTCCTTAAGAAGAAAAATCCAGAGACAATCTTTCAATTTGGGGGCAGAAATCCATTGTGAACCTGGAGAATTGATACTGATGATATAAAACATGCATAGTTTATGGTATCACAAGTACAATAGCTAAAGACAAAATGGCTTAACATTATTTAAAAAAAGTTACAACTGAAAAGTGCAAATATACATTTTGCAATGTTTTTGTCATTTACAGAGTAGACAAATAAACACTTTTAGTTTCTTAGGGAAAGGCTGACCATAGGCTGATTGGAAAATATCATGTTTAAACACTTGTCACATCTCTAAAACTGAGGATGGTCTTGTTTTTAACTAGGAATCATATCAGGTTTGGTCCCACATTTGGGGAGGATATTTACAGATGAACCTTAAGGAAACGTGGCTGAGCTTAAAAAAAAAGAGAAAGAAAAAGAAAAGAGTGTCTAGGAAGCCAAGAGGCACTTATTTTTTTTT
>NW_012133857.1:12844221-12864630 GCF_000956105.1 Propithecus coquereli
TAGCTGGGACTACAGGCATGTGCCACCATGCCCGGCTAATTTTTTCTATATATTTTTAGTTGTCCAAATCATTTCTTTCTATTTTTTAGTAGAGACGGGGTCTCGCTCTTGCTCAGGCTATTCTCGAACTCCTGAACTTGAGCGATCCACCCGCCTCGGCCTCCTAGAGTGCTAGGATTACAGGTGTGAGGCACCACGCCCAGCCCAAGAGGCACTTTTAAAGGCTGGGGTAGTCTTCTGGAGGTAGTGAATGGACCCTTTGCCTGGCCTAGGGAAGAATTCCATGATTTGATGCTGGAGAGATCAGTGAGTCTGTAGAGAGGTCCTGGAACTAGGGTTAATTTTATTAATTTTTGGAATGACTTGAGATTTGGTTATATATTTTCATTTTTTAAATGTTCTACCCCAAAGACTTTGAGTATAAAATTCTTATAGAAAGTTTGAGTGTTTTGTGACACCTTCATTTTAAGGGATTACCTCTCATGTGAGAGATTACCTTGCTGTAGATCCTGGGAATGGAAAACTTGGCTAAGTACCTTGAGAAGAGAAATGAGCAAGTAGTCTTTGGTTGTGATGTATTTTGAACCTTGTTGGGTGATATGGTGCTTGCTGCAAAATAGGGGCTCATTGGACTCGTGGAGGAGGGATAGCTTGAGGTCCCTAAAGACTGGGGGAGCAATGTGATGCTAAGGTTTCATATGTAAGGGAAGTTTGAGGTTTAGTTCTGTCAGCTAGTGAAGGAAAGAGTGGCTTAAGAAAGTATAAGTATCTTTTCAGGGTTTGGTTGGGACTAGTCACTTTTCAGGGTTTGCTGCTGATTTTAAACTGGAATCTTGGTATTATTTTGGAAAGCAAGACTTTAGGATTTAAGGGGTTTAACTTAACAGCTTTTTTCATTTTGGTAGTTAGCTTTCCCGACACATAAGATATAACTCACTTTCTGTCCTGGAAACTAACTCATTCTTCAGTTTGAGCTTCTTTGTTGAAACCCCTTAAATTAGCAAGGATGGCTAGTGGTAGTTTGTAGCCCTGGTAGGGAAGTTTTAATATTATCTTTTTTATTGGGCTCTCTGTATGCTAACTTTCCTTGAGATTTCTGGGTACAGAATCTGATTGTAGATCTGAGAATGGGACATCTTCACAACCCAAGGCATCACTTTATTCGTAAATGAGAACCACCAGATTGGTGGGTTTTGGTTGGTAGACTTTGTAGCCTTGGAGGTCTCTACCTAAACCATACATAACATCTAGAGATAGAAGAGATAGCTCTTCTGAGAGGATAGCATGACAATGTTGAGCAGATGCTTTAATCTGTTTTTCTACTAATATTCATAAATTATAGTCTATTTTAAGAGGGTAGAGTGTTTTCTGAGTAGGATTTGAGATGTATCATACATTTGATTTGAGTGTTATTCCCAAAGTTGCAGGGAATAATTTGTTTTATTATAGCAGCCTTGGATGGAGTGTCTTAAGATAGTGTCCTATTTCTTATTACTTTGTTTGCCTTTTTGAGGGCATAAAGGACATGTTTAAATTCATGAAGTCTTTTGGCCCCCAGTGGAAGACAATTTCTTCTCTCCCAGAGGTCTTTAACATTTTTGTACCATATAGGAGTAATTGGGGTTCTTAGAGTAGGTGGTAGAGTGATGATAGGAAGCAGGAACATATTAAATTTGGGGGTTTGTGTTTTTCTTTCTGTCTTTTCCCAGATTAAATGTAAGACCCATGGGTTAGCCTCCTTGAAGTCTGTATTTGGGGCTGCACCACAGTCTCCCTTGAGCAGAGAATGTGGTACTATCTCTAAGGAGCATAGTTAGCAATAGGTTCCAACAGGGCTCAGGCTCTGGTTAAATATGAGGGAAATGTTTTGGGATGAGTTGTTGATCTTGCAGAAATACGGCAAGGAATCTCATTAAATGTAATAGTTTTTCCTGGGAGAAAATGACCAAGTTCAGCTAACTGCCAAAATGCTCATGATCGCTATGAAAGATGATCCAACAACATTATTTAAAACAATTTTCAAGGCGGAAATTGTGTAGTCAGCCTTGCTGTTGAGGTGAACATGGCCCTGAGTACAGAATTCTTGGCAGTTGATAAAGCCAGGAAGACACCGATTAAAGAAGTTTCCAGATTTTGCATCTTCTAGAAAAAAAAAAATATGTATTTTTGAGAGGGTCTCCCTCTGTTATCCAGACTAGAGTGCGGTTACACAATCACAGGTCATTGCAACCTCGACCTCAAGTGATCCTTCCACTTCTGCCTCCCAAGGCACTGGGATTACAGGGAGGAGCCACTTAGAATATCAGTTTTGAGACACAGGCAGATTATATCCTCTTGCTCAGAACCATTTAGCTCAGATGGATTTTGCCTCTCTAAGATTTGGGAAGGGTTTGAACTCTGTTTACAGCACTCTGTCGGTTCTACTCCCTTGCTGGATTTCTCACCCTTCTCTGGGTAGAATTGTTCCTGGCTTCTGTAGTCTGCACTTGTCTCTTTTGTCAAATCCTCCGGTGGCCTTGGCTGAGTCTTCTGGGTTTTATAAAGCTGTATGGGACTTCCTGTGCCTTTTGGTGGTTCGAAGAATTCACTGAATAGTTTCCTCTGCTGGAGTAGCAAGAAGACAAGGGCTTGTTAATCAGCCTGTATAGTGCAGGGGTCTGCTTGACTATCAACTTCAGTCCAGGTAGGGGAAGTCATTTATTTAAGTTACCTTAAATAGGCAACATATAAAGGGTATTTACAAAAACTATTCACAGGATTTTAAAATACATTGGCTTCTTCCTTTAACCTTTCCCTTGCACCAGAACATCTGACTTGTGCTCACCCTTCCTAGCTTACATTCTCTACCTTCAGAATGTAAATTTAAAAGTAATTTTACCTGCTTCCATGTTTCTTGCTTAGGTTATCATTTAGGTCTTCTGTCTGATGTAAATATGGATGGAACCAGATAGTGGTGATAGTGACTACTTTGTGAATATACTGCTGAACTGTACACTTGAAAAGGGTGAACTATATAGTGTGTAAATTATTTATTTATTTATTTATGAGACAGGATCTTGCTCCGTTGCCTAGGCTAGAGTGCAGTAGAGTCATCATAGCTTGCTGCAATGTCAAACTCCTGGGCTCAAGTGATCCTCCTGCCTCAGCCACCTGAGTAGCTAGGACTACAGACTCATGCCACCAAGCCCAGCTAATTTTTTAAAAAAAAGTTTGAAGACACAAGGTCTCACTGTGTTGTTCAGGCTGGTCTCAAACTCCTGGCCTCAAGTGATCCTCCTGCCTCAGCCTCTGAAAGTGCTAGGATAATAGGCGTGAACTACTGCACCTAGCCTTATAGTATGTGAATTATGCAAGTCACATAAAGATTGATTTCATAAAAGCATTTTCATAAGTGAAGAGTATATTCAGAGTTTTAGCATAGATGTTAATAGCCTACTGATTGGTACTTACATCCCCCTGATAGAGTTCATACTTGATTGTTCCTAGTCTCAGTTCAGTTCATTATGCTATGCATAGAAAATGTTGTATTTTCATCATTTTAAAATAAAATAGTACTCTGTAACCTTAAAAAAGTTGATTCATTCTTTGATGTTACCCACCAAATATGTGCCATTCTGATTAGTATATGGCTTTACTGTTACAACTATTAGACAGTGCTATTGTTTGTTTATTGATTCATTCATCCAACTAATATCTGAATGGCTCTAAGGTCCTGAAGATATGTTGGTAAACACAAACAATGTAATGGGGGCTTCAGTTTTTATGGAAAATGGATATCTGGGATGAGTGTTCTGTATTTTTCTTCTGAACAGTCCCCTATATCTTATAATTCAGTTTGTGTAAAGGATCTGGGATTTCTTACACATCATGAATTCTTTCTGACTGAAAGTCTGAAGAATTTACTACTCTGGATTACTGTTGATGTAAAGCGTTTGGTCATTTCTAATCCTAAAGTTACTAGAGGATGACAAGAATAGGATGTTTGGAGCCAATAGAATTAAAAGAAGAAAACCTAAATGAATGCTTAAAGGCCATCATTGGTCAGAGAGATTAATAAATACTTGTTTGTGATGTGCCCTGATTGTCAGAGAGGTAAAATAAAAGGAATCAATGGTTTTCAGGGGGTGTTATAGGAAATAGGAAAGAAGTAGAGAAAAAAGCATAGGGATGCTAGGGACCTAGCTTTTTTGTGTGTTCTCTGAAACAAGGCTCATTGTACCTCTTTTGGAATGCATGTGTGCGCACGCGCACACACACACAGACACATATTTTTTTGTTTTGTTTTTGTTTTTGGGACAGGGTCTTGCTCTATTGCCTGGGCTAGAACGTAGTGGCATCATCATAGCTCACTGCAACCTCAAACTCCTGGGCTCAAGCGATCCTCCTGCCTCAGCCTCCTGAGTAGCTGAGAGTACAGGTTAGCACCACCATGCCTGGCTAATTTTTTCTATTTTTTGTAGAGACGGGGCCTCACTTTTCTCAGGCTGCAATGCATATATATTTTATTTATTTATTTATTTACTTATTTTTTGAGACAGAGTCTCACTCTGTTGCCCGGGCTAGAGTGCTGTGACGTCAGCCTAGCTCACAGCAACCTCAAACTCCTGGGCTCAGGTGATCCTCCTGCCTCAGCCTCCCGGATAGCTGGGACTACAGGCATGTGCCATCACGCCCGGCTGATTTTTTCTATTTTTAGTTGTTTGGCGAATTTCTTTCTATTTATAGTAGAGACGGGGTCTCACTCTTGCTCAGGCTGGTCTCGAACTCTGAGCTCAAGCAGTCCTCTCGCCTCAGCCTCCCAGAGTGCTAGGATTACAGGCGTGAGCCACCGCGCCCAGCCCATATTGTTTAAAAATAATGTTTTCAATGTTAAAATGTAGTTGGATTGTAAGAACTTGTAAATTCATAGAGGAGGCATTTTGTACACAGTAGACTCTGGGAGACCTTAGAAGGTCTTGATTGTTTTAGGCTTAGTGTTGGGGAAGTTTTCCTGTCATTTTTTGTTTCTCAAAGAGGGCTGCTTTATCAAAGAGAACTTTTTAAATGATCAAGAGCACTTTGAGATGTTTAGAGTGATATAAAAACTAATTTCCCAGCCATTTCAATGTACCTTAGTAACCAACATGGGGAAATAGTGGTAATATTTCATTTGTAGAATGTAGTTCTGATTTTGTTGAATGTTAGTTTTGCTGTGGGATTCCCTGTTCTCTTGGTTGTGGGGCCTATTCCTTTTTTTTTTAACCACTGTTTTTTTAAAGTGTATTTGGCCTGGAAAGAGAAAAGAGATATTCCTTGACTTGCTCGACATCTTTTATGGCTCCTTCGATTGCTTTAGGGATAGAAGGAGCAGGAAAATCCAAGTAAAACAAAACTAAGTATTCCCTTTGAGTTTATTGAAGGTGAATATTTGCTGGGTTCAGTGGCACGTGCCTGTAGTTCCAGCTACTTGGGAGGCTAAGATGGGAGGATTGAGTCCAGGAGTTCAAGTCCAGTCTAGACAACTTAACAAGACCCATGTCTTTAAAAAAAAAAAAAAAAAGTGAATGTTGGTTATCATAATTATCAAATACATGTTAGGAAATTCCCTGGTACAAGAACTAGGTAGTGGGCTATGGACTCTGTTGAGAGAAGATGACTAGATGTCATTTGAAAAAAATCAATCAAATGTCCCTGAATGATAGTGACAGGGTAGGAAAATCATAGCGTGGCATGAGCTTGATTAGATTTTTCCTAGTGACCTATCAGATGGATTTATGCCACGAGCAAACACTTTCCTGCTTTTGCTTGTCTGTAAATCAAAGAATAAAATGTTAGTCAGGTGTCTTATGTTGTACTCCATGCTACAGAAATTCCTGAAAGCTATGTAGAATATATGTGAATGGGTCGTTAAACAGTATCTGTGTACGTATAGGGATAAGTTACTTCAACTCCAGAGTATGAGTTAACATGTGTGTGCAGTCATCAGAAATAAAACATTGAGTAAGTAGAACCTTCCAAGAAATTTTCCCTAAAAAGGTGTTAACAGACTTGATTTTAATTTCTAAAACTATGCATTGGTAGGTATTGTGTAGAGGGAGTAGAGTTTTCTATTCTGTCATTTGTATCATCATAAATATAGTCATGTATCACTTAGTGATGGGGATACATTTGGAGAAATGGATCATGATGTAATCTTGTCATCATGCAGACATCATTGAGCATATGTACACAAACCTAGATGGCATGGTCTGTGGCACACCTAGGCTATGTGGTACAGTCTATTGCTCCTAGGCTACAAGCCTGTACAGCATGTTTACTATACTGAATACTGTAGGCAGTTGTGACACAATTTTAAGTATTTGTGTATCTGAGCATATCTAAACAGAAAAGATAATGCATTGTGCTATAACATCATGACAGCTATGCTGTCACTAGGTGATAGGAATTTTTCACCTCCATTATAATCTGTTGGAACCACTGTCATATGTGCATGTGGTTCATTGTTGACTGAAATGTTGTTATATGGCACATGATTGTAATTAAAACGCTATATTTTGTAGAAAATTAAAAATTTTCTGTTTAGCATCTGAGTTAATATGGAACCCTAAAAAGTGCTCACCTTGTTTATCAGACAGTGAACATAATTGGCAAATGTACATATGTATCTGATGAAATAGATCTTTTTGGGGGGAAGCCTTAGCCAAGAATAGGCCTGTATTTTAAATGGCTACCTGGAGGACAAGTGCTGTCAGTAAGTCAGCTGGTTTTACTGGTGTTTACAGTTGACTTCGGTATAAAGTGGAGGGAAAACAAACTGCAGGTAAATTGAGAAGTGGATGTGTGAACATGTTCAGGAATGATGTTAGTGGAAAGCCTGTGTCTCATAGGCAGAGAGATGGTAAAAGTTTTGTTTTTCTTTTTCCCTCTTGACACCAATCAATTCTGACAACAACTGGGTGTCTTACAATTCAATTCAGTTCTGACAACTAACTATTAGCCTCAGAGTTAGCCTCAGACTCCACAGGTTTAAGGGCTTGGTTCCACAAGACTGCCCTTACTTCAGACACCATTTGCAAGTATTGGGTCCCAAGATTATCTACACTTCTGTCTGATTTGTCTACAAAGTTGGAGGTTCCTGTAATCTCCCCCTTCAGGTTCAGTAATTTGCTAGAACAGCTCATAAAACTCAGGGCAACACTTATGATTATCAGTTTATTATAAAGCATACAAATCAGCCAGATGAGGAAGTTTACATAGGGCAAAATCCAGAAGGATCCTGAGTGTAGGAGCCTCTATTCTGTGGAGTTGGGCTGTGATACCTTCCCAGCATGTGGATGTGTTTAACAACGTGGAAGCTCTCTGAGCCCTGTTGTATAGAGGCTTTTATGGAGGCCCCATTACGCAGGCATAACTGATTAAATCATCACCCATGGGTGATTGGCTCAAGTCCTTCTCCATTCCCCAGAGGATGAGGGGTAGTGCTGAAAATTCTAAACTTATGATCAAGGCTTGGTCTTTCTGGCATCCAGCCCTCATCCTGAAGCTATCTAGGGGCCTGCCAAGAGTTGTCTTATTAGAATGAAAGGCACTCCTTATCACTTAGGAAATTCCAAGAGTTTTAGGAGCTCTGTGCCAGGTACCTGGGACAAAGACCGAATGTCTTTTTATGATACCGAAGATGGGGACCCCAAAGCTGGATTCGGCTCGTATCTAGTGCCTTTAGGTGGGCATTGGTTATCTGTTACAGGGCATAAGTGGCCCAGTGGGGTTGCTATACCCATCTCTGCAGTATTAGCCTTGTGTACCTTGGCTCATGATCTGATCAAGTTTCGAGTCTTACATCATGCCAGTTATCTTATCCTTCTCTGGATGCTGGTTCACTTCGGAAATAGGAAGTGGGCTGGGCCAATGTGATTTGCTCTTGTTCTGAGCAACTTCCAGCTCAGAAACTATCTTTGTGGAATGTTCCTAGAGCCTTTTAGAACTGTGTTGAGTTACCCTTTGTACCAGGGCTGAGGCAGTGGGGAAAAAATGTATATGGGTGATATTTTTCTTCCTAGTCAAAATGAAAATAGCTTTGTAACCTATGAGGGGAAGCAGATATATTCTCAATATATACTAGAAATCAGTCAAGTTAGCCTTTCAGCTGCAAAAATGTTAATATTGGCAAATATTTGAGAAGCAATTAACACAGAGGCAGCTGTCTTATTGTTGGTTCCTGACAGTGCTTTCAAATAGAGTGCTTCATAATAGAGGCACAGAGGTGCTGAAATACATTATTTCATTGCATCCCTGAAACCACCCTGCAAAGGAGTGTTACCATCATGACTCCTTTGCATGTGGGATAACCCAGGCCCAAGAGAGATGTGACTTGACTGAGATTACGTGGTGTAGCTTCTGCGTATGTACAGAACTGTAGAAGTTACTTTCCTTATGTGTTGCACCAGTGATGATATGATGCTCATTATAATTGATATGGCATTGATTGAGCAGTGTTGTGTGCTAGGTATTATGCTAGTGTTGGGGATAGAGAAATAAAAAGAAGACCCCATTCCCTAACCTAGGACCTCTGTTGTTTTAGTATCACCTCTGTGTGGGCAGTTTGCTGCAGCATTGATGCTGCTCTTCTCCTAGCTTATCCTTCTGCCATGACTGCACCATCTTTCCTGCCAGGCTGAAGTGTTCTTGCCTGGGGAAAAGCAGATCTACAGCAGTTCTTCTCTTACTCCTGATGGTTGCTCTGCAGGGTTTTGTTTTTTTTTTTAAGTGAACAAAAATTGAAAGAGATCACTGGCTCTTTGAAGACTAATTACTCCCCTTTTGACTTACATAGCGTCTCAAGGTAGTCTATGCTTATTTGTACTTGTCTTGACTCTTCCATTAGATTAAACTGTCTCAGGTACAAGGACACTGTCCTCCATTGTGCTCACATAACATCATTACTGCCAGTGGAATTGAAATAAATTGAATAAGGGTGAGTTTCCTAACAAATGTTATCCTGGGCCCAGAGAACCATCATCAGGATGAAGTGACCCTGGGGTTAATTTTGGACTTTAAAAACAAAAACCAAACATAATTTTTTCTTTAAATAACCAGTTGGCTCAGATGGAGAATTAAATAAAATAGAATCCTGAAGTTTTCAAAAATTTAGCAAGTAATCATCAGTGTATATCTTCCTTGTTTCATCTATTTTATTGTAAACCAGCAATCCTTATATGTATAGCTGAGGGCAAGAGAATTGAAAGTGTTTATAAGATGTCAAACTGATGGATTTCATGTGGACCAATTCCATTCTTCCCAGATGGTAGTTTGACATATAAATCAGATATTTTACTAATTTTCATAATGAGAGTTGCCAGGTGCATATTCACTTGAGGTTTTAACAGAGCAGTGTATCTGTTGGAAATCTTACACACAGGCTTCCTTATGTTGTGTTATTCCCACTGACAGGAATTCAGATACCCGGATCAATTCTGTTTTGGTTTTTGCATATTTTACTTCTAAAAACCTAAAACCTATATTCCCAATGAAATAGAATTAGGAAAACAGGACCTATAGAACTAAGCCCTCTTGGATCTCTATTAAGATTTTTCATGGTGCTTTTTATATTCATAATGCTTTGTTCTCACACAGAAATAATATTCCTTGTTTAGAGATTAAAAGCTGTGTTTTCTTTTCTCTTAAAGATACCAGTAAAATAAAGCCCATCTCCTCCCAACCTACATCCTTTAAAATCATGATCCTCCCCCTCCCCCTGCCTGGTGTGGTGGCTCACGCCTGTAATCCTAGCATTCTGGGAGGCCAGGGTGGGAGGATTGCTTGAGGTCAGGAGTTTGAGACCAGCCTTAGTAAGAGCGAGACCTCTCTCTACAAAAAATAGAAAAATTAGCTGGGCATCGTGGTGCACACCTGTAGTGGTGGCTGAGGCAGGAGGATTGCTTGAGCCCAGGAGTTTTGAGGTTGCTGTAAGCTACAATGATGCCACTGCACCCTAGTCGGGGTGACAGAGTGAGACTGTCTCAAAAAAGAAAGAAAGAAAGAAAAAAATAGACCTTTTATTACTGTCTTCGGTAAAAGCCTGCCCTTGGGACTGTTAACACTGAGCTTACCATCTTGATTCCAAATGGTTCCTAACAATTCTGAATGCAAGTTTGGTTGGTTGGTTTCAGAATATTTAGGTCTCTGGATGGAATATCTTCTGTGTCTTTTCTGTGAATTATAAAATTACATTTAGGAAATAAAATCCCTGATTATCCTTCTATAGCAATGCAACCACTGTAATCATTTTGGTATACAGTTGTGTTGCATCACATGCATTTGCAGATTTTTGTATATTCACCTATGCTTATTTGAACGCTATCCCCCCTCCTCACATCCCATATCCTATTTTCCCTCTCACGGAGTGAGCATGGGAGATGAGGATGAGACTTGGCTATGGCTTCTGTTGGTCTCCCTTTCCAAGTTTCTCTGAGTGAGCATTCACTGTGCCGGCTGTGATACTGTTATTTAAAGCAATATATTTTTCACACCTTATGGCCCTTAAGTGCAAGCCAACCTCTTCATCTGGTGTCAACAAAAGGAAAAGTGATCTGTTGCAATGCTGGAGGAAAAACTGGCAATGTTGGACTTAACCTATATTGAAAGATGGTATGTTGTTCTTCACCTTGGGGTGTTCAAGTATGATTTTGACAGTGCCTTGTTTTTATCTCACAAGCTGACTTTTGTCTCTAACCTCTGAGTTAGATGCAATTTCACCGTATTTAATTCTAGTTCTCTTTTCTGTACACATTTTACGTAATTCTCTATAAGCATACATTCATTTTTAAAGCTTTTAAAATATACTATATCAAACATTTTTCCATATTGCTGTATAATTTTTTATAGCCATCATTTACAACAAGACTTTATAGTTTTTGTCTTTTTCAAAAGAATTGCGGAGCCAGTATAGTCAGTTCCTGAGAGTGAATGCTTTCTAATTTGTATACTCAGGCCTACTCATGATGGTTCTGCTATAGATATTTTAAAATAAGAGTAACTGTTGTACTGCTAATTTCAGTATTTCTTAGCTAGGCTTATTATTATATTTCTTAACAAGGGTTTAGATGTGCTCAGGAATGTGGACCCTTTCTGTGACAGGGCTCTGTAGAGTTTGGAATTCAGATTATTCAAATCAGTGTATGATCTTATTAAAGGGTGAGAGGCTATACAGAGTAGTGGTTAACAACATCGATTTAAATGTGGACTGCCTGGGTTTAAAGCTCAGTATTGGTACTTACTTTGTTAATTTGAGCAAATTATTTATCCTCTCTTTGCTTATTTCCTCATGGGCAAAATGAGGTTGATAATATTTACCTCATATAAACTGGCTCAGTTTATAAGAGAAAAAAATAAGAAAAAAAATTTATCTCATAAGGTGGTCTTGTGAGGATTAAATCAGTGTATATGAAGTGTTTAGAATAGAGCCTTATACCAACCAATAAGTTCTATGTAAATACTACTTAGTATCATTGTCTATTTTGGCAATTGCTGAAATTCTTTATGGTATAAGTGTGAGTCTTGAACAAACAAAATGCCTGGATTCAAGATTGGGAACTTTTTATTTGTTTTTTAAATTTACTTTTTATTTTTTATTTTCTTTGGAGACAGTGTCTCACTCTGTTGCCCAGGCTAGAGTGCAGTGGCATGATCATAGGTCACTGTAACCTCAAACTCCTGGACTCAAGCGATCCTCCTGGCTCAGCCTCCTGGGTAGCTGGGACTACAGGTGTGCACCACAATGCCTGGCTAATTTTTTCTATTTTTAGTAGAGATGGGTCTCGCTCTTGCTCAGACTGGTCTCAAACTCCTGAGCTAAAGCGATCCTCCCGCCTCAGCCTCCCAGAGTGCTAGGATTACAGGTGTGAATCACTGCGCCCAGCCTAAGATTGGGTACTTTAAAAAACATTTTTTTAAAGTGTTAGTAAGAAGAAATTGACTGTTGGGCTTGTGAATATTATGTTAAATCTGAAATACATTGTCTCAACATATAGTATTGCAGGGTTGATGTATAGAGATACTATTAGATGCTCATAATGTCTCCTATTGACTGTATCTTTTCCTTCCTGGTAACTTTAGTATCATTGTCTATTTGTCCTTTAGTAAAGTATGAATGTTGTCATGAATCTTCTCTCTTTCTCTGTCCATAGATTGTGTGCTCCTCTAGAGGTTACTTCTTTAAGCACAGAAAAGAAACTTAGGGCTTTGCCAATTTGATGTTAGTTCCCCATGTTTTTCATCTTGGCAGCTTTGGAGAGGGTTGCTTTCCACACACCTGGACACTCCTTTGAGATGTTCTGTAGAGGTAATCAGCACACTCGAGAGTACATCTGCTTGTTCCATGGCTAATTCTTTCTAATTGTGGACATGCATTTGAGTGTTTGCGATAGATATTTTGTGCTAATAGGTATATTAGTTCCTTCCGCTATTCTATATTGTTTCTCAAGAATATTCAGAGCCCTTTACAAAATGCAGACTGTTTTATGTACCAGGTATTTGCTGAGTTTGATCAAAAAGTCCACTGGAAAGGAATTAAGGAACAAAATAATTTCCATCGTTAATAGGATATGTACAAATATGTACACTGTTTCTCTATAGTACATTTATTTCTTCAAAGAGTTACTAAGCAGAGGAGACTGATTTTGTGGTAAGTTTAAACAGAGTTTGGAGGGGTTAGTTTTAATCCATATTGGTCAAAGCTGTGAAATTATGATAGAAAATGAGCCTAAGGTGCTTTCTCAACCTAAGGTGATGCTATTTGTAGTAGCTTTTGCTTCTTCTTTCTGATCATTTTCTAAAACTCAAAGCAAGGATCCACCTATACCATTGTAACATTTCATAGTGAACTTGGAGTATTTAACAAGTCTAAAATCAAAGCTTACTATGTCATAATAAACATTTTAGGCCATTCATTCCATGTGATAAGGAATCCAACTCATTTTACCAAATTTGGTGTGTTTTTACAGTTACACTTTTATATTGCTCTAATTTTTTTGACCTTTGATACCTTGATTCGGTGACGATACCAGTTTCCTATTGTTACATTAATATATACTTTGTGCTCAAAATTATCATAGGTTTTGTGTTGTTTTCTTTCTTGAGTTTTATTTCTCATCTGAACAAATCAGATCTTTTTCTTGCTGTTCCATATGCACAGCGTCACTTCTAGAGATGAGCTTCTTTATCCTGTGAGGCAGTGGAGGAAGCATGGAAACCACTTGTGGAGCATTGCATTGACAAGTGTAGTCACATGGTGGCAGTATCAGGGAAATAATAGGATGGGTTAATATTAGAGTTCAGCAGCCTGTAAATCCCATGACTTTCCATGGGTCATGAGAGCTTCAGGCTTGTGCTGCAAATGACACTTGCTCAGGAGTAAGGTGATGGGTGTTTTATAACTCTAATGGTATATACAAGTCTTAAACATGTACTGATTGCTAACAACTGCTGTCTTTCCGCCAGCCTGCCCCACTGCCAGTCTTTGTGCACAAGCATAATTTTGGACCCAGCTATTCCTACTTATTTATGCTTTTACACCTTCTTCCTTTTATAAAGATTTTAGCTGGTTTATGACTTGAGTTGAAACAAGAAAAAAAAGAGGAGACCTGAATTGGTCTGTCCCCTGCCAACCAGAAGCTTCCTGTGGTATCCAAACAGAATAGTTGCCTCAATCTGTCAGCACTTCTGTCTTTGAAGGTGGTTTCTGCTTAAAAAGCGGTGACTATTAGCATAGCCTTGGGATAATTGCTTTTCCTTCTATTGGGATTCCTTTTTTTTCAGATACTTTCTTGTTCTCGTTGACTTTGTTTTTCCAGAAGATTCAGCCTGTGGTTAAAATGTTTCGGGTCCCCAGATGAACCTTCTGTGGGATTACCCAATTCTGGGGCACCCTCACCAGATCACCAGTGCTAAAGAGGGCAAAGGATCTTCTTGGTTAATAGAAAAAGCCACTTGGAGTGAATCTCAAAGTCCAGAAACATCCAGACTTTCCTTCAGTACTTTTTCCTGTTTAGGCTAGCAGTTATGCCTAGTATAGGGGAGGGAGGGCCTAGTTGGGAGGGCTTTTGTTTAAGGGGTTCAGAAACAGGGGATTTAAGTGTGTCTTTTGTGTTTGCAAGGCACTAACACCGCTCCCGTCTGTATTTAAATGCTGTCCCCAGGTTACGACTATGGCTATGTCTGCGTGGAGTTTTCACTCTTGGAAGATGCCATCGGATGCATGGAGGCCAACCAGGTTGCTTTATACTTCGGTCAAATGATGCTGGAAGGATATATTTTTTTATGTATGGGAGGGAAGGTTTCAAATGATTTCACTTTGGAAAGGTACAAGAAGTCTATCTTAGGAACAGACCACGTTCCAACCAATTCAAGGTTGTGAGGAAAAACTTCTAAAAAGGCTGGGAAACTTTCTAAAAGAATTAATGGGCACAGAGTGTATTTTAAAAACTGGAGCCCAGTTGCATTCTGACTAAATTCTAAAGACAGTGGATGGGGGGAAGAAAGACAGGTCTGGAGTGCTTCCTTTTGGAGTGTGACTGAGATGGGGATCCTGATGCCATGAAATGATCCTTGATTGTTTGTGATCCCAACGATCTGCCAGGCACAAGAATTCTAAGTCAATAGTTACATCCAGACCTAGGGTGAAGACCACTGTTGGTGACTCCTGTAGCACTCAGGTCCTGACTACACAGACTACTTTTGAAAGAGGGTCATTAGGGAAGAGAGAGGAGTGGATTGTTTGTATCTATTGCATTCATCGTTGTTCTTTGCCAATTGGAATTGCATACTCAATTTCTTGGCTGCATATAGTCAGAGCTGGTGAATCTGAATCTGTACTTACCTTATGTTTGAACCATCTGGAGTTATTCAGTTTGCCACCTAGAATTGTCATCTGTGTCTTTAATTGAACCCTACCTTGTAGTTTTGGGAGGATTTACTAAATTGGTAGAATCTTTTTTGTTATGGTGTTTCCTTGGGGAAAGTAGTTTTCTTTGAGTTGTCTTAGTTCCTCCATGGTAAAATGGGAAAAATAAGTTTAGGGATATAGCTTGATTTTTATGTACCCCCTGCTTATACTTAAGAGTGTGAAATACAGTGAGCCCAGAATCTTAAAAGAAGGCTCTGCCAGAGAAAAATAGTTAATACGTGAGAACTCTTCCTCTTTTCTAGCCCTTCCATCAGCTTTGTTCCACTCAGCATGGCTCATTACACTTACTTTTCCCTTCTTTGGCCATGTTCTCTCCTTACGATTATGGAGAGGCCATACTCTAAATGCTTTGGAGTCAAGCACTAATTAGAGAAAACTTTTGATATATCCTTACCTCTTGTTAGTAGCATTAAGAACTGTCATTCTAGGCCAGGCGCGGTGGCTCACGCCTCTAATCCTAGCTCTCTGGGAGGCTGAGGCGGGTGGATCGTTTGAGCTCAGGAGTTCAAGACCAGCCTGAGCAAGAGCCAGACCCCCGTCTCTACTAAAAATATAGAAAGAAGTTAGCTGGACAACTAAAAATAAATAGAAAAAATTAGCCCGGCATTGTGGCACATGCCTGTAGTCCCAGCTACTCAAGAGGCTGAGGCAGAAGGATCGCGTGAGCCCAGGAGTTTGAGGTTGCTGTGATCTAGGCTGATGCCATGGCACTCTAGCCCAGGCAACAGAGTGAGACTCTGTCTTAAGAAAAAGAATTGTCATTCTAATATGTCTGATGTCTTAAAAAAATGAATAAAATTTAAAAAATAAAAGAACTGTCAGATCCTCAGAGAGCGACTGGATTAGGATCATATCCCCTTGACTTTATAATAGAGTTCTCATTGACTGTTCAGTGTTTATTACTGAGTCAGACATTTAAGAAATATGTATAGTCGGCCCTCTGTATCCATAGGTTCTGAATCTGCGAATTCAGCCAACTGCTAATTGAAATTATTTGGGGAAAAAAACAATAAAAAAATAACAGTATAAGCTGGACATGGTGGTTCATGCCTATAGTCCCAGCTACTTGGGAGGCTGAGGCAGGAGGATTGTTTGAGCCCAGAAGTTTGAGTCAAGCCTGGGCAATGTAGCAGGACCCCATCTGTAAGTGGGGTGGGAAAAACAATACAATAATAGAAAATAATACAAACAGTACACTTAACAACTATTTATATAGCATTTACATTGTATTTGGTGTTATAAATAATCTAGAGATGATTTAAAGTACTTAGGAGGATGTATGTAGGTCATATGCAAATACTGTGCCATTTTATATATGGTACTTGAGCATCCTTGGATTTTCATACCCTTGGGGGTCCTGGGACCCATCCACTGTGGATGTTAAGGGACAACTGTGCTAATTATGTGTCAGAAACTGTGCTACCTGCCAATTTTGGAGAGTAGAATAAAGCTTCCAATCTATATGCTTATGGTTGATTTCATTCTGACAATCTGTCCAAATTTGAGAAAAGCAACTTGTTCTTATTGGTGAATAGTCATTAAGTCCATTGCCACTGTACTAAATACTGTGAATAGTGGAAATATAAATGGGGGAACCATGGCATATGCCATCTCCTTTGAACCATTCTTCCAATTATGTGTTTCTCCTGGAGTGATGAGTGGTGTTGCTTTTTATCAGAGCTATTTAATAATGTGGTTTTTTTTTTTTTTTTTTTGAGACGAAGTCTTACTCTGTTGCCCTGACATCAGTGAGTGCACTGATATCATCGTAGCTCACTGCAGCCTTAAACTCCTGGGCTGAAACAATCCTCCTGCTTCAGCCTCCTGAGTAACTGTGACTACAGGCGTTTTCCATGACGACCAGCTAATTTTCCTGTTTTTAGTAGAGACGAGATCTCACTCTTGCTCAGGCTCACTCAAACTCAAGCTCAATCAGTCTTCACGCCTGGGCCTCCCAGAGTGGTAGAATTACAGGCATGATCCACCATGCCCAGCCTCAGAACTATTTAATCTTTGATCTTTAAAACACCAACGTCTCTTAACTACCTCTTCCTTGTATCCCAACAAAAAAATCCTGTCTAAGGTATCCAGCCCCCTAAAAGAATAGTGTCAGTTAGAACTAGGGCAGCCTTCTTTAAAAACAAGGCTTATCCTTAGGCAGATTTTCTATTGGAGTGACATCTGGAGAAATGGTCATTTACACAAATGGCATTGAGAGGTGGCTTGACATCTCTCCTCTAGCTATTCTTTGAAAACTCTTAGGGATTTCAGATCCCTGATGAATGACCCTTGTCCAGTGAATAGGACACTAGAATAAAGCAGAAGTAGGGCCAGTATTCTTCCAGGTGTGAGATAGTGTTTTGACAGGTAGTCATCCTTATGCACAGGGTACCATGTGTTGCTGTGTTCACAAATGCAATTAAGAAATAGCCTCTACCTTACAGGACCTTATAATCTCACACTTAGAAAAGAGACAGAGCTGGACATGATGACTTGTGCTTATAGTTCCAGCTACTTGGGAGGCTGAGGCAGGAGAATTGCTTGGGCCCAGGAGTTCTGGACTATAGTGTGTTATGCTGATTGGATGTCTGTACTAAGTTTGGCATCAGTATGGTGACCTCCCAGGAGTGGGGGACCACCAGGTTGCCTAAGGAGGGTTGAACTGGTCCAGGCCAGAAATGGAGCAGATCAGAACTCCTGTGCTGATCAGCAATGGAATCGTGCCTATGAATAGCCACTGCATTCTAGCCTGGGCAATACAGCGAGACCCTGTCTTTAAAAAATAAAAATAAAAAGAAAGACAGATTATATGGTATTCATGGATCCTATAGGGTGTTATCTCAAATTCCAAATTTTTGTCTCATCTCATTTTGAAGTATTCACTGGACTTATTCCTTAATAAGACATCTTCCATATCCTTATTCAGTCAACTCCATTTCCTAGATTTTTATTCTTCCACTAGTCATAGGATAGACTGCTGACACTGCCACACAACAGAATCTTCTTTTGCTGAACCACATAAACTTCATGATCAAATCGGCATTCTTGTTTGTTTGTTTGTTTGTTTTTTTGAAACAGAGTCTCACTCTTTTGCCCGGGCTAGAGTGAGTGCCATGGCGTCAGCCTAGCTCACAGCAACCTCAAACTCCTGGGCTCAAGCAATCCTTCTGCCTCAGCCTCCCGAGTAGCTGGGACTACAAGCATGCGCCACCATGCCCAGCTAATTTTTTCTATATATTTTTAATTGTCCGATTAATTTCTTTCTATTTTTAGTAGAGACGGGATCTTGCTCTTGCTCAGGCTGGTTTCGAACTCCTGAGCTGAAACAGTCCGCCCGCCTCGGCCTCCCAGAGTGCTAGGATTACAGATGTGAGCCACCGTCCCTGGCCTTCAAATCGGCATTCTTTACCACAATTCAGGGTGTGTCCAAATCATTTTGATGGGAACAATTTTGAGAATCAGATCGCCAGGGAAATTTTTGTACTTAGGTACTATAACATAGAAAAGAGGAGTTCAGGTTCTGGAGTCAGATGTTACTTCCTAGCTGGGTTTCCGTTGGTAAGTTTCTTAACCTCCCTCAGCCTCAGTTCCCTCTGTTCCCAGTATCTCATGGAGCCCTTCTATGGACTAAATGGGATCGTTCATTCATGAGTACCAGCTATGTGCCAGGGACAGCCAGACACCTTTCTGTTTTGTGTGTGTGCATCAGTGTCACTTGCCAATGCCAGGTACCTTTCTGCGTGCTAAGGATGCTACAGTGAATAAGACCAACTATGTGAGTTTATTTTAATGGGAGAAGACAGTATAAACAAGTAGACAAATTAAAAATAATGCAATATCTGATAGTGCTAAGTGCTGTACAGAAAATGAAGAGGGGTATTGAGAGAATGCATGATGGGGGCGATTTTAGATGGGGTGGTTAGGAAAGTTTCTTGAGGAGTGACATTGCATTTGAGTAGTGACTCTTGGCGAATAATGTCTGTAGAACATTTAGCATAGTAGCGGGCACTTGGTAAGCATTTGAAATTAGGTGATCATGTGCTTCCTTCTCTCTCTTCTCTCTTCTCCACATATCAAGTGATTTCCCATCATAATTCTAGGAAATAAATTTATTTTTATATCTAGAGTTTATTAAAACTAATTCTTTAAGGAAATGGATTAAGCTCCTTATGGCACATTAGTTAAGAATCTTGGGAAAGACATAAGAATGCGAGGGAAGAAGTCCTGACTCCTCAGAGTGAATAAAGTATAATATTTATGGAAGATGAAGCATCTGTCTATTCATGCATTATCCTTTCCTCCATGTTTTACTTACAGATCAAATTGGTACAGATTCTGAGTCACAAGGATCTGCCGGGCACGTCTTAGTATAGAGCCTGCATGTGTGTGTATGCTTCTCAGGAGGTTTTGTGAAATGCTTTGGGTTGAGTTTTTTGTAACTCTTTGCTGTTCTACCTCTTGATGTAAAATGTCTTTTATCACTGAATGATACTTGTAGGTCTAGGGGGTGGGAATAAAGGAGGCTTCTACCATCCTGCTTTGTCAAATATTGTGAGTTATGTGTGCCTTAGTGAACTTGCTCAGGATGATAACCAAGGTCCCTTTAGCCCTTTCCCAGTGGCTTCCTGAAGGTGTCAAAAACAGGACGCTCTGCAGCAGTACTGAGCATTGTGGCCAGGGGGACTCATAGGGCATGACTTAGCCAGCAGCTGTCTGTGTGGGGAAGTAATTTCTGACAGGTATGAAAGTATGAGTTTGTTAGTCTTCCCCATTACCATCTCTGTCTAGGAGAAGGGGGCAGCCAGTGAACACTGTGAGGCAGAGCCTTTCATTCCATCCCTACTGGGAAATGTATTTCTAGCAGTGTTGTGTGTGCTTGGCTTTCTTTGTTGTCCAAGTCCCTGGGTACTGAGGGTGAATATCATCTCCTTTCGTTGCATGTGCTGTTGCACTGAGACTTGGGGAGGGGAGTAAGAAGCATTGTGTTAAAGTATCACTCTCTTTCAGTGGTTGCCCACTTTTGAGTGTACTAGCTCTCTCAGACTGTTGGCATTTGGTTTGCAGGAATTAGCATTTTATTTTCTCAGATTTGCTGGTGTTGTGTTTGTTGCTTGTTCCTATTTGGCCAAATATTCACTAAAATGCCCTTATAAAAGATTGCTCTGGCATTTATTAAGCCAAACCTCTTTCTAAAATTATTAAACCATCCTTTGCTGGCATTAAATTTTCCAGCTTTAGGTGATACTTTACCTTCCTTTTGCTTAAGTTGTCTTGTAATGACTTTTTCTTTCTTTTTTTTAAAAAAATTGTATTTTGGTCGGGCACGGTGGCTCATGCCTGTAATCCTAGCTCTCTGGGAGGCCGAGGTGGGCAGATTGTTTGAACTCAGGAGTTCAAAACCAGCCTGAGCAAGAGCAAGACCCCGTCTCTACTAAAAATAGAAAGAAATTAATTGGACAACTAAAAAT
>NW_012133857.1:12865015-12869217 GCF_000956105.1 Propithecus coquereli
TTACTGTTAAGTATAAAAAAAGATTGCACTGAGAGATGAATTCATTTCTTTGGAATTTTTATTCAACTTTCTGTATGACAGAATCAGCCTGAGTTTCTAAGGTGCAAGGAAAAGGGTGTTGTTATTATCTAACATGAAAATTCTTTTTCTAGTGTGGGGAATGAAGGCTGTGGAATACATGAAGTTTTATGAAATAGTATTTTTTTTGTGTGTGTCAACAAAAGTTAAGAAAGTTTGGGTTATTAAAGATACCAGGAAGGCCAGGGAGTTTGTGAAGGTATATAAATGAAGCCAAATCTTAAATGTGATTTAAAATTAAATGTGAATTAAAGTTAAAACACTAGGGAAAGCTTATGTTCTTAGGAATAGGAAGACCATTTACAAGGCTATGGTGGAAAAAATTGATGAAGACCCATTTTGTTGGAAACTTAAGTTGGTAGTAATGACATAATACTGTCTGAAATACTTGAATTGTATCTCAGTTGTTGTAAAAAGTCTTTAAATCTAGTATGGAAATTATTTCAGGATCCCAGCCTAATGGGCATGAGTCCAGGTCTAAAATACAGATTCATTTACCAACCCCTACCCCATAAAGATTGTCTGTCAATTTGTCAGGAAGCTAGAGACATAACTGTGAGAAGAATTTATTTGTTATTGGTATCTACTTACCACAGAAGAACATTTAAGCTAAAAATCTAAAAGATTATGGATGGAGTTGGTAACAAGCCCCATCTGAACTGATCACATAGCTTGTGCTCAGTTGAGTGGGCTTTTTGCTTTGAGGTATCCACACTGTTAAAAATAAAGGAAATGACTATTCTGAAGTACAATGAAAAATGAAAATACCATTAGGAAATCCTTGAGCTAGTTTTTAGGGGAGATATTGCCGTAATTGGATGGTTTGTAGGTGCCAGTATAGATCTTTCCTGGTTTCCTGAAATTGCTAACCAAAGCTCAAAGCCAGGGGGGAAAAAGAAGTCTGTGGATTGCAGCTGGGGTAGCTGCCCTCCCTGTGTATCTTTCTTAGAGGCTCCTCTCTAGCAGCATTGACATGATAGTCACTGTAACCTGTACTATAACGGAAGTGCAGGGGTTCTTTTTTTAAGGGGGGAAACTTTATTGAGATAGTTTACACATAAAATTCACCCATTTTAACTGTACAATTCAATGTTTTTTTAAGTGTACAATTCAGTAATTTTTAGTAAACTTACCAAGTTGTGCAACCATCATCATACTCTAGTTTTAGAACATTTTCACTACCCCAGTCAGATCCCTGTTTAGGGATACATTTAAGTTGAAAAGATTTCAGACTTACAGGAAAGTTACAAAAATGGTACAAAGAATTCTTTTGTTCTTTTCACCCAGATTCCTTTTTACCTCATTTGAATGCAGATTTTTGGACAGTAATGATCACCTCTCATTGAAAAAGAGGCATCATTTGACTTGACCTCCCACCATACCCTGGTGGAGGTGCTCCCTGGTGGGGAAATGGATACTGTGGAAGGTGTGTGAACTTCTGGTGGGTTGAGTGGATGATGTATGTGGAAGGTGATTGGGGCTTAAGTTAACTTGTCTATGCCTCCAAGAGGGTCCTCTGCTGGGCAAGGGCTTTGGGTTAGATCTCCTGTGGCAAGGGCTGTGGTTGGGGTTGGAGGGCAAGAAGTAGGGCCAGATCCAAAGCTTCCACTCTTGGGCACTATGAGGCTTTTGTAGGGCCTTTCAAAAAACCAATGAATGTGTTCTTCCATGAGAGAGCAGGCAGTTGGATGCCTAATACACAAAGAGGGACTGTGTGCTATACTGACCAAGAAACCATAGCAACCATGGGAAAGTGGAAGCAAACTTAACCCCTCTGGCCTTGATGATGTTTTTTGTAAGGCAGTGGTTCTTAAATGGAGGTTGGTGGGGGATGAATCTTGACACCCTTTCCTCCTCTCCTCATCCATTGGACATTTGGCAATGGCTAGAGAGATTTGGGGGATTTTTTTTGTGCTACTAGTATCTGGTAGGTAGAGCCCAGTGATGCTGTTAAACATCCTTCAGTGCAAAGGATGGCCCTCCAAACAAAGAATTATCCAGCCCAACTGTCACCAGTGCTAAGGTTGAGAAACCCTGGTATAATGGGACAAGAGTTATGATTAGTCAAAGAGAGGCTGACCTGGCTTGCCACAGGTTGTCTTATAATTGGTTATCTTTCCCCCCACCTTCCTCCTGGTCCCAATAGAGTGAGGACTGGCAAGTGGGGTTGGGAGGATAGTGAGAGTGCAAAAAAGGCACTTCAGACTGACAGAGTCTCAAGCCTAGCTTGTGCCCTTGGGATAGGAGCTGTAGAATGAGACCTATTTGATATATGGACCAAAATAAGTTTTTTAAATAACTCAAGATTATTTAGACTCAGCCTGAGGTACAACTGAGGTAGTTCCTCATCTAGCAGATTGTGGGAGTGATCAGCAGATAATACACATTTGGTACCAGTTACTAGAAAAACCAAACAAGTTGAGATTTCTCAAAACAGATTGTACTTCACATTTTAGAGAGTTTTCCAGGTAAAACTGAAAATGTGAGTGCTGGTCCTAGCACTTTAGGAGGCTGAGGTGGGAAGATTGCTTGAGGTCAGGAGTTCGAGACCAGTCTGGGTAACATAGCGAGACCCCGTCTACAAAGAAAAAAAAAAGTGAATGGTGATTTTCACAGCCTTGGTTATAGTGTATCAAACACTTGAATCTATTGGATCATCTTTTCATTGGGCTTTGTTTCACAGAGCCATCTAATGGGGCCCACATGCTGAACTAGTTAAAGAGACCGAACTCAAAAGATGCATGTGTTTTAATACAATAGCACTATGCTGTAAATGGGACCTACTCTGTATAAAATGCTGTGTAATACTGACTGGGCTGTTTGGAAGCACATTGGATATATCATATCGGTAAGCAACTCATTTTAACTTTTGTTAACACAGTAAATGCAGAGCACTTCATGTTTGAAGCCCTGGGCTAGGTCATGTAAATTTTTAATGAATAAAATGGACCTGTCTCCTTACATTCTAGTGGGAGGAGAATGAGCCTGTTTAAAAGTTTGAAATTTTTAAAAATTTCTATTTTAATTTTAATTGACAAATAACTGTGTATATTTATGGAGTACAGTGTGATGTCATGATACATGTATTCATTGTGCAATGATTAAATCAGGCTAATTAACTTATCCGTCACCTCACATAGTTATTTCTTTGTGATGAGAACATTTAAAATCCACTCTTTTAGCAATTTTGAAATATATAATACATTATTATTAACTGTAGTCACCATGCTGTCAGATCTATCACTAGAACTTATTCCTCTGTCTAACTAAAACTTTGTACCCTTCGACTGACATTTCCTATCCCTTTCCCCTGCCCCTAGCCTCTGGTAAACTACCGTTCTACTCTCTACTTTGAATTTGACTTTTTTCAGATTGTACATGCTAGAGTGCAGTGGCATCATCATAGCTCACTGCAACCTCAAATTCCTGGGCTCAATCAATCCTCCTGCCTCAGTCTCCCGAGTAGCTGGGACTATAGGTGTGCGTCACCATGCCTGGCTAAGTTTTTTATCTTTTGTAGAGATGGGGATCTCACTATGTTACTCAGGCTGGTCTCAAACTCCTGACATCAAGCAAACTTCCCGCCTCAGCCTCCCAAAATGTGAGGATTACAGGTGTGAGCCACCACTCGTGACCCTAAGCTCATAGTTTTTAACATATATTCTCAAATTTAGAAAACCTGGACTTTTTAGAAAAATGGCTAATTCCATGGCTGGGCTAGGGAAAATATAAGATGAGCCTGGAACATTTGGGGGGGCCAGAAAACAAGAAAGTGCTTTTCAAAAAAAGATAAAGCCATGTCAGTAAGACACAGTAGCTAATTTATAGGCTCCCAATAATCAAACCTAGAACAATTTTAACAAATTAATATAACCTATAGAATAAAAATCAATTACTGATACAAATAAATAAATAGAATAAGGGAGGAAGGATGGCTCTTTCTTATACGGGTTAGTATCCCTAATCTAGAAATTCATAATGCTCTAAAATCTGAAACTTTTTGAGTGCCAGCATGACAATTAAAAGAAATGTTCATTGGAGCATTTCGTATTTCTGGATTAAGGATAATGAACCATGGCCGGGCGCAGTGGCTCATGCCTGTAATCCTAGCTCTCTGGGAGGCC
>NW_012133857.1:12871860-12875156 GCF_000956105.1 Propithecus coquereli
GTAGCTGGGACTACAGGCACGCGCCACCAGGCCCGGCTAATTTTTTTATTTTTAGTTGTTTGGCCAATTTCTTTCTATTTTTAGTAGAGACGGGGTCTCGCTCTTGCTCAGGCTGGTCTCGAACTCCTGAGCTCAAGCAGTCCTCCTGCCTCGGCCTCCCAGAGTGCTAGGATTACAGGCGTGAGCCACCACGCCTGGCCGGTAAGGGTATTTTTAATTTGGCAAAAAACTGCCAGACTGTTTTTCCAAATTGATGATAACATTGCATTGCTACTAGCAATGAATGAGAGTTCTGTTCTGCATCCTTGCCAGCATTTGGATGCTAGCCATTCTAATAGGTGTGTAGTGGTATCTTATTGTTTTAATTTGCAGTTCCTTAATGACATATTATATTGGGCATCTTTTCATATGTTTATTTGCTGCCTATATATAGGTATACCTCAGAGATATTTGGGTTCTGTTCTAGACCATTGCAGTAATGTGATAGCACAATAAAAGCAAGTCACACAAATTTTTTAGTTTCCCAATGCATATAAAAGTTATGTTTAAACTATACCATAGTCTACTAAATGTACAATAGCATTATGTCTAAAAACATGTACATACCTTAATTAAAAAATACTTTATTACTAAAAAATGCCAACATGGAGACATGAAATGAGCCCATGCTGTTGGAAAAATGGCACTGATAGACCTAGTTGACACAGGTTGTCACAAACCTTCAATTTTTAAAAAGTACAATATCTGAAGCACAATAAAGTGAAGCACAATAAATTGAGGTATGCCTCTATCTTCTTTGGTGAGGTTCAGATCTTTTGCCCATTTTTTAAAATTTTTAAACATTTTTTTATTTTATACTTTTTTTGACCTTTATTTTAGAAAATTTAAATTGTGATAAAATACACATAACATAAAATTTACCATTTTAACCATTTTTTAAATGTACATTCCATGGCATTGAGTACATTCACATTGTTGTATCATCATCACCACTATCCATCTCAAGAACATTTTCATCTTCCCAAACTGAAACTCTTTACCCATTAAACCCATTCCACCTAGCCCCTGGCAACCAACATTCTGCATTCCATCTCCTGGATAGAATAAATTTGTAGTAAATTTGACTATTCCTACCTCGTATAAATGAAATCAGACATTATTTGTGACTGGAGTATTTCATTTAGCATAATGTCTTCAGAGTTCATCCATGTTGTAGTAGCATCATGTGTCAGAATTTCCTTCCTTTTCAAGACTGAATAATACTCCCTTGTGTGGATATACCATATTTATTTTATCCATTCAGCCATCAGTGGATGTTTGGGTTGCTTCTTCCTTTTGGTTGTTATGAATAGTGCTGCTATAAACATGGGCGTACAAATGTCTTCTAGTCTCCGCTCTCCTTTCTGTTTTTTTGAGAGGATGTCTTGTTCTGTCACCCAGGCTAGAGTGCGGTGACTTCATTGTAGCTCACTGCAACCTCAAACTCTTGGCTCAAGCGATCTTTCTGCCTCAGCCTCCCAAGTAGCTGGGACTACAGGTATGCGCCACCATGCCTGGGTAATTTTTAACGTTTTTTTGTAAATACACAGTCTCACTATGTTGCCTAGGCTGGTCTTGAACTCTTAGCCTCAAGTGATCCTCCCACCTTAGCCTCTTTAAGTACTAGGGTTACAGGCATTAGCCACCGTGCCCAGCCTCTTTGTTCTTTTTTATAGCTGCATAATCCACCATGTGGCTCACCTTCCTTTTCTTAACCAGTGCTTTACTGATGGACATTTAGGTGGTCTCCAGTCTTGCAATTAGCAACTTACTTTTGGAGATGAACCTTGGTAAGTTCACCTCTGTAGTATCAATCTGAAGGATAAATCCCCATAAGTGAGCTTGTTAGTTCAATATGTGTGTATCTGTAATTCTGTTTTGCTCAGTCTTAAAATTGAGTAGTGTGTTTCTTCTTGTTGAATTTTAGAAGTTCTTTGTATATTTTGGATAACAGCTCTTTATCAGAAATGTCTTTTGGAAATATTTTCTTCCAGCCTGTGGCTTGTTTTCTCATCCTCTTGATAATGTCTTTCACAGAATAGAAGCTTTAATTTTTTTTTTTAAGGTTTATTTTTGTTACATCTAACTGTGCTGTGTTTTCAGTAATCCTGATGGGTTGGCAATGTGATCCTGAGCCAGCTGGGATCATTATACCATCTAGTCAGAGTTAGTGGGAACCTGGACACCAGAAAAATGCTGAACTCTGAATTTACACTTCAACAGGACTTATACTCTGTCCTCATTTCTTAAGATTTGTAAATATGATTATCATTATGATTATTTTGGAGATGGGGTTTTGTTATGTTGCTCAGGCTGGTCTTGAACTCCTGGCCTCAAGTAATCCTCCCCCCTTAGCCTCTTGAGTAGCTGGGATTACAGGCACGACCCACTGCGCTTGGCTTCAGAAGTTTTTAATTTTAATGCTATCCAACTCAATTCTTTCTTTTATGTATTGTACCTTTGGAGTTGTATGGAAAAAGTAGTTAGCAAACCCAAGTTCATCTAGATTTTCTCTTACATATGTTACATTTTAGGAGTTCTATAGTTTTGTGTTTTTCATGTAGATCTATGGTCCATTTTGAGTTCATTTTTATGAAGGATATTGGGTCAGTTTTTTGCATGTGGATATCCAGTTGTTTCAGCATCATTTGTTGGAAAGACTATCCTTTTTCCATTGAATTGCCTTTGCTCCTTTGTACAAGGTCAGTTGACTGTATTTCTGTGCGTCTATTTCTGGGCTCTTTATTCTGTTCCTTTGTTCCGTTTGTTTATTCTTTCACCAATACCATACTGTTTTGTTTACTGTAGTTTTATAGTCTTGATGTTGGGTAATGTCAGTCCTCTGACTTTGTTTTTCTCCTTCAATATTGTGTTGGCTGTTCTGGCTGTATTGCTTCTTCACATAAACTTTAGCATCAGTTTGTTAATATCCACAAAGTAAGTAACTGGGATTTTATTTGAGATTGCATTAAATCTGTAGATTGAATTAGGAAGAACTGACATTTTAGCAATATTGAGTCTTCCTATCCATGATCTTGGATTGGTTCATATATTTAGCTCTTCTTTGATTTTTTTTCATCAGAGTTTTGTAGTTTTTTTCATATAAATCTTATAGATTTTTTTTTGTTAGATTTATAACCAAGTATTTCATTTTATTGGTGCTAAGGTTAATTAAAACACACTTGGGAAATATTTTTCCTCGCTGAAATGGTATTTGATCTTGAAAAGGTCCAAGGTTCAACTCCTAGATAAGATTT
>NW_012133857.1:12875246-12884322 GCF_000956105.1 Propithecus coquereli
GTCCGATTAATTTCTTTCTATTTTTAGTAGAGACGGGGTCTTACTCTTGCTCAGGCTGGTTTCAAACTCCTGAGCTGAAACAATCCGCCCGCCTCGGCCTCCCAGAGTGCTAGGATTGCAGGCGTAAGCCACCGCGCCCATCCAGTATTTTGTTTTTAATTTCAAGTTCCAATTATTTTTGCTGGTCTATAAGAAAGCAATTTTTTAAAAACATTTGATTTTGGTTAGCATATCACTTTTAATATTTGCGAGAGCCTACTTTATACCAAGGAGAGAGCTCCACGTTAGCAATTTAAAATAAAGAAAATATAGTCCTGCGTGCCTTTTTGTTTTCATGGGGCAGACCACAGTAGGAAAGCAATTGAGTTTTACGTGTTAGTCTTATATCTTACAATCTTGATATAATCACTTATTAGTTCCAGGAGTTGTTTTTTCCCCCTCATGTTCTTTCGGTATTTCAACGAGACAATTGTCTCATCTGCAAACAAAGACAGTTTTATTTCTTCCTTCGCTTTTGTTGGCTTATTATTGCATTAGCTAGGACTTCCAGTACAGTATTGAAAAGGAGCTGTTGGAGGGGATATCCTTGCCTTGCTCTTTTTTTAATTTTAATTTTTAATTTTATTTATTTATTTATTTTGTAGGGACAGGGTCTCACTTTGTTGCCCAGGCTAGCCTCAAGTGATCCTCCTCCCCTAGCCTCCCGAAGTGCTGATATTACAGACATGAGCCATCACACCAGCTGCTTGCCTTGTTCTTGATCTTAGTGGGAAAACATCTGGTTTCTTACTGTTAAGTGTGATGTTAGTTATAGTTTTCATAGACATTCTTTATCAAGTTGAGGAGGTTCCTACTATTCCTACTTTGTTGAGAGTTTTTATCATGAATGGGTGTTAGATTTTGTCAAATGCTTTTTCTGCATCTAGTAATATATTTATGTGATTTTCTTCTTTAGCCTATTTATGTGATAGGTTACATTAATTGATTTTTTTTTTTGAGACAGTCTTTTTTTTTTTTCCTTTTTCTTTTTTTTGTGTGGGGGGGCGCGGGTCTCATTCTTGCTCAGGCTGATCTTGAACTCCCGGGCTCAAGCAATCCTCCCACCTCAGCCTCCCAGAATGCTAAGATTACAGCATTAATTGATTTTTGAAAGTTGAACCAACCTTGCATACATGGAATAATTCTTTTCGCACGTTGTCAAATTTTGTCGGGGATTTTTACATCTGTGTTCGTAAAAGGTATTGGCCTGTAGTTTCCTTTTCTTGTGTTTGTCAAGTTTTAGTATTAGGGTAATGCTGACCTCATAGAATGAGTTAGAAAGTATTCCCTCTACTTCAGTCTTTAGCAATTGTAGAGAATTATCATAATTTCTTCCTTAAATATTTGGTAGGTTTCACCAGTGAACTCTTGTGGCCCTGGTGTTTTCTGTTTTGGAAGACTATTAATTACTGATCAGTTTATTTAATAGATAAAGGTTCATTCAGATTGTCTATTTCTACTGTTGTTAGTTTTACATATTGTGTCTTTCTAGGAAGTGGTCCATTTTATCTAGGTTATCAAATTTGTGGGTATAGAGTTATTCATAATATTCTTTTCTTTTTTTTCCCTTTTTTTAGACAGAGTCTCACTCTGTTGTCCCAGTTAGAGTGCAGTGGCATCATCATAGCTCGCTACAACCTTCAACTCCTGGGCTCAAGCAATCCTCCTGCCTCAGCCTCCTGAGTGGCTAGGAGTAAAGGTGTGCATCACCACACCAGGCTAATTTTTTCTATTTTTAGTAGAAATGGGTTCTTGCTCTTGCTCAGGCTGGTCTCAAATTCCTGAGCTCAAGCGATACTCCCTCCTCAGCTTCCCGTGGTGTTAGAATTACAGGCATGAGCTGCCTCATCCAGCCAGTATTCCTTTCTTATTCTTTTAATGTCTGTGAAATCAGAAGTGATGACTTTTCTTTCATTTTCAATATTATTAATAGTAATTTGTGTCTTCTTTTTTTTTCTTAGCCTGGTTAGATGTTTATCAATTTTATTGATCTTTTCAAAGAACCAGCTTTTAGTTTCATTGATTTTTTTTTTTTTTTGAGACAGAGTCTCACTGTGTTGCCCCGGCTAGAGTGCCGTGGCATCAGCCTAGCTCACAGCAACCTCAAAATCCTGGGCTCAAGTGATCCTCCTGCCTCAGCCTCCCGAGTAGCTGGGACTACAGGCATGTGCCACCATGCCCGGCTGATTTTTTCTATATATTTTTAGTTGTCTGATTAATTTCTTTCTGTTTTAATAGAGACGGGGTCTTACTCTTGCTCAGGCTGGTTTCGAACTTCTGAGCTCAAACAATCCGCCCGCCTGGGCCTCCCAGAGAGCTAGGATTACAGGCGTGAGCCACCGTGCCCAGCCTTCATTTTCATTTACAATCATGTATCACTTAACGATGGGAATATGTTCTGAGAAATGCATCCTTAGGCAATTTGATCGTCATTGTTCAAACATCATAGAGTGTGCATATGATATAGCTTATTGCTCTTATGCTTCAGACCTGTACATCACGTTAATAAACTGAATACTGTAGGCAAATGTAACACAGTGGTAAGTGTTTGTTTATCTAAACATACCTAAACAAAGAAATGGTAATGTGAAAATGCAGTATTTTAATCTTTTGAGATTATTATGTATGCATTCCATTGTTGACTGAAATGTGCCACATGACTGTAGTTCAAAGTACTTTTAAATTTCTCTTTGGATTTCCTTTTTGGCCCATGTGTTATTTAGAACTGTGTTATTTAATCTCCATGTATTTTGGGATTTTACAGCTATCTTACTGATTTCTAGTTTATTATGGTCTGAGAGCAAATATTGTACGATTTCTTTTCTTTTAAATTTGACAGGGTATATTGTATGGCCCAGAATGTGGTCTATATTAGTGAATCTTCCATACGAGCTTGTAGAGAATGTGTATTCTGTTGTCGTATGAAATATTTTACAAATGTTCATTAGATGGCTACTGTTGTTTTGATGTATATCCTTCCAGATTTTTCTGTGCACATGTCATCTGTATACATTTATAAAACAGATTAATCTTATCCAAATGGTTTTATAACCCTTTTACTTCGTATATTATGGACATATTTTCTTGTCATTAAATACATTTTTTTAAAGATAGGATCTCGGCTGGGCGCGGTGGCTCACACCCATAATCCTAGCACTCCGGAGGCCGAGGCTGGCGGATCGTTTGAGCTCAGGAGTTCGAGACCAGTCTGAGCAAGAGCGAGACCCTGTCTCTACTAAAAAAATAGAAAGAAATTAGCTGGACAACTTAAAATATATAGAAAAAATTAGCCGGGCATGGTGGTGTGTGCCTGTAGTCCCAGATACTTGGGAGGCTGAGGCAGGAGGATCGCCTGAGCCCAGGAGTTTGAGGTTGCTGTGAGCTAGGCTGACACCACGGCACTCTAGCTCGGGCAACAGAGTGAGACTTTTTTTTTTTTTGAGACAAAAAGAAAAGATAGGATCTCAATCTTTCATGCAGGCTGGAGTGCAGTGGCCTAATCATATCTCACTGCAGGTCCTGGGCTCAAGCAATCTTCCTGCCTCAGCCTCAGCCTCCTGAGTAGCTAGGACTACAGACATGCACCACCAAGCCCAGATAATTTTTTATTTTTTGTAGAAATGGGGTCTTGCTATGTTGCCCAGGCTAGTCTCGAACTCCTGGCCTCAAATGATGCTCCTGTCTCCGCCTCCCAAAGTGCTGGGATTACAGGTGTAAGCTACTGCACCCAGCCTTAAATACATCTTTATTGCATCACTTTTAATGGTTCTATAATGTTCCATAGTATAAACTACCAAGATGTATTTAACTAGTTCTTCATTTGACAATTTGAGGTCCTTTATTTTATTAAACAATGCTGTGATGAATATCCTTGTACCTAATAGTCACACATCCTTAATTACTACTGGAGGATTAATTTCTCCAAATAGACTTGCCAGATTAAGGGCTAGGCATATTTTATGAGTTCATAAATGTAGTCAAATTGCCATCCAGAAATTTCCCAGTTCTTTTACCAACAATGTTTGAGAGCATTTGTCTTCCCTGCATCCCAACCAGTGTCAAATGTTTTATTTTTTTAACCAGATGTCTTGGGACACTTGGTGGTGCCGTGGACCTGTATCAATCTGTGTTATCTGGGTTTTGAGCATATCAAGAGCTAGGTTTGTAGTTGACAGTTGAACAGCTGGTTTTCTTCCTTACAAATTCTCCTTTTCAGAGCCAGCCATTAAATGGCATATTTATTATTTTTGTCTATGCATCTGTTAATGTTCATGTGGCCTAATTCCTGAGGTAGTATAGTTAAAAGGTATACAGTAGTGGTCATTTCTTTTTCTTTGACTTAATTTCTGTGAACTGTGAATCCAGAGTAATGCAGGATATGTTATGTTCTCTATAAACTGGGGGAGCATCAGCCCAGAGACATATTTGCATTTGTTTCTGTCAAGTTTCCAGGTTCAGCTGGTGCCCTTTAAGACCAGAGAACATTAGCTTTGGCACCTTGCCTAGGAAACTCCTTCTTGTGACTCTTCCTAAGTTTGTGGTATGAAGAGGGCATTCCACTATTAGGCATTTGCTTTGGTAGTTTCAGGGTAGTACTGGAGTCCTGAGAAATATAGAATAGTGGACTAAATAGCAGAATCAGAAAAAAAAAAAATGCCTGGGTAACAACTACCAAAGATACAGGTCACCAGATATCATTAGATGCTAGATTAAAAGGTCCATGAGGGCAATAACTATTTCTTTTCTTTTCACTTTTTTTCTTCACTGCTTAAAAGAGTTAGAACTGGACCTGCATCATATGATGTGCTAAATAAATATTTGTTAGCTGTATTAATAAAGGTTAGATAAAATAGTTTCTGGTTCTGTATTCCTTCTTCATAAGCCCTTAGCAATCTTTTGTAAAATGCAGAAAGCTCCTGTCCTCCCAAGCTGAGTGATCTCCTCATTCACTAGATTCTAGTACTTCTTTTAGGTTTCTACCCTATTATTTATTTATTTATTTTTTAAGAGACAGGGTCTCACTCTGATGCCCAGGATGGAGTGCAGTGGCTTGATCATAGCTCACTGCAGCCTCAAACTTCTGAGCTCAAGCAATCCTCATGCCTCAGCCTTCTGAGTAGCTAGGACTATAGGTGTGTGCCTCCATGCCCGGCTAATTTTTACATTTTTTGTAGAGACAGGGTCTCACTATGTTGTACAGGCTGGTCTGAACTCTGGGCTTCAAGCAGTCCTCTTACCTTGGCCTTCCAAAGTGCTGGGATTATAGGTATGAGCCACTGCATCCAGCCTACCTTGTTATCTTTGAGAGCAAATAGTAGATACTATTGCTCTTTTGACAGAGCTAGCCACATATTCTTGTTTGTTCATTTTAGGTCCAAATTTCTGTCTGATTCTTGTTCTTACACTCTGGGATGTAGTGAGTGAATGGGATGACTTGGAAGGTGGAAGGTAGGTCAGGTTAGGTTGTCTAGGGCCTTGCATTTAAGTCTTTAATTTGAATACAGGGAGGAACCACAAGAGTGTAACAAGATCAAAATGACACTATACAGAGAATCTTCATGTGGTAGTATGTAGATTTAAGAGGAAAATGTCCCTTAGGATCTAGGGCAGCATTTGAAATGTGACAAGTTGATGGTTTGCACTAGGGACTAGGAGTAGATCTGGAAGGAAAAATTCATGTTGGCGGCCAGGCATGGTGGCTCACGCCTATAATCCTAGCATTCTGGGAGGCCAAGGCGGGAGGATTGCTTGAGCTCAGGAGTTCGAGACCAGCCTTAGCAAGAGCGAGACCCCGTCTCTACTAAAAATAGAAAAATTAGCTGGGTGTCATGGCATGCACCTGTAGTTCCAACTGTTCAGGAGGCTGAGGCAGGAGGATGGCTTGAGCCCCAGGAATTTGAGGTTGTGGTGAACTACGATGATGCCACTGCATTCTACTCAGGACGACAGAGTGAGACTCTGTCTCAAAAAAAAAAGAAAAAAAAAGAATACGTAATCCTGTTGTGGCTATAATATGATTTTGGGGGATGGGGAGGTGTTAGGGAAAGGGTAAAGGCATTTTTAAAAATCTGTAAAATGATAGAAGTCATTCCACAAGGAGAAATAATCTCAGCATACTGAATTGAAATCTCATGGAGGGGATATAGCTGTGTGTTGCAAGGTAAATATGTATGTTGGCCATTTTCCTATACCTCATACTGGTTTACACTGCCTGACGCACAGCTTTCAGCAGGACAGAACACAAAGTTGGAACTGCTCTGGAAAATGCACATATGCAGGCCACTCTTTATAATAGAAATCTCAAGATACTTCCTAATACTACTGTTCAAGGTGCTCTCCCTTTTTTAATGTATTTTCTTCCAGTTTTTCCCATGAAGAGGGGAAATTTTATGTGATTATTTACCATCCTGGTAGTTTTGATAGCCTTCAAACTGTAAGAGATGTGTTTTAATACATTGGATGGTATGTCTTAGGTCTGACAGTGCTTTGAGGCTTCCAAGAGTTAAGTCTATGATAGAACTGCCAAGACACAGAGGTCTGATCAGGAGGGTTTCTTGATGGCTTTGGGCTGTGCCTTGATAGCACTTGGCAGCAGTTCCAGCAGGGACATTGTTAATGACCGGGGACATTGTTAATGACCTTTGGCTTTATCTTCTCCCACACTCCTGGATTACCAGAGATTGCTGCTTTGTGCAGGAATTATTCCCTCACTGTATACGTATCTGCTGCAATAGCAGCTATATTATAGCTCAGTAAATGCTGCTTTCTAAATATGGGTTAATTTAACCTTAGCGTGTCTTAAATGCGAAAAGCCACCCCTCATTTTTATTGGGACCTGAAGTTTGATAATTCTTTGTGTTATTTGCATGTAAAAATAAGTAGACCAAAAAGGACTAGTGACCTAACCTTTTGTCCCAGTGGACCTTTTCTGACTCGAAGCTTCCATTCTTAGTCTTACTGCTTCTGGGTGGCATTGGGTGTATAGTTTTCTGCCTAAGAAAAAAAGAATGGTGGGTATGGTTATCTCCCCAAAATGTTGATTGGACTGTGTGTGTTCAGAAGTCCAGGGACTCTGTATTTTATTAATCTTTTTAGGGCACTATTTCTGTGGAAAGTAAGTTAGCAGGGCTCTCTGAATGTCTGAGCAAGGGCATTAAAGCCAGAAGGGCTAAATAGTGACACCTTTCAAAAGAGCTAAGATTCTTGAGTGGCAGGTGTAAATAAAGAGCCAGTAGAGGGCTGGGCACCGTTGACTTACACCTGTAACCTTAGCACTTTGGGAGGCCAAGGTGGGAGGATCACTTGAACCCAGGAGTTTGAGACCAGCCTGGGCAATAACGAGACCCTGTCTCTACGAAAAATAAAAAAGTTTGCCAGGCACGCCTGTAGTTCCAGCTACTCGGGAGGCTGAGGCAGGAAGATCACTTGAGTCCAGGAGTCAGAGGCTGCAGTGAGCTAGAATGAGGCCCCTGCACTCTAGCCCAGGCAACAGAACGAGACCCTGTTTCAAAGAAAAAAAGAGCCAGTAGAAATAGTCTCTTTTAAGTGGTGGGACCTAGGAACAGCTAGTTGCTGGTTCTTTGGGGATGCCTTGGGAACAGTGTGCAGCCTTTATGGTAGGCTTATCAGTGTGGCCTGTGTAGTATCTCAGCCTAAGTCTGCTTGCTCTCTTGGCTATTCCGCACCACCTCCCATCATCAACTCTGTAAGAAAATGAAATGGTTTGATTGTGTTATCCAATTAACAAAACAAATTAGGAAGCTTTACATTTTCCACATTGATTTCACAGTCTCCCTATTTTCTTCCCCTGCAGTGACTCAGTTTTGAGACCTAGACAGTGAAGCATGCCTAGATGTTGAATTTAGGGTCCACCTTTTCCAGAAGAAAAGAGCCAGGGAACTAAAACAATAGTAATCTCAGAATATAAAAGGGTGTTATAGAAATGATACAAATCAGCTGCCCTTCATTCTATGGGGGAGAAATGGCCCTAATTGCAATAGCAGAGAGCCTCTCTTTTATCTAGGACTAGAAACTTGCTCTGCATACCTCATAATTATTTTAGGGTTAACTGAAACAATTGTTAGGAAAAAATAAGCCATATCTTGTTTCTATATCTATTCTACTTTATGAATATTTTGATTTCATTGTGATTGGAACCAACTGAGAAAAGATGAAAAAAATAAAATGGAATTTATAGAAACCTGAATTCTGAAGGGAATTCTGAGGATTATCAGTAAAATATGTTCAATCATAATCTTCTGCTTCAACTAGTAATTAGGTCATACCTTTGTTTGGAAATAAATTATTTATTAACCAGAGAAATCTTAAGTAGACTAAGGTCCTTATAAAGGTTAGGAGAAATATTGCTCTAAAAAATAAAAAATTATGTAACAAACTGAAAATTTCAAAAATATTTGCCATTTTAATGGGCCATAGTTTTTCAGTTGTTCTGAGTGCTGATAGCTGGAGCTTATAAATTGTTTCTTTTTTGTGAGGTGTCTGTGGTGGAGGAATTTGCTGATGTCCTATCTGCCTAGCAGACTCAGTCTCTGTAACAGAGCCATATTTTCTCACAGGAGAGAAAAGATTTTTGGCTCTTTTGATTATTTACTTAATTGCTTACTCGTTTGTTTGGAGAGTCTTATGGATCTCCTGGTCGGCAGTCTGTTCTTCCTGAGTCTTCTAGAGCTAAGTTAGTGGAATTATCTCCAAAAGTGAGGATCACTGATCTTCTTCAATTGTAACAGGAGGCGTTTTCTAGAACTAGGAGTCTTACTTTAAAATACAGGTTAGACTGGCGGGGAGTGGTAGTGGAGTGGATGGAATATATTCTCAGCATCAGATACCTTTAAAATAATTAAGTTCTCTTATGTCAGGGTCTGGGCTGGAGTGTATTATGGTCCTGGAGCCCAGTTCATCTTGAAACTCTGATTTTTGCCATTTCTGACCCTGGTGGGTGGGGCTCAGTGAAGCATAGTTTGGCCATCTTACTTCATAGAGCACAAATAAGGTTTTTTTTTTTTTTTTTTTTTTTTTT
>NW_012133857.1:12884483-12919102 GCF_000956105.1 Propithecus coquereli
TTTTAGTAGAGACGGGGTCTCGCTCTTGCTCAGGCTGGTCTCGAACTCCTGAGCTCAGAACGATCCGCCCGCCTCGGCCTCCCAGAGTGCTAGGATTACAGGCGTGAGCCACCGCGCCGGGCCCACAAATAAGGTTTTGGCTCGATGCTGGGATACTGGTTGTTGCTGGTATAGGATAAGCTGGACATAATTTAAAAATGTTTGTTGTTAAGGAACATTTGAGAAAAAGTTTTTGTTGTGCTTTCATTTGACCAAGAAAAGGTACCTCAAAAAGTGGCAGCTGAGAGGGTAGTGTTTCCATGCCCGTCAACCATGAGGTGGTATTTTGTTTTCAGTGAAGATCCTATGGTGACCTCGTCTCCTGGATGATCAAAGGGCAGCTCAGACTCTGTTCAGTAAAAGGCTGGTCAAAGTAGAGGGCATGGAGAAGGTCAATGGACAGAGCTACAGAGCTGCCATAGGGCATTCTTTGAGCTTCCCTCAGGATTTCTGGCCTCTATGTTCTTCCTTCATCCCTCTCCTGCTTTCCTCTTTCTATCTCATTTTTTAGCTTTGGCCTTTGGGAATAGTGAACTTTACAAAGTATTTGAACTATAATATATCCTTGCACTATAAAGAATGAACTTGGCTGCTTTACAAAAGATTTTTGTAACAAGTACTCTTTATACTAAGAGAGATGACATACACCTGTTTTAAACCTGTTATTTTTGTTCCTCTTGCTTTGCTCTTTCTGCAGGTCCATTGGTCTGTCATGGTTCTTGAAACTCCTGGTAGTAGCCATTTACTAGCAACCTTCTTTATCTTAGGCGTAGCATCTAAAGTAACTGTAGGTGCTTTAAGAACAGAAAGACCACCTTGGGCAGGCCAGTTTAGGGGACTGGCAGTGCTATCAAGAAGTGAGGCATCTATGGCGGTCTCTATAAAAACCATTGCCTGTGAATTTCTGTAGTCTTTACCTTGTACATCTTTTCATCAGAAATTACCTCTCTGGTGTGGCAAGTATGATAAATTGACTGACTCTGTGGAATTTAAAAACAAAGAAGGGCAGTATGTTGAAAAGAAAACCTGATTTTTCGTACTGTATATGTTGCTAACTAGCTCTGTAGTCTTGGGCAGGCTATTCCGTGTATCTCAACCATACATATATAAATAGATTTTACATATGCCCTACTTGTGAGAATCTAATGAGATGGCATTTGTGAAGAATGCTTTCATAAACTGTAAATAGCTTTATGAATTAAGATTATCGCTGATAAACACTACCACTTCTCAGCTACCAATAACCTGATTCTTCTATCCTGTGTTTGGAAGAAACACAAATCAACAAAGAGTGATTGCTGATTTTTCAGCGTGAGTTCTATTCACAAGGCTCACATACTTTCTTTCCCCCTGCCTTTTGATCCTGTCTGACTGACTGACTGTGTGCTTTAATGGGAAGATCTATTATGTCATACAGCAGTTGTTTTCTCAGTACAAAGTATAGCTGTGACTGAGCTTGTATTGAATATCTTTAACAAAGGTGCAAAGCTGCTGGCCAGAAATGTTCTTTCCTTTCCATTTTCTCTTGTACCTCCCAGTACCTTAAAAATTCTTGAGGGTTGGTTATGATCCAACTGGTGCATATGGTAGAATCTCAACTCTCTGACCCAAGTTGTCCTCATAGGCTGGCAGTCACAAAATGAAGTTGTGAAGTCTCTTAAGAGCAGCTAATGAAAAAGGAAATGGGAATGTAAATGTTGAATTCAGCAGCCCCTAGACCCAGAGTTTGCTTCTTTGTAGCATCCCTGAGGTGTGGAGAGTAAGGACTTGCTCTGCCATTCTGAGACACAAATATCTATAGCTTTTTGCAGCTGCACATTAGGACCCCTTGAAATGTACTTAGACCTGTGTGTAACTTTGCCAAGTGAGGGCTTTGAGCTTAAGAGGATTTTAGCAGGTTTTGGTCTAATTTAAGCCTACTCTAACACTGCTGAGAAAGGAGGAGGTGTCTTTGGTTTTATTTTCAAATATATGGTGCCACTTTAGGAGCCAGACCTGGTTAATCCCACTCATGGCTTTTTTTTGCCAATTTTTATTTTATGTTATGTTATTTTTGAGATAGAGTCTCACTCCATTGCCCTGAATAGAGTGCCATGGTGTCAGCCTAGCTCACAGCAACCTCAAACTCCTGGGCTCAAGCAATCCTGCCTCAGCCTCCCGAGTAGCTGGGGACTATAGGCGCACACCACAATGCCTGGCTAATTTTTTTTTTTTTTTTTTTTTTTTTTAGTAGACACAGGGTCTCACTCTTGCTCAGGCTGGTCTCGAACTCCCAAGCTCAAGCAATCCTCCCACCTTGGCCTCCCAGAGTGCTAGGATTACAGGCGTGAGCTACTGCACCCAGCTGACACTCATGGCTTTCATGGTACCTTTGCTCGAGTAGCTTAATAACCCAATAATTCAAATGATGGATAAAAATTGTAATGTGGGAAGATGGTAGATAATAGACAATTAACAGTGGACATTCACTAGAAATGATTTCATCATCTTACCCACTAATTAATCCAACGCCCCACAGGTTACTTCCCTAGGAGATATTGGCAGATCTCTGCTTTATGAAATCTGGAAGAAGGGCTTGGCAGTGATGGGGAGGGGTGCAGTATATATATGTCATGTTTGTGCATGGTATATCTGGGCTACCTGTGTATGACAGTGACTGGAGAGTCAAATCATAAATAAACCTGATTGTTCTCATTCAGGTTTTTCCTGTGACTATTTCTTATTAAAACAATTGGCTATCCTTCAACAATGATGTTAAAACCGTTTAATACTCTTCAGCAGTGGTTGCTGACAGCCTTATGTCTAGCCATGTGCAGGTTAAATAAAACCAAGGCTGCTTGAGTTGTAGGAGACTCTGTGAGAATAAGAAATCATTGCCTTTTAACACATAAGATAAAGGTAATCTTAAAATGACATGCTAATAGGGCCTCCTGGGGCCCTAGCCTAGATAAAAGGTCATCTACAGCTACTAGAACAGCATATTTGTTGTTTGAGAAGTATAAAGCACTTAGAAATTCGTGAATCTACTAATGCCTCCAAGTGCTGGAATCAGAGTGTGCAGTTGACTGAAATTGACAGTGGTGCCTTGTTCTGGTGGCTGCTCTTCAAAATGGCCACCTACATGTTTAATGGATCGGATATACAGATGTATGCTTTGACAGCAGGATCTCCCTCCAGAGCCGCTGTGTGCTAAGCATTCCTGTCTTCCAGGGATAGTTGGCTCTATTCAGTCTCTCATTCATTCAATCTTTTTATTCAACATGAGCTTATTAAGCTCCTTTTTTGTACCAGACATTGTGCTGATAATAAAAGGCCAGCAAGATTTAGCCTGGACTCTAAGATCTAAACTAGTAATTTGACAATTAACACAAAGTGCTGTCTGATGGGTAGTGACCATTCCCTAAGAAATCTTAGTCTTTCAGGTGATTGAAATTGGTTGTGAAATGTTCCTGCTTGGCAAGCAAGTGATGTGAAGTGAGGGGCTATTTTATCCTTTCTAGTCTCACCTCCTGATGCTGGTCCTTTTTTTTTTTTTTTTTCCCAGCACTTAGGGCTTGAAATAATCAACATTTTATTGAGCCCTCACTGTTTTCCATGGTGAAGGTCATGGAATGGAGGCAGGCTTCAAATTTAGGGAACCTGGCCCAGAGTTCATGCTCTTAAATGATGTGACATACTGCCTCTGGGCTTGGAAGGGGTTTACCTTGACTAACTTCCTGCATTGGTACAGCTTAGCAGAGTGGTGCTTCCCTGATCCTCCCTGCCTACAGAGCTTATCTCTTTCCTGTTTGGCCCCTGAGGCCAAATTGCCTATCCCTAAGACTGAGCAAGAGTTGGTAAACGAGACAGGAGGTCCCTTCTCTACAGCCCCAGATGTTAGCCCAGTTCTGCTCTTCACCAGCTAGGTGACCCCACCTCTCTGAGCATGTCTCTTCTTCTGTAAAGTGGAGATAATGTTACTTCATGGGGTCATTTAGGGGATTAATAAGGTAACATACTTAGCAGTTTCTGGCTCTGAGTAAGTGCTTAATGTTAGCAATTTTTATCATTGCCCTTATTAGCCTTGAGAACAAGCCAGGAAACAGTTTCTCAAAGATCAGATACTAAGACCTAGGTAGGTGGGCAGTTTTCTTTTGGGTTTGACAAGACAATAATTTTATTCTATGTATTTCTCTTGACTTTTTTGGTTTGAAAAGCAGAGAGGTAAAGCATTATTTAACAGATGTATGGATTCAAGCAAGAAACTGAGGTCCAATTGCAAAGAAATGACTTGTATAACTCAGAGCCCAGTCTGAGGAGACACAGAGGACCCTAGAGGGCAGAGAATGAACACAGTGCAGGGGCTAGTTCCAGAGTCACATCCTTGGTTAGTTCATTTACAAGTGTGGGTGAGAGTCCCTTGTCAGTAGGCAGAGATTTTTTTTTTCCTCTGCTCTAACACATATCTGCTGGCTAGTGTTTGTTAAATAAAGCACTTTTTTTGATGTGAAATAGAATTCGTAACTTGTCCAAAATGGGAGAGGCAAAGGAGCTCGGTAACAGGCTTGTTGAGCACATTTTCCCACCTGTTCCTGTGCCAAACTTTCCCAAAGGCTTATTTACCAGTGGTTGCTCCTGAGATCTCAGGGATAGCTCACTCTGTAGGCTCCAAGCTAGAGTGATTCTGCCACCACCACAACCACTATTGCTACCACCAGCCATTCAGTTTCCTGCTATAAGGATGTAACCTGCTGTGAAGCTTTCACCTTCCTTCCTTCTTTCTGTCTTTGGTGTTGTACCTTTTTCCCCTGGTGCTTTTGCCATGCAGCCAGAGTTCCAAAGAAAATTTTCAGACACCAAAGATACAGCCCTTACTGCCTCTCCAAGGAGGTGTGAGTTAACCATGGGAAAGAAGATAATTGAGAGGGCTCCTATGCCTCTGTGCTGCAAAAAAAGAGTTTGCTTCTTGGTAGTGTGCTAGCTCCTGAGCCAGGTGGGGGCCTTGCTGGGATTCATGAGAGTGCACTACATGACCTCTGGATCAGCAGACTGGGCCTAGCCTGCCCAAGGACATCGCCCAAATCTGCAGGAGCCAAGGCCGAAGACTGATTTCACCTTCTTTCACTCCCCTTCCTTAAGCTTAAGTTTGTTCTGCCACACTGCCCCAAGTCTGTGGCTTAAAACAGCCAGTTCCTTTTGCTGATGAATAAGCTCACTCTTTATAAACTGTTTCAGCTTGGGGACCGGAAAGGCTCTCTGTGCCTTTCTGTCTCTCTCTGTTTCTCTGACAGTTTATGTTGATGGCTTCTGTCTTTGTCTTTACAGGGAACTCTAATGATCCATGAAAAAGAGGTTACCCTTGAGTATGTACCAAGCCCAGATTTTTGGTACTGCAAACGAGTAAGTACTGAGAATTCCTTTATAGAAGTAAGCATCAAGCATAACAGCTCCTCCATATTTCCAGTAATGCTGCCTGGTAACATACATTGCCAAGGGGAAAGCTCTTCCTCCGCTCACTTCAGATGAACTGGAGATTAAGACAAGGTCATCCATATTTTCTGCTTCCCAGCTGCTGTATGTAGTCATAGAGGGTTCTGGGCCTGCAGTTGGAGACAGTTTCCCAAGGGCACGTGCCATGCTTTCTGTCAGTTAGGAAAAGAATAACAGTCTCTTGACTTACAACCTCTTCTGAATTACCTTTCCTGATGGTGGTCTTAAAGGGATTGGTGTTTGGGAAGGTGGAATTAGAGAAGCTGATTCTGTGGGAGTTGTACATTTTTTGGATATTCTGGGTTTCCAAGGTCTTAGCACCTCAAGCATCATGGCATTTTACCTCTGTTAAACTTGATATTATTTTAGAATGGGATATTTAAAAATTTTATACTATACTCTTTAGAGGTCCCTTTTGATTACAGTCAGCATGAAAATGTAATTTGTTTTCATTGTTCCTACTTGGCTTCAAAAATAGCTATGAAAAATCTGTAAAGTTTCTGAACTATGATTCATTAAAAGTGTTACAGAACTTGACAAAATTCAGTAAAAACTTCAGCTTAACATTTTTGTTAGTCTCAATGAAGTACAACTTGGATAGCTACGATTGTCATTAGCTAAAGCACACATGTTTTATGGATATACTTCCTTAAGTTATCGTTTTAGGAAAACGTTTGATTTTTTTTATTGTGGTAAAATACACATAACATTAAATTTGCCATTTTAACCATTTTAAACCATATATATAATTCAGTGTCATTATGTACCTTCACAATGTTGTGCAGCCATCAACGCTATCTAGTTCCAGAACTTTTTTTTTTAGAGACAGGGTCTCTCACTATGTTACCCAGGCTGATCTCAAACTCTTCCTGCCTCAGTCTCCCAACTAGCTGGGACTACAGGCGCATGCCACTGTGCCCAGGTTAGTTCCAGAACTCTTTTTTTGTTTGTTTGTTGGAGATGGTGTCTCGCTCTGTTACCCAGGCTGGAGTGTGGTGCCTCTATCACAGCTCACTGCAACATCCAACACCCAGGCTCAAGCAATCCTCCTGGCTTAGCATCCCAAGTGCCTAAAACTGTAGGCATGCACCACCATACCGGCTAATTTTATTTTATTTTTTTTTGGAGAGCGGAGTCTTGTTATATTGCCCAGGCTGATTTCGAACTCCTGAGCTCAAGCAATTCTCCCACCTCAGCCTCCTAAAGTGCTGCGATTTCAGGCATGAGCCACCACACCTGGCCCATAATTTTTTAATCATTCCCAAAGGAAACCCCATATCCATTAATTAGCCGCTCCCCATACCCCTTTCCCCCAGTTCCTGGCAACCATTAATCTGTTTTCTATCTCTGTGGATTTGCCTGTTCTGGACATTTTATATAAATGGAAGCCAAATTTGTAGCCTTTTATGTCAGCCTTCTTTCACCTAGCATGTTTTCAAGGTTCATCCATGTTGTAGCATTTATCAGTACCTCATTGCTTTTTATGGCAGAATGATATTATTTGGATATACCACATTTTGTTTATCCATGCTTTTTTTTTTTTTTTTTTTGAGACAGAGTCTTGCTCTGTTGCCTGGGCGAGAGTGCTGTTGCATCAGCCTAGCTCACAGCAACCTCAAACTCCTGGGCTTAAGCAATCCTCCTGCCTCAGCCTCCCTAGTAGCTGGGACTATAGGTGCTCACCACCATGGCCAGCTAATTTTTTCTATTTTTAGTAGAGGTGGGGTCTCACTCTTGCTCGGGCTGGTCTCAAACTGCTGAGTTCAAGCAGTCCTCCTGCCTCGGCCTCCCAGAGTGCTAGGATTACAGGCATGAGCTACTGCGCCCGCCTTGTTTATCCATTCATAAGTTGATGGATGTTTGGGTTGTTTCTGCCTCTTGACTATTGTGAATAATAGGACCTTTGTATACAAGTTTTTTTGGGGTTTTTTTGTTTGTTTGTTTTTTAAAGAGATAGGGTCTTACTCTCACCCAAGCTGGAGTACAGTGGTAGTACAGTGATGTGATCATAGCTCACTGCAGCCTTGAACTCCTGGGCTCAAGCGATCCTCCCACCTCAGCCTCCCAAGTAGCTAGGACTACAAGTGTGTGCCACCTCACTTGGCTAATTTTTCTTATTTTTTGTGGAGATGCAGTTTTGCTATGTTGCCCAGACTGGTCCTGAACTCCTGGGCTCAGGCGATCCTCCCATCTTGGGTGCCCAAAGTGCTAGGATTACAGGTGTGAGCCACTGTGCCCAGCCAATAGTTTTTGTTTGAACATCTGTTTTCAAATTTTTAGGTATGTGCCCAGGAGGAATTTCTGGGCCATATGGAACTTTTGTGTTTAATTCTTTGAGGAACTACCAAACTGTTTTTCATAGCTTGTAGCTGCACCATTTTATATTCCCACCAGCAATGTATAAAGGGTTCCAATTTCTCCACATCCCTGCCAACACTTATTATTTTCCTTTTGTTTGATAATAGCCATCCTAGTGGGTGTGAAATATCTCATAATGGTTGCAATTTGCATTTCCCTAATATCTAATGAGTTTGAGCATCTTATCATGTGTTTGTTGGCCATTTGTCTTCTTTGGAGAAATGTTTAGTCAAGTCTTTTGCCCGTTTAAATTTGGTCGTATGTCTTTTTGTTGTTGAGTTTTAAGGGTTCTTTATATTTTCTGGATATTAATCTCTTATCAGATATATGATTTGCAAATATTTTCTCTTCTTCTGTGTTATCTTTCATTTTCTTGATAGTATCTTTGATGCACAAAAGTTATAATTTTGATGAAATCCAATTTATCTATTTTTTCTTTGTTGCTTGTCTTTTGGTGTCATATGTAAGAAAGCATTGCCAAACTCAAGGTCATGAAGATTTACCCCTATATTTTCTTATAAGAGTTTGGCTCTTATATTAATATATTTAGGTCTTCGATCTATTTTGAGTTAATTTTTTTTATGTGGTGTGAGGTAAGGGTTCAACTTCATTCTTTGGCATGTGGATATTCAGTTGTTGCAGCACCATTTGTTGAGGAGATTGTTCTTTTTCCATTGGTATCCTTATCAGAAATCAATTAACCATAAAAGAATAAACAAAAAAAAAAATCAGTTGATCATAAATCTATAGATTTATTCCTAGATTCTCAATTTTATTCTATTGATCTGTTGTTTATCCTTATGCCAGTCCCACACTGTTTTGATTATTATTATAACTCCTAGTAAGATTTCAAATCAGGTAATGTGAATTCTCCAACTTTGTTCTTTTTCAAGATTGTTTTGGTTATCCAGGGTCCCTTGCAATTCTATATAAATTTTAGGATCAGCTTTTCCATTTCTGCAAAAATGGGCAAGTGGAGTTTTGGTAATATTTTAACAGTGATTGCCTCTGTTGTAAGATTATGGGTGATTTCCCCGTTCTCTCTTATAGTTTCTATATTAGCTATAATGTATGTATATTGTTTCTTTTATAATCAGGTAGAGGAAGCTAGCATTAAAGGGAAAATTTTTGAGCTATATTTTCTGTTAATCAGCAGAAAACAATTGTCCATACCTGATATCGGAATTATACTGCTATTGCCAAGGCTGTCGCTTGAAACAATAGAATGGGTTGGTTATATTGTTAACTAAAATGACAGGCCATGTGTTTAGTCAGCTATCTCAGGAATACTTTGCACTTTCTGAGCTTTTCAAAAGGGTATAGGTGTCATTCCTGCATACATAGCCTTTGGCCTGATGTGGAAGGTGCTTTTTGAGAAAAAACAAAAAAATATTGCTGGGTATAGTGGCTAATGCCTATAATCCCAGCAACTTGGAGGGCTAAAATGAAATGGGAGGATTGCTTGAGGCCAGGAGTTTGAGACCAGCCTGGAAGGCATAGCAAGACACCCGGATCTCTCCAAAGGAAAAAAAAAAAAAACAGGTGGGCATGGTAACACATGCCTATAGTCTCACTTACTTGGGGTCTGAGGTGGGAGGATCTCTGGAACCTAGGAATTCTAGGTTATAGTGAACTATGATCACACCTCTGCAGTCCTGCCTGGGCAACAGAGCAAGTCTTTTAAAAAAAATGTTTTATAGCAATATTATTCATAATAGCCAAAAAGTGGACACAACCAAAACATCCATCAGCCGATGGACAAACAAAATTGGTATATCCATACAATGAGATGCTATTTGGCAATAAAAAAGAATGAGTTACTAATACATGCTACAACCTGGATGAATGTTGAAAACACTATGCCAGACATGAAAGAACATATATTATATAATTCCATGGACCTAAGGGTAAGAATGGGAAGTGACTTTACTACGTTTCCTTTGGGGATGATGAACATGTTCTAAAATTCGATTGTGGTGATGGTTGCACTGTACATTTACTGAAAATCATTGAATTGTATGCTTAAAGTAAGTGAGTTTTATGGTATTTAAATTATACCTACCAAGGTTAGGATCCTGATTCTGTAATATCACTTATCAGCTGAAGTATCATACAGCACAACAGCTCTGCGATAGTAGCAAACAGCCCCCAAATCCCAGTGTCTTTAAACAACAGGCAAATCCTTCATTCAGATTATATGTTGGGGTAAATAGGTCTTTTGCTGCTTTTGCTACTATTCTGCTCCACATGGCTTCTTATCCTAGGACCCAGGCCAAAGGGACAATTCCAATATGGGAATGTGTTCTCCTGGCTAAGGGAAAGAACAAGAGGATCATTCAGACAAGCAATGTTTCCTTCTTTTCTTTCTTTCTCTCTCTTTTTATTCCCCACCTTTCTTGAGACAGAGTCTTGCTCATAATCACAGTTCACTGCAACCTCCAACTCCCGGACTCAAGCAATCCTCCTGGCTTAGTCTCCTGAGTAGTTGGGACTATAGGTGAGCACTACCACGCCTGGCTAATTGTTAAAAATTTTTTTTGTAAAGATGGCGTCTCACTATGTTGCCCAGGCTAGTCTTGAACACCTCGCCTCAAGTGATCCTCCTTCCTCAGCCTCCCAGAGTGCTGGGATTACAGGCCCACAGTGGCTCTTAAAGCTTACGCTAAGACCTGCTGCAGGTTATGTTTACTCACACTCTTTTACCTAAAGCAAGCCATTGCGGGCTGACTAAGAGCAAGACCAGCCTCAGTAAGAGTGAGACCCCATCTCTACTAAAAATAGAAACAATTAGCTAGGCAACTAAAAATAGAAACAAAAAACTAGCCAGGTGTGGTGCCACATGCCTGTAGTCCCAGCTACTCGGGAGGCTGAGTAGCTGCTTGAGCCCAGGAGTTTGAGGTTGCTGTGAACTAGACTGACGCCATGGCACTCTAGCCTGGGCAACAGAGCAACACTCTGTCTCAAAAAAAAAAATCCAGGGCAAAGGCATTTGGGGCTGCTCCAAAGTCCCAGATACCCTGTTAGAAGGTAGCTCTCAAACAATAGCTTATCAGATCCTATATGCCAATTCTGATGAGTGGTGGGGATATCAAATTCTTTTTTTAGGCTTTGACAGAATCTAGGATATGACTTGTTTCTCTCATTTTTGGTAGGTGTTACTGTGTTGGATGTACATAAGGTTTTTTGAAATGTTTTCAGTCAAGCTGAATTCGTTCCTTTTTCCTTGCAGTGTAAGGCCAGCACTGGTGGGCACCGATCGTCATGTTCATTCTGCAAGTGCCCACGGGAAGGTGAGTGGTAGAAGTGGTAGTGGTTTTTATCTTGTGCGCTGAGCAAAACAAATTTTATGCTTTCCTTGGCTTTAAAGAATTTTCATCCCTAAATACAAATTGATCTATAAACCTTTTTAAAGTGCAATTCGATGTCCAATATCGTGTGACCTCTCTTATTAAATGATTTTGGATCGTTGGCTCCTCAGGCTGAAGTGGCTAGGTGGACAGCTGACTAGAGTTCACTAATATTATTATTTAGAATACATTTAAGGTTGTTAGGTTGAAAAGGAGTATTTATGGCATCAGTCTATATGATATTAGTCTATATGATAGACTTTCCTGCCATCCCCCCTCCACTTCTTTGAAGTTGTTGGGAATCATTTACGTTATTGTTTTCTCATATACAATCTTTGTAAGTATTTCAGGATCTTTAACAGAAAAATATTTGTTAAAATAACAGTAACAATATGAGTAAGAGAAAAAATAGTCAGGATTGAGGGAATGTGTTATTATTTTAGAGGAATAAACCTACCAGCTTCTCAAGCACTTAACTTTGAAGTAAATTTCTATAGGGAAACTTTAGGTATACAGCCTTGAAGAGTCTATCAAAGGCATCCGTAACAACAGTCCTATAACAATGACTGTTAATATGCTTGTAGTGAGGGCTGTAAGGCAGGTATTCTGAAAATCTTTAGGAGAAGGCTTTGTATGCTTTAGAGATCAAACCAGCATGTAGGAAGGGGAGTAAACGACAGATTTTTACTTCTTGGATCACTTCAGATTAGGCAAAGTTGTGTTTTTTTACCTCAAGAAAGACTTTTTTCTTAAGCTATTCTAACAAATGAATAGATGATTTATGATAACCCTTGGGTAACCTACCACTAAGAGACAACCTTAATCTGGAAACATATAAGGCAGGTATTCATAGTCACTTGTCACTGCTATTAAGTAATCTCTATATTGTTCTCATAGAATATCATAGTTTTTGAGTCCCATGGCTTTCAGTGAATCCTCCAAGAATGAATGAATTGCAAAAATATGCCCCTAATTACAAAATGAATTATAAATTATCCTGCTCTAGAAGGAGATTTGAAGTGAATCATCTATGTTTTGAAGGACATTTATCCATTGTGGTTATTTGCATATAAATGAGCTATATGCAGGTAGGTCTATTCCTAGCTTTGCCAGAGAAGTAGGGCCTGTGGTCTTAGAGAATTTGAGACAGCTGTTTTAGTACTATAACACTGGAGTAAGCAAGGCTCCTGGACACATGTTAACAAGGGCCATATCTTTATTTTATCCCCAAATATGTTCTTATCATTGGTTATAATAGGTCCAGGGTGTCCTAAAAGATTTGTTACATTTAAATGTTTAGTAAGTGATAGAAACTTCATGAGATTACATTCTTTAAATGTTTATATAGTTTGTTCTGTGAACTGTTTCTTATGCTGTCTCATTAGCCTTGCTTAAAGGCTTTTGCCAGGAACTTTGTAAGAGGACCTTTTTGTAGATACTTTTGAGATAATAGTAAAAGCATTCCAGTATAAGTATTTGTTGGGAAGTAAAGAGGAATCACAGAAGTAGTGTTTTTTTAATAAAGCCTTCTAGAAATTCTTACTGTTTCTGTTCCCCTAGTGACAGAGACCAAGCAAGAATTAATAACCTACCCTCAGCCTCAGAAAACATTTATACCAGCACCACTGGAAAAACAACCCAATCAGCCCCCAAGGCCAGCTGATAAGGAACCTGAACCCAGGAAGAGGGAAGAAGGACAAGAGCCACGCTTGGGACATCAAAAGAGAGAAGCAGAAAGGTATCAGCCTCCTTCTCGAAGGGAAGGGCTCACTTTCCGAAGAGACCGCGAGAAGGAGCCATGGTCTGGAGAGACGTGCCAGGATGTAGAAAGCAAAAGTAAGTGGCTTGTCAGGGCATATACCAGACTGTGACCACCACAGCTGAAGCATAGATGGCCCATGTTATGGCTAGGTGCCAGCTGCTTCCCCATACCCTAGTAGAACTGTGTACAGCCTGGTCACAGAGGCCATGGCTTTCTTCTGTGGGCCTTACTGTACTAGTTGAAGGAATCTACATCTTCTAAATAGCAAATTGCTATACAAAGGCAGTAAGGCATGATTTTAGATTTCTAAGTTGATAAAAAAAAGTGTGCAGGCCGGGCATGGTGGCTCATGCCTGTAATCCTAGCCCTTTAGGGAGCTAAGTCAGGAGGATTGCCTCGGCCAGGAGTTCAAGACCAGCATGAGCAAGCGCGAGACCTTGTCTCTACAAAAAATAGAAAAATCAGCCAAGTATGGTGGCGCATACCTGTAGTCCCAGCTACTTGGGAGGCTGAGGCAGGAGGATCACTTGAGCCCAGGAGTTTGAGGCTGCAGTGTGCTGTGATGAGGCCACTGCTCTCCATCCTGGGTGACAGAGCCACACCCTGTCTCAAATAAAAAAGAAAGAAAGAAAAGTATGCATTGTTTGTCTAACATTTCTTTGTAGAACTAGCCTTGCTAGAGCAGAGTAGCATCTGCAGTAAAAAAAAAACAATAGACCCTTTTGTTGCAACAGACGACTCTGTTTATCATCTGTGGCAAACATATCTTGCTATGTGAACCTATCTTGTCCTTCCTAAATAAATTTCGTTTCATGCTTAAAAAAAAAAAACGGACTTTTGGAACCTCAAAAATTCATCTTTCTCTCTGTTTCCTTGCTTCTCTCTCATTTATGCTCGGTTCATTCAGCAATCATGCTAAAACGCATTTATCGTTCCACTCCACCTGAAGTGATAGTGGAAGTCCTGGAGCCCTATGTTCGCCTTACTACTGCCAATGTCCGTATCATCAAGAATAGAACAGGCCCTATGGGCCACACCTATGGCTTTATTGACCTCGACTCCCATGCGGTAAGTTTCCTTCTCCTGGGAATGGTCTAGGGACAGATGGCTAAAGAACCCTCAAGAAGGTTTGAGGGACTTATTTATCATTTGAATTTTCATATGCTGCCTGGTATCATAATCCCTCTTGTTCTCTTCCTTTGGGTTTAGTGTTCAATTCAGGTGAGGTGACTGCCCTTGAAAGTTAGGATTCTGTGTGTGGTTTTCCAGGTTCATTTTTGTCTTGTGGCATTTACAGTTTCCGACTTACTTGTACAGAATCTTGGTACTGAATCCCTCAAGATTTTAGTGAATTTTCTGATTTTTTTATTTTGCCCAGCCACAGATGGTTTTATATTCGATAACACAACATTTTCTATTTTTCTTCCAAGTATTTAATAGATTCTTATGACTTGAATTTTTAGTTGTGGGGCTCTTTTCTATGGAAATAATGTGATGATAGTAATGAAAATCTTTGATACTTCTTAGATTTCATGCTCAAAAGTCACAGGAAACTTTGTAAACTCGATCTAGTGATGATAGTTGTAACAACCTAAAAGAAGAGGATTTGAGGCTGGGTGTGGTGGCTCACACTTGTAATTCCTGCAACTTGGGAAGCTAAAAGGAGAAGATTGCTTGAGGGCAGGAGTTCAAGAGCAGCCTGGACAACATAGCAAGACCCCTGTCTCTAAGAAAATTTAAAAAATTAGCCAGGCTTGGTGGTACACACCCGTAGTCCTAGCTACTCAGGAGGCTGAGGCAGGAGGATCCCTCGGTCCAGGAGTTCAGTGCTGCAGTGAGCTATGATGAGCCCACTGTACTTCAGCCAGGGCAACAGAGTGAGACCCTTTCTCTTAAAAACAAACAAACAGTCAAACAAACAAAAGGATTGGAATTTCTAAAATTTATACCAGAAACTGACATCTACTCTGATCACTATTCCTATCAGTTTTTCATTAAAAGTTGCTTTTACCAATATGCTCTTACTGTTAAAGTTATGACCAGAACATAATGTTTAGTAAATTTCTCTTCTGAGAAGGAATGTCCGTGTTCAGTTCTTGTTCAGAGAACATGGCCTTTTCTCTCTTTGAGTTCAAGTGTGTTTGGTTCTGTAGGAAGCTCTTCGTGTAGTGAAGATCTTGCAGAACCTTGATCCACCATTTAGCATTGATGGGAAGATGGTAGCTGTAAACCTGGCCACTGGAAAACGAAGGTAAGGCAGAAGAGTGCACTTGAGTCACTTAAGACAGAAGGTAAGGCACTTTTCGTGGCTGGACAGACAGATATTAGGCTACGTATGGAATGTCCGATTTCCGTAAGTACTAAGTTTGACAGTTGATATCTCTGACATTTCACTTTGACACTTTTTTTTTTTTATCTTGAAGGTACATCCTTCAAACACACATCTTGGCTTGTGATTGTCTTTCAGGGTTTTTTTAGAGCAATTTTTGTGAAACGATGGATAAGTTAAAAAGTTTATGTTATTTTTGAATATGAGTTCCATCATGGAACCAGTGCAGCACAGACAGGTTGAAATATCAATGAAATGTTTGGGAAGCATGTGGCTGGTGAATGCACAGTATGTCAATGGTTTAAGAAGTTCCATTCTGGTGATTTTAATCTTGAAAATGAGCCCTGTGGGTGACCTGAGACCAAGGTGGATAATCATGAGCTGAAAAGCTATAGTTGAAGCAAATCCATCATGACCTACATGTGAATGATTTAGCGGCAAGGTGTGCCATTACTATTTCAACAATATTGGCCTATTTGAAACAAATGGGCAAAGTAAAGAAGCTGGATAGTTGGGTACCACTTGAATTAAACGAACATCAGAAGAGAAATCATCTCAAAGCTTGCCTTTCTTTGTTGTCACGACATAAAGGTGAACCATTTCTACACCATATTTTTACACGTGATGAAAAATGGATTCTTCCTGACAATTGTAAGCATTCAGCATAATGTTTGGATAAAAATGAAGTGCTGAAACACAGTCCAAAACTGAATATTCATCAAAAAAAAGCTAATGGTGTCTGTTTGGTGGTCTAGCACTGGTATTATCCACTACAGCTTCATGAAACCTGGTCAGTTGATTACAGCATATGTCTGCGGCAACCAACTAGATGAAATGATGAGGATGCTTGCAGTTAAGCACCTGAGATTGATCAATAGAGACAGGCCTATCCTTTTTCAAGACCACATGTCATAAAAAACAGCACTGCTCAAACTACAGAAACTGGATTTGGAAACTCTCTGTCATCTTCTGTATTCACCAGATCTTGCACCAACTGACTATCACTTCTTCCAGGCTTTGGGCCACTTCTTGCAAGGAATAATATTCAATTCTCAACAAGCTGTGGAAAATACCTTTCACAATTTCATCACCACTCGCTCTCCAGGCTTCTTCACTGCTGGCATAAACAATCTACTGTTAAGATGGCAAAACTGTGTCAATGGTTTAGTCACATAGTTTGATTAATTGTGCTGCTTCTTGATTGAGATACAGTAAACTAAACTTTTGATTCAAAATCAGACATTTCAGCCAGGCGCAGTGGCTCTCGCCTGTAATCCTAGCACTCTGAGAGGCCAAGGAGGAGGCTCGCTTGAGGTCAAGAGTTCGAGACCAGCCTGAGCAAGAGTGAGACCCTGTCTCCACTAAAAACAGTAAAACTTAGCCAGGTGTGGTAGTGCACGCCTGTATTCCCAGCTACTTGGGAGGCTGGGGCAGGAGGATCACTTGAGCCCAGGAGTTTGAGGTTGCTATGAGTGAGGCTGATGCCACGGCACTCTAGCCTAGGCGACAGAGTGAGAATCTATCTCTCTCTCAAAAAAAAAAAAAAATCATATTTAATGACGTAATAGGCGTGATGCCTTCCCAGTATGCTTCGGGTATGTGCTTATATATTTTATTTTAATGAAGCATGCCTTGTTCTGGCTCTAGAATTGTTTTCTTTCTTAAATAATAGTACTAGTTACTATATTCCTTTCCCTTTTGACTCCTTGGTATGTTTGGGTCCCAAATAGCTGAGCCCATGGGTATGACACCTGTAGTCCCAGCTACCCAGGAGGCTGAGGCATCACTCGAGGATCACTGAGGATCACACGAGGTCAAGAATTCAAGGCTGTAGTGTGTGATTATTGCATGTAGTATGTAAATATCCACTGCACTGAGGCCAGGCGTGGTGGCTCACACCTGTAATCCTAGCTCTCTGTGTGGCCGAGGCGGGCGGATTGTTTGAGCTCAGGAGTTCAAGACCAGCCTGAGCAAGAGCGAGACCCCGTCTCTACTAAAATTAGAAAGAAATTAACTGGACAGCTAAAATTATATAGAAAAAAATTAGCTGGCCATGGTGGTGCATGCCTGTAGTCCCAGCTACTCGGGAGGCTGAGGCAGGAGGATCGCTTGAGCCCAGGAGTTTGAGGTTGCTGTGAGCTAGGCTGACGCCACGGCACTCTAGCCCGGGCAACGCAGTGAGACTCTGTCTCAAAAAAAAAAAAAATATCCACTGCACTGCAACCTGGACAACATAGCGAGACCACATCTTTTTTTTTTTTTTTTTTTTTAGTGATGGTACAGTCTTGGATGAGTAGAAAAACCTACAGACATCCTTATCCCTTGGAATCCTAAGAAAATGCTGTGCTGACTTTTTGTTCCCCTGACCTTAATCATATCCCCATAGCACTGGGAAATCTAATTCCTTTTACTCCTTCACTCAATCTTGACCCAGGAGTGGTAGTAGTGGCTGCATCAGAAAGACAGACTTACAGATATGGGGCAGATCTTGCTCTAGCACCTTTTGTTTAATAGTTGTTTTGCTCCATCAGATGGCTTTTTAGGAGTCCTACTGCTCCTCCCCTCTGGAGTATCTGGACCACCCAACCTGCTTACTGTCTGGGTTGGTTCCTTTCCCTACAAAATAGGGAAAGGAGAGTTTCTCAGTAGGGTCTATAGGATTAAACATGCCTCAAGTGCCTTTTGGTAACAGACTTATAATATGCTCTGTTATTTATTGCAGAAATGATTCTGGGGACCATTCTGACCACATGCATTACTATCAGGTAGGCTCTAATACATGGGGAGTGCACTCTTAAAATTCTCAGGTGTCTGAAAGGGTGATCTTGAATTTCCTCCAGTGGGTGACTGTTAGGTGAATGGCTATCAGCTAACTGTATAATTTTAACTTGCCTTTCTATGATAGGGTAAAAAATATTTCCGAGATAGGAGGGGAAGTGGCAGAAATTCAGAATGGCCTTCAGATACAAATCGACAAGGGCAACAGTGTAAGTAATCTTTGTTTTATTTCTATTGTTCATTTTTGTTGACTTGCTACTCATTGCTTGAAATCTGTGTGGTCATAAAGTTGGCAAGAGATACTGCTGCCTGGGGGTGCTCATCCAGAGTGAGCACCGTCTATAGCCTGTTTGGCTTGGCCACCCTAACTTTTCGGTTGATCTTGGTGAGTCCCCAATAGGAGTTTCATTGGACAGGAACTAATATTGGCTCTAATTTTATTCCCTTTAGCATCATCTGACTGCTACATATATGATTCTGCCACTGGCTACTATTATGACCCCTTGGCAGGGACTTATTATGACCCCAATACCCAGGTGAGTTTTCGACTTTGTTTACTCTGTCAATGATCTTTTTGAGAAAAGCACCCGTAATTTGTTACTTTGAGGATTTTATTCCCTGGATTTTCTGGCTGTTCATTGCATGAAAAGTAAAAAAGTTTAAATCTATGGAATCTGAACTCTTGCCTATATGGAAAATCAGTGCCTTGGTGGCATTACAAGTGAGAACAATGCTGCTCTTGGAAAAGTGTACAGTGGGTGGTCTGGATGTGTCCTGGCCCCAGGAATGGGATTTTGGATTGATATGGACTCTTAGGCTTGTGAGTAAAAGAGCCTAAGGGAACTATGCTCCTTAGACCTGGAATTGCTGGGAAAGTGAAACATTCTGCAGACTTATCTGTTTCCAACTATATCACAGCAAGAAGTCTATGTACCCCAGGACCCTGGGTCACCTGAGGAAGAAGAGATCAAGGAAAAGAAATCTACCAGTCAAGGAAAGTCAAGTAGCAAAAAAGATACATCTAAAAGAGATGGCAAGGAGAAAAAAGACAGAGGAATGACAAGGGTAAGAGAACTCGTGTGTCTGCTGTCTTTACCACATAATTACAGATTAAAATATAGGAGTCACGGACAGAGGATATCTAGGTTTGAGGTATTACTTTATTTATTTATTGGTCAAACTTCTGACCTTAAGCAGTCCTCCCGCTTCACCCTCCCTGAGTGCTAGGATTACAGGTGTGAGTCACCATGCCCAGCCCAAATTGAAATAATTAATGAATAAGTAAATAAATTTTTTTTTTTTTTTTTAGACAGAGTCTCACTTTTGCCCAGGTGAATGCCATGGTGTCAGCCTAGCTCATAGCAACCTCGAACTCCTGGCCCCAAGGGATCCTCCGGCCTCAGCTTCCCAAGTAGCTGGGGCTACAGGCATACACCACCACGCCTGGCTAATTTCTTCTATTTTTAGTAGAGACAGGGTCTTGCTCTTGCTCAGGCTGGTCGGGACCTACTGAGCTCAAGCAATCCTCCCACCTCAGCCTTCCAGAGTGCTAGGATTATAGGCGTGAGCCACCATGCCCAGCCTGAGGTATTACTTTAAAATTACTCCAATTACCTGATGTATGCAGCCCCCGTGCCTCTTATGGCCCCATGCAACTCTCTCCCTTTTACAAATGGGAAAACTATGGATATAGAACTAAATGACTCAGCTCAAATCCCAACACTTCAGCTCCACACATTTTCACTTTTTTACATTCCCTTTTTAGTGTTTGACTCTCTATACACATTTCTCTAGTTGTAATTGTAGCAAGGGATACTGTTTTATCACTTTTCATTTTATCATAAATACTTTTCCATGTTTCTATAATATTTATTGTTTTTCATGCCTATATCATAAAAATTCACAGTAAAAGTATATGCCCTAGCAACTACTAAGGAGAACAGTATGGAGGCTCCTCAAAAAACTAAAAATAGAAGGCCAGGCACAGTGGCTCACGCCTGTAATCCTAGCATTCTGGGAGGCCGAGGCGGGCGGATCATTCTGAGCTCAGGAGTTCGAGACCAGCCTGAGCAAGAGCGAGACCCCGTCTCTACTAAAAGTACAAAGAAATTATCTGAACAACTAAAAATATATATAGAAAAAATTAGCCAGGCATGGTGGTGCATGCCTGTAGTCCCAGCTACTCGGGAGGCTGAGCCAGGAGGATTGCTTTGAGCCCAGGAGTTTGAGGTTGCTGTGAGCTAGGCTGATGCCACGGCACTCTAGCCAGGGCAACAGAGCCAGACTCTGTCTCAAAAAAAAAAAAAAACTAAAAATAGAATTACCATATGACCCAGCAATCCCACTGCTGGGTATATATCCAAAGGAAGGGAATTTGGTATATTAAAAAGATCTGCACTCCCATGTTTATTGCAGCTCTACTCAGAATAGCCAAGATTTGGAATAAACCTAAGTGTCCATCAATGGGTGAATGGTTAAAGAAATTGTGGTACTTATACCCAATGGAATACTATATAGCCATGAGAAAGAATGAAATACTGCCATTGGCAACAACATGGGTAGAACTAGAGAAAATTATGTTAAGTGAAATAAGCCAAGCACAGAAAGACAAATCTCACATGTTCTCACTCATATGTAGGAGCTAAATATTAAAAACAATTGATCTCATGGAGACAGAGAATTGAATGATGGTTACTAGAGGCTGGGAAAGGTAATGGGGAGTGGGAGATAAAGTGGGGGTGGTTAATGGGTACAAAAATGCAGTTAAATAGTTAGATGGAATGAACAATATTTGATAGCATAACAACATGACTATAATCAACAATAAGTTAGGATGTACATTAAGATAATTAGAAGAGTGGAATTAGAATGGCTTTTTTTTTTTTTTGATTTGGTTTTCTTTATTGTTTTTGAGACAGAGTATCACTCTGTTGTCTGGGCTACAGTGCCGTGGTGTCAGCCTAGCTCACAGCAGCCTCAGACTACTGGGCTCAAGCAATCCTCCTACCTCCTCCCAAGTAGCTGGGACTACAGGCATGTGCCACCGTGCCTGGCTAATTTTTTTTTTCTATTTAAGTAGCCAGGCCAATTTCTTTCTGTTTTTAGTAGAGACGGGTCTCACTCTTGCTGAGACTCGTCTCAAACTTCTGACCTCAAGGGATCCTCCTGCCTCACCCCCCCTGAGTGCTAGGATTACAGGCATGAGCCACCATGCCCAGCCCAAATTGGAATGTTCTTAACACAAAGGAATGATAAATGCCTGAGGTGATGGATATCCTGATTCCCCTGGTTTGATTAATTCACATTGTATGCCCATATCAAAACATCACATGTACCCTATAAAGATATACAACTATTATGTACTGGTAATAATTTTTAAAAAAAGTATATGCCCTATTTTCTTCATTACTTCTGCATTGTTTGTCTCCTCTTTCTAATCTTACACTGTCATAATATGCAGCATTTAGCATTTTATTTGTTTCTCCATTTAAATTACTTCGTTAGAGTAAATTTTCAGAATCAAAGATGATGAAAATTTTTGCGTTTAATATAAAATCAAATTATTTTCTAAAGAATTACGTTGATTTACCCTGATACCAGTTGTACATTAGTGAAAATAGATGAATTTGCTTGTGGTTCAATTCATATCTTATTCTTCTTTGTAATAATATTAGTTGTTTATCTAGAGATGCAGGAAAAGCAAGGAAACAGAGTGTGTTTGTCTAAGAATGTAGACGTTAGAGTCATACTGACTTAATATCCGGTTTCTATTTCTACCATTTAATCTTTCTAACCATATTCCCAATCATTTGTAAAGCGAAGTTATTATTGTCTATCTAGGAAGATTGTAGTAAAGTCTGAAGAAGATAATGCCTCATCTGGTACCTGACATACAGTAAGCATGCAATGTATACTGAATACTATGTTTTTAATGGCTCTTTATTTTAAATTCACTATAGCAACATCACAGATATTTCACAAATTAGGAAGTTTGGAAAATCAGCCTAATTTCAAGAGTTAATTCTTAACCCAGTTTTTATGAGTGAGTATCTTATAAGAATTATCTCTTGGTTTGATCAGTTTCAGGAAAATACCAGTGAAGGAAAGGCCCCCCCAGAGGACGTCTTTAAGAAGCCCCTGCCTCCTACTGTGAAGAAGGAAGAGAGTCCCCCTCCAGTAAGGCTAACACTGATCCCCTGTGCTAGGGGTGGAGCTGGTTCTGGGTGGGAAAGGAAGCTAAAAGGCAAATGCCTCACTTTAGCATTGGTCCTTTAGCTCTCTGTGTCTCCCAAATAAGGATTCCTCTTGAGTACAAGCATAATGCAAATTTTCCTGTCTGGTAATAGGGTTATTACTAAAGAATCAGAGGCAGTTACCTGCTCTCTCTCTCTACCCTGTGCCATTCCACCAGACCAAGAGATGCCTGGCCCTTTTTATGATCTTATTCTTGTCAATTCTTCTCTAAATTACCAAGGAAACTCATTTTCCTGGCCTTGGTGTTTCCTGCCTTTTGGTGCCACATAACAATCTCTTAGATAGAGACTGCATGCATGGTCATTATTATAATTTCTGCCTGGCCAGAGTGAATGATGCTAATATTGGCACCTATTTTTTAGACACTTCAAAGTTACAATCTCAATCTAATCCTAGCAATTCTGATTCAATACAAATATATAACAATATGGCTATACTTTATTTTTTGTTTTGATTGATCATAGAACCAGTGACCATGCGTTATTATTTAACAATTCCCACAAGGTACTCTTTGCCTGCTCCACATTATGATTCAGCTCATTGTAGCATCTCTCCTAACCATGCCTTTGTCCTTACCTCACTCAGGAACTGGATCTATCTCCCTGACTGCTTATCACTGTGGTTGCTTTTAGTTTACCTCCTAAATCCCATTTGTTATAGCTTTGATGAAATTCATCTTTCCTTTCCTCCATTGGTTACAGTGACTTGGAGGTATTCATCTCTTCCTCTTTGTGACTTGTAACTTTTTAACTCTTTTGCCATTTTCTGTGAATTCCTCTTTTCTCTTCCTTCTCACATTCTGTTCCTAGAGTCACTTCTAAGGGAACTGCTCAGGTTTATCTCAATGAGCAGGAAGCAGAGTCAAGCTCTAGTCATGTTTATTCTATCTGAGAAATGAGCAGCATGGTCAGTGGGCCCATGGTGGAATAATGAACCCAATTCCTTATCCCAACTAAAAGAGAACAAAGAAAGGAGATACCTGTATCAGAATATCCAAAAAACAGGCCCCAAAATACAGGTTGAATTTGGTGTTGATTCCTGGCTTTCTCCTTCCAGCCTAAAGTGGTAAACCCGTTGATTGGCCTCCTGGGTGAATATGGAGGAGACAGTGACTATGAAGAGGAAGAAGAGGAGGAACAGACCCCTCCCCCACAGCCCCGTACAGTACAGCCCCAGCAGCGGGAGGAGCTGACCAAGAAGGAAAATGAAGAAGACAGACTCACTGACTGGAATAAACTGGCTTGTCTGCTCTGCAGGAGGCAGTTTCCCAATAAAGAAGTTCTCATCAAACATCAGCAGCTGTCAGACCTGCACAAGGTATTAGGAGAAGGGGATATGACCTTTTAAACCTTTCACTTTTATCATCGATAGGCTTTACAGGGAATAAAGAAGCTTATACCGTCCTTCCTGAGCATATGTCAGCCCCTGTTCCTATCATTAAATCAGTCTAATTCTAGAATGAATTGCTCTGAAATAAGGTTGTGCCCACCTTTGAAGAACTTCAGTGCGTAAACCCAAGGGCAAGCAGCATGGCTTTGTTTAGGGCACCAAATATAGAGGATGTGCAGGAAGAGAAAGAGCTGTGGAGTAGGAAGCTTACTTGCTGAGTTTCTCATCTTAGTTCTGCCATTAGCCTAACAACTGGACCTCAGATAAGCCCATTCTCTTCTTTGGTACTTGATAGCTTCACCTGATTCTATCCAGCTCTGACAATGCGCGGTTTTCACTATAGGTGAGTCAAATTCTACCATCTCTTCATATAGTGAGTATTGCTATAAGCCATAGCATAACAGATATTCTCAGGGTGTTAAACTGAAATACATTAGTCCTCCCCTACAGTCTTCCTATTTATATGTACTGACCAATGAGCCAAATTACAGACAAATAAAGCCCTTAGAATGGACTCATGTTCTCAGATTAATTTGTTTTACACTCCTTCTCTAGCAGACGTTGTAAGAGCAGTCGATAGGACTGGATTTAGACTTTATCTCAGCACAGAACCCAAAGTCTTACTTAGCTAAAAGCTGAAACATTCTGCTTTTGGTAGTAGGTACACTACTTTTCCCAGCCACCTCTACAGAGGTTCTACAAAGCTTCTAGGACTATGAGAAACTTCCTGACTATCCTAGAACAGATTACCTCCCACATCCCTTTGACCTTCTGGAATTCCAAGTCATCAGACTGACACATTTGATATTTCAGCTCTCTGGAGTAGACACTAATAAATGGCTAAAGAGAGGAAAAATATTAATAGTTGTCAGGAAAGAGAAGCCACAGGTCTGGTAAACCCACAAACTGAACTGACCCTAGGACAATGGAAAGTAGACTGTAGTACTTTTCGTTTTCTTGGGTCTTCCAGTACAAAGAACTACCTCTCCATATAAAGACTGCTTTAGACTCTTTAAGTTTCATTTATGTGCCTGAGAGCTTATGTAGTAGAGCCATGCTTAAAGACTATGGGACTTTCAGAGCAATCTTTTGGTTCTTTCAAGACCCTGGGGCTCCTTTTTATATTTCTCTGGGGGGTTGAAAGAGTGGGTGATTGGTGGTGGTGGGCAGGGTGTATGGGCATTTGGTTTTCTTCACTGCTGTGCTCAGATCCTCTCTCCCATAATTTTCACCTTAAATAAAGAAATATACCAGATTTTTGTATTCCACATTTTGGAGAAAAGTAGAATGACATTTCCTCTTGTGCCACACCATATAACTAATCTATGTTACAAGACTGCATCAGAATCTGGGTTCCCATTGATGAGACAGAGACTAAGGCAAGACCAGTTATAGGGATTGTTGCTTGCAGGGTACAGTAGTCATTTAGAAGAGTTGATCAGTCAAAAGAGCTACAGTCCTAAAGCAGCTATTGGGAAAGGCCTAGAGGCATTTCTAGGACCATTTTTTTCTAGACCTATACTCATAGAGTTCCCTCTCTTCTCAGCAAAACCTGGAAATCCACCGGAAGATAAAACAGTCTGAACAGGAGCTGGCCTATCTGGAGAGGAGAGAACGGGAGGTAAACTTCGGTGACGGTTACTCCTTTGACCCCCAACTCTTTTTGTTTTCTGGTGTAGACTTTATAGGCTGTGCTGATCCCTCCTTACAAGAAGACAAGAGAGTGAAGAGGCCCCAGGAGATGGTGTATATGTTTGTCAAAACTTGGCTGGGCATGGTGCCTTATGCCTATAATCTTAGCACTTTGAAAGGCCAAGGCAGGATTGCTTGAGGCCAGGATTCAAGACCAGCCTGGACAATATCAAGACCCCGTCCTTACAAAAAATAAAATAAAATAAAAATTAGCCGGGTGGCACGCGCCTATAGTCCCAGCTACTCAGGAGGCTGAGGTGGGAGGATCCCTTGAGCCCAGGAGTTGGAGGTTACAGTGAGCTATGAGGACACCACTGCACTCTAGCCTGGGCAGCAGAGTGAGACTCAATTTAAAAAAAATGTTTTTTTACTTTTTGGAAAAATTATGGATTCATAGAAGTTGCAAAGAAATGTATAGATAAGTCTTGTGTATGTTTTGCCCAGCCTCCCTCAATGTTGATATTTTGTATGTGTATGACTATAGTACACATATCTAAACCAGGAAATTGGCACACCTCATCAAATTATACCTTAAAATGGATTGTTTTTACTGTTGATAAGTTATACCTCAATAAAGTTGATTTCATCACCCCCTCTCCCAGCCCCAGAATTTCCTTCCCTGCCAGTTCTTTTCTCCATAGCATATTCTTATTGTTTGTTTTTTGAAACGGGGTCTTGCTGTGTTGCCCAGGCTGGTCTTGAACTCCTGTACTAAACAATTCTCCTGCCTCAGCCTTCCAAGTAGCCAGGATTATAGGCACATGCCACTGTACCCAGCAAGTTGATATTTTTTAAAAAGGTGTTGTTAGAGTCTCCAGGGAGGTCAAATAAGTAGCACTCCTCTTTTCTATTCAACTTTTAAATCAGTTTAGAAGTTGGAGTATTGAATAGGACTGCTGAAATAGCATCTTTTACTGTTAAAGGCTAAGCTGGAGGGTGTAGCTTAGTGTGAGAGGCACATAGACTTGCTACCTCGACCATACAATTAGGCTGACTCACCTACCCAGTTACAGGCATCACTGGCTTCTCTTATGTGATGGTTAAGAATCCACCTATTGGAGATCACCTGCTTCTCAGAAGGGATAAAGACAGCTGAGCCAAGCATGCCAGCTTATTTTTTCCAAATTTTCCAGTCAGAGAAGTCACTGCTTTCTCTAGAAGAATATGTGAAGGAGTTTGAGATTCTAGTAGTTACCAGTTGACTACCTTCACATTAAAAGAAATATCAGGAATGGGTAAAGCTTCCCCACTCCCCAGTTCCCTCAGGTGGAAATTTCAGGTCTGCTCTTGTGCTTACCAACAGGGAAAATTTAAAGAAAGAGGAAATGATCGCAGGGAAAAGCTCCAGTCTTTTGACTCTCCGGAAAGAAAACGGATTAAATACTCCAGGGAAACTGACAGGTAAGCAAGGAATTCTTTATTCAGCCTAGGCCTCTAGGCCTAATGGTAAAACCATCACCTTCTCCAGCTGTGCTAGTATTTTCTCTCTCAGGGAGGTGAAGTTATCAGAGTAGATTGTACCTGAACTCCTTGAGCATGAGGTCCACCCCAGCTTTTTGACCATCTGTCTTTATACAGGGAATGTCTGTTTACATGGAAGGTTGCCTGGCTGCTTCAGCTGCTCAAAGCCAGGGCTAGAGTGGCCATGGTCAGAATCGCTGTCTCTCTTCATCAGTAATGCTGTACCCTCCGTATGGGCCTTATAAGAATGTCACACTCAGGCTTTTTCTCTAGGGAATGTGCATTTTCACAACGTAGGTGCTAAATAAATACATGGTTGGCTATTGATGGAGATGTATGATCTCTGCCTTCCTGTACTTGTTTCCAGTCAGATGTTTCTCAAGGTGTAAGCCCAGAGTTATGTAGAATGTGTTGATAACTCACTTATCAACAGGTACTGCACTAAGTTCAAAGAATGCTTCAGTGAACAAGACATATATTATCCTTGACTGAACACAGAATGTGTAAGTAATGATGTGTCCAATAGGGCAGACACAGAAATTAGTGGGGAAGAGGAGGGAACACTAAGGATGAAAGAGAGCTCATGATTTAGGAATTTCAATTAGCTTGGCATGCTGAACATTGGGGCTATATTATTGAGTTACAGGAGATAAAGCTGATCCAACAGATGGAGGCCAGTTCACGATGTTCATATTCCTTGAACACCATGCTAAGGCTTTATCTTAAAGGCGGTGTGAGGTTATGGAATGATTTTAAGCAGGGTATTGATCTAGCTTTGTGTTCTGGAGAAATTACTAATAACGTGAAGACAAGTTTGTAGAGAAGTAATGACGCAACTTCTGTTGTGATTCAAGTGAGAGATCGCAGTTACCCAAGAGAAGGCCATGAGTATGCAAAGGTGAGTAGATTAGAGAGAGTCTTTGGGGCTGGGTTGTGGTGGCTCACGCTTATAATCCTAGTACTCTGGAAGGCCAAGGTGGGATGATCGCTTGAAGTCAGGAGTTTAAGACCAGCCTGACCAAGAGTGAGACCCCTGTCTCTACTAAAAATAGAAAAAATTAGCTGGCCAACTAAAATAGAAACAAAAAATTAGCTGGGCATGGTGACAAGCGCCTGTAGTCCCAGATACTTGGGAGGCTGAGGCAGGAGGATCACTTGAGCCCAGGAGTTTGAGGTTGCTGTGAGCTAGGCTGACGCCATGGCAGTCTAGCCTGGGCAACAGAGCCAGACTCTGTCTCAAAGAAAAAAAAGAGAGAGACAGTCTTTGTGATTGACTGGTTGTCTGGAGAGAGGGAAAAGTCACTGATGATGCACAGGTTTCTATTGGGCAGCTGAGAGGAAAAGGGGCAGTAAAGGCCTTGAAAGGGTTAAAAGGGTGACAAAAGGGTACACTAGCAGGAGGAGACGTAGTCATTTATAACGAGAGAGTTGTGCAGGTCTGTATGTTGGTAAGCAAAAGAACCAGTAGCCAAAGGAGGTTATGACCATGGGAAAAGGGAGATAGATGATTGACAGAGCAAGGCCCCTGAGGAGGCAGGACAGAGTCTGTGGCTCTGGCATTCTTACTTATTGGATCACAACCCACAATAAGAGATACATTTTTGTATCATGGCCCAATAATAAAGAGTGTGTGTTTAACTGAAAAAGAAGTACTCAACTGAAAAAGAATACTTCCTTACTGTGTGCATACACTCTGACATTTCTATTCCAGTATATTCTGTTTTCATTTTGAAGAAGTGTTAGGGTGGGACCACTTAATCAATGTGGCACCCCATTGGGTCATTTTCTGCAATTTGAAATAACAGTGGAGTAGGACAAAGGTGAAAGAGTCAGCCACTAGGAGGAAGGACACCTTAGCCCTGAGTCAGTTGGGATCAGGCTAGGCAGGGTACAGAAAGAGACCTTCCTCTATTCTCAGCACCTTTCATACCACATTCTCCTGGCTCTCCTTCTCAGTTGTCTTTCCTGCTCCTCTTCCTTTTCTGGGTAAATCTCAGTGTTCTCCAGGACTTTTCTCTCAGTGCTCCTTTATTCTTGCTGCTCTACCCACTTGACCTAGGTTTTCTAAGGTACCCAAGGGCATCAGCCACCACCAATGGGCTAAAAGGTCCTGTGGCTCCATCTCAAATCAGTTCTGTTTTCTGAGCTCAAAATTGCTATTTCCATTTGCCTCCTGGACATGTACTCTTGGACACTTCTCATGCTCCTCATACTGAGTAATTATTCCTTATTACATTCCACATTATACTCCAGTCCAGTCCTACTAAACTTCCTGTATTCCTGTTTCAGAGTAGCAACATTGTAGCATCACTGCCTACCCAACCTAGTCTTCTTCCTTTATCCCTTATATCTAATTAGTGGTCAAATCCCTAATTAAGTCTTGCCCCCTGTCTTAGTCTGTTTTGTAATGACACCCACAACAATACCACAGACTGGGTAATTTATATAATGAACTGAAATGTATTTGGCTTATCGTTCAGGAGGCTGGGAAGTCCAAGGTGCTTCAGCTGGTGAGGGCCTTCTTGCTGTGTCATCTCATGGTGGAAGGTGGAAAAAGCAGGAGAACTTGAGTGAGACGGAGTTGGGGGAAGGGGGTCAGTCTCATCCTTTTATCAGGAACCCACTCTGAGATAACTAACCTTTACTCCCACAATAACAGCATTAATCCATCAATTCATACCACTCCTCTCCTGGACAAATTTTGTGTTTTATATTCTTTCATTTCTTGCTTGTGTCCTCCTTTTCTCTCACGTTTTTTCTAGTTGACTTAACTCCTCATTTATCAAGACCCAATTCAGGTACCTTCCTGTTGAAATTCCTGTCATTTTCAGTAATACCCCTTCAGAGTTTATGGTCCCTCTACTGTATATCTATGACAAATATCCACTGTTCCCAGATCTGTGGTTGAGCTCTTCAGTTTTCTACAAGCATCTGTTGACATAATTCTCAAATCCTTCCTCATAAACACAGCCAAATCTTGGTCATCTCTGTATCCCCAGGACAAAGGCTGGTACCTAGCTAGCAGGTACTCAGAAGTATTGTTGAATATGCTTTATAGGAGATAGATGTAAATCAAGAAGACAGATTTTAATTAGGCTCACAAGCAGGGCACCTTGAAAGTGATGGGTCTGCTTCTTTTGCAGTGATCGTAAACCTGTTGATAAAGAAGATATCGACACCAGCAGCAAAGGGGGCTGTATCCAACAGGCCACTGGCTGGAAGAAAGGGACAGGCCTAGGATATGGCCATCCTGGATTGGCTTCTTCAGAGGAGGTGAAATGGTTTCCATCTTGTTGCGGGTGACACAAACCTAAAACATACTTAACTTTCACTTTCCGTCCTAGAGTGGTGTCCTTGTCTTTTAGGTGGGATTTCTCTACTGCTAGCATAGGACACTATGCTACTTCCATAGGACTGTCCTACTTCCATAGGACATGGAAGCTGAGGAACCCTTTGTTCTTGATTACTGGCATGCTGGGCTCTTTGTGGTTTGAGTGGTGTTGGGAAGGAAAGAAGTCGGAATGGGGTTCATCATACTCTTATAAGGAATAAACAGTGGAGCAGTATGGCAATCAAACAGTTTGAGACTGAAGAATCATTTGATAAAAAGATTCAGATAACTAGCAATGAAAGGTACAAAGGCATCTCTGAGAAGGATTATCAGCAGAGATCTTTGATGGCTAAAATTTGGGGAGCATGTGGTTAGTCCTGGGACTTTGCCCCTCATATTTGAGGAACAGCCTCTAGAAAAGGTGGTAAGAGGGAACATTGCTCATTTTATGTTGGCTTGATTCTCCTCTGAAAATGCCAACCATAAGAGATTGTCTTATCTCCTACAGAGCTTCTTATATCTCTGATATTGAAGCCTGTATCCTACAATCATGGTATCACCACTCTCCTTATTCATCTTGGGTATTTGTTTAATAATGAAAGATTCTAAAAAATTCTCCTGTATCCTGCTCCTTATTGATCCAGAAATGCTTGTGGCGAAAGACCAGCCCTGAAGCTAATGAATTCATAGGGCCCACTTCACTGTTTGTCTCTGATTTGCAGACTGAAGGCCGGATGAGGGGCCCCAGCATTGGGGCCCCAGGAAGAACCAGCAAGAGACAGTCTAATGAGACTTACCGAGATGCTGTTCGAAGAGTCATGTTTGCTCGGTATAAAGAACTCGATTAAGAATGGAGACAAGTCCCGCAGGACACACCCTCTTCTTGTTTTGTTTGTCTGTCTCTCCTTTTGTTTTGTTACTGTTCTTGCTGCTAGAACTTTTTTAAATAAACTTTTTTTCAATGTGATTTTAAAAAATTTTTTTCCCCAAAATGGTTGGGGGCGGGGCTACTGGTAGAAGGGAGAGAATGCGTTGGTGTGTGTCCATCTGAGGTGACTCTGAAATGGACACTAGTGCTACAGTGAGCCCCGGAACACTGACTGCTATTAGTGTGCTCGGGTAGGTGGCAGTGACCTTTAAACCGTAGATTGTGTGAGTGCTATGATATTTTAAATTGTCCTAATCTAAACAATGAAAATAGCATCTCATTATTTCTTGTTTTTTTTGGTAACTGCTGAGGCTGAACTTATTTCTGTATGTTGGTTTACTACTCATTAGACCTTCAAAAATCCTCTTCTGTCTTCCTTGTTGTTACAGGGGTTGTGGGGAGAATGTGACAACTCTTTTTCTGAGTGCCTACTGGGTACTTGATGCTTCATACTTTGTGATCACAACAAGTTGGCATAGTAAGGATTACCATTCCTCTCTAGCCACTGCCCCAGCTCTTCTCTCCTCCATAGCTAAAACTCTCCAAAGGGGTATCTGCCCTCTTTCAAATCTTTCCCGATTTCCCCACCATCATTACTACTGCAATTTCACAGGATTTGCTTCAAAATTGAGCTTTAAAAAAAAATTGTTTGTAGATAAAAGAACTATATAGCCTATGAACGTATTATAACTTTTAAAAATAATTCCTTAAGGTAACATGTTACAGTACTAAGAATTTCACATTGCAGATGTCTTAAGGGAAGAATGTTACTTAGGAAGAGAACTGATTATTTAGAAGATCATCTTAATGGTGTAAGGCAGGAATCTATAAACTTTCCTGTAAAGGGCCAGAGATTCAACATTTTAGGCTTTATAGGCCAGATCATCTCTGTCACAGCTATTCAACTCTGTTGCTGTAATGAGAAACCGCAATAGGCAATCTATTTTTTTTTTTTTTCTTTTGAGACAGAGTCTTGCTCTGTTGCCTGAGCTAGAGTGCTGTGGCGTCAGCCTAGCTCACTGCAACCTCAAACTCCTGGGCTCAAGAGATCCTCCTACTTCAGCCTCCCGAGTAGCTGGGACTACAGGCATGTGCCACCATGCCCAGCTAATTTTTCTATTTTTAGTAAAGACGGGGTCTTGTTCTTGCTCAGGTTGGTCTCGAACGCCTGAGTTCAAGTGATCCTCCTGCCTCGGCCTCCCAGAGTGCTAGGATTACAGACATGAGCCACTGCATCCGGCCCATAGGCAATCTATAAACAAGTGGTTGTGGCTGTGTTTCACTAAAACTTTATTTACAAAAACAGGGCCCTGGCCAGGCACAGTGACTCATGTCTGTAATCCCAGCATTTTGGGAGGCTGAGGTGGGAGAATCACTTGAGGCCAGGAGTTCAAGACCAGCCTGGGCAACATAGGGGAACTGTTCCCTATGAAAAATTTAAAAATTGAAAAAAAAAAAAAAGGGCCCATGCTAGAATTGCCCTGCAGGTTATAGTTTGCCAGCCTCTGGTCTAAGGGTGTAGTCTATATGCATAAGGCTGAACCTAGGAGGCTTGAATTTCACTGTTATAAAAAAAAAAAAAAGAAGGGGGAGGGACTTGGCTTTTTGTAGGAAGGTATGGGTAGTAAGGAGTGAGAGATGGAAGGAGAGTATGCTAAGGAGAAAACATCAGCAACAGGAATGATAAATGTGAATGTAAATTATTTGCCCTGCTGTGTCCAGATATAATTCCTTTCTCTTAATCTTTAATATTAGTCTGTTCATCCCTCCAAAAGGAAAAGCAAAGTCAGGAGCACATTTGAGAAACTGAGAGCCCCAGGTTCTGGGACTTGCTACCATTAGTGTTGCATTACAGAAGATGGGCCATTTGAATCTTTCAGCCCAGACAGATGCACTACTCTAAGAACCCTTCTGGTATAACTGATGCTCTGTAGGTACATCTGTGGTGCATCTCATTACTTTCTGTCTGAGTAGGTCAAAACCCTTTTTTGGAGGGGGAAAAGCAGGGAGGGACAGGTTCTCACTCTGTTTTCCTGGGCTAGAGTGCAGTGGCATCATCATAGCTCATTGCAACTCCTGAAGGGATCCTCCTGTCTCAGCCTTCCAAGTAGCTGGGACTATAGATATGCACCACAATGCCTCGCTATTTTTTGTATTTTTTATAAGACAAGGTCTCACTATGTTGCATAGGCTGATCTTGAACTCCTGGCCTCAAGTGATCCTCCCTCCTCTGCCTCCCAAAGTGCTAGAATTATAGGCATGAGCCACCACACCCGGCCCAAAACCCTCTTTGTAAGCTGGTCCAGTTTTGGCCTGAATTGGCCAGACTAGGTTTTCCTCCTAAACCTGTGTCACCCCACTAGACCTGGCATGAGTTTTGGGACACATCAAATGCTTCACTGTTGAAGTTGTGAGCCCTAGTTATTGGCTGCCCAGCAGAGGCAGGATTCAGTTATTAAGTGGTCGATCTATGAATGTTTTAAGAGTTTAATCTACTTGTAACTCCAGCTTACAGCAAGAACAATTATCGTCTCTGTGCACATGATACTCAGTCCACTGGGGAAAATGGACATTGAGCAATTACTGATGTGATAAGAGCCTCAGAGAGAGTAAGCTATTGGGATGGTATGACGTAGACTTGGGATTTTTTTGTTTTTTTTGTTTTTTGTTTTTTTTTACATTTGCTGGTTTATTATAAAGGCTGTTGGAAAGGATACAAATGAATAGCCACATGGAAGGGATACATAGGGCAATGTATGGTTGAGGGTCCCAGAGCTTTCCTGCCCTCTCCAGGCATGCTACCTTCTTCAGCACCTCAGTGTGTTTGTCAGGTCAGCGGTCTGAAATGTCGGTTCTTGGTGTGCTCTTGGCCAAAGAATGATCGAATACACTGAAATCAAGGTAAGCATGAAACGAGGTTTATTGAGGAGAGAAAGACAGAACTGTAGAGCAAGAACAATATACATTGGCCACAGATGATGAACAGTCCCCTTGTCATAACAAAAAGGCCTAGACTTGGTTTTTGCTTGGTGGCAGTAACATCTTCCCTGAAGGAAGTGTTTAAGATCAGACCTCAGAGACTAGTTTGGACCATTGACTGGTTTATTTGTCCTCATTTGACTTTTCTGTTGTAATGGAGGTTTTGCTTTTGGAAATAAGGTCTAAAGTTTTTAATACATTTTAAAAGCAATACCCTGGGTACTGATGAAAGTAGGAATGGGTATGAAAAGTGTCACCCTGTTATAGCCCGAAGAAGTTCCATGAGGGCCGGGCGCGGTGGCTCATGCCTGTTATCCTAGCTCTCTGGGAGGCCGAGGCAGGCGATTGTTTGAGCTCAGGAGTTCCAGACCAGCCTGAGCAAGAGCGAGACCCCGTCTCTACTAAAAATAGAAAGAAATTAATCGCACAACTAAAAATGTACAGAAAAAATTAGCCGGGCATGGTGGTACATGCCTGTAGTCCCAGCTACTCGGGAGGCTGAG
>NW_012133857.1:12919152-12926056 GCF_000956105.1 Propithecus coquereli
CTCGGGAGGCTGAGGCAGGAGGATCGCTTGAGCCCAGGAGTGTGAGGTTGCTGTGAGCTAGGCTGACGCCACGGCACTCACTCTAGCCTGGGCGAAAGAGCGAGACTCTGTCTCAAAAAAAAAAAAAAAAGAAGTTCCATGAGGCCTTTGATCAGAATGCCAGAGCTGGGGTCTTAGATAATTTTCTTCACTACTATATCCCTAGGCCTGGCACAGAGCCTAATAATAAAAATGTCACAGGCACTCAATAAATGAATAAATAATGCTGAGCTCATGGTCATATGGGAAATACTGTTAAATTTTGATTATATATCTTAGTTCATCAAAGCCCATCTCTGACAAAAATCATTTTAGTTTCTTGATATAGGCAACAGATTTTCCATAAATCTTTTTTTCTTTATCTTCTAGAGCAGTAGTTCCCAGTCTGGGAGCAAAACATGTGAACCAGTTTCTTATTTTGCCAGGTGGTAGGAGATTTTTTTTTAAAGACCTATGATCATTTCATTAAAGAGGGGAAATTTCTTTTTTTACATGCAAAAAGTAGGAAAGATAATCTTAAAGGACTATCCTTTATTAAGCATATGTGGCTTTATTTAAAACAAAACCCAGCTTACTCCATTGTCTTTGTTTTTCTTATATCAGCTGTCAGACAGGCTTTGGGGGCACAGCTCTACAGCTCAACAGGGCAAGGTCCACAAAGAAGGTCAGGTACCAGAGACAACTTGGAGGGTGGCACTTACCTCTGGATGGAATCCATCTCTTTTGCCAAGACTTCCTTCAAATTTAAGAATGATTTTGTGTCATTTATAAATAGCCATACAGCTTTTTTGTCAGTTTCATAACTTTATTTGATGGATTTGACAATCAGCAGTTCTAATCCACATTGTAGATTTTTGAAAGTGGTAACAAATATGTAGGTGATCAAAGTATATAATAGAAGTTATTTGGTCATTTTTCATCCTCATTATGTTTTTTGGACAACCACACACAGATACGGTATAGGTCATCCCTTATTCCTGTGGCCCAGACAACTTTGTTGAGCCTGGTGTGAATGTGCACATCTGGAATCCCCATCTCCTTCATGGCGAATTTCTTGATCTCTTTGAGTTCCCGAGGGGCCCACTTCTTGAAAGCCCACTCCTTGGATACACTTGTGAATGTTAATGGTGTATTCTTGGGTCACCACCTCATTGATGGCAGAACAACCCTTCTCACTACCTTCTTTGTTGGAGCCATTCTGCCCGGCCCAATTTGGAAAGGAAGGCCATGTAGCTTTTTTTCTTAAGAGAAAGTCCCACTCTATTGCCCAGAGTAGAGTGCAGTGGCATGATCATAGCTCATAGAACATTACACTCCTGGGCTCAAGCAATCCTCCTGCCTCAGCCTCCCGAGTAGCTGGAACTACAGGCACGTGCCACCACACCCGGCTAATTTTTTTCTATTTTTTTTGTAGCGACAAGGTCTTGCTCTTGCTCAGGCTGGTCCGGAACTCCTGACCTCAAGCAATCCTCCCACCTCAGCCTCCCAGAGTGCTAGGATTACAGGCGTGAGCCACCGCGCCCAGCCATTATTTGGAGAATTTTCATCCTCATTATGTTAGTGCTAGCGGCCATTAAGTCTAGTGGGTTCCGGATTTTGGCATCTGCATCAGCCTTTGTAGAGTTTGTAATGACCTCATCTATGTTTAACTTTTGAATTTCATTAAGTATTTGAGTGCCTTCTGTAGATCAGATGTACTTTTTTTCTGATAAAAATTTTACATATATGCTTCCCCATAAATTGGCTACTCTATATAGATATATACATACAAAGGTAGGAAAATATAGATGGAAAAGTAGAAATATATGTGGTGTGTATATATAGCAAGGGAGGAAGGAAGAGAAGGAGAAAGTTATTCGTAATTCCAAAATCCAGAGATTTCTATCTTTCCTATTTATTGTCATAGTTTTAATTATCCAAAGAATTTCCAGTCACTTAATGTCCTTGATGTAGAAGGATAAACCAAAGTTAGAACATGTTTATTTTTTATTATTTTATTTTATTTTTGAGACAGAGTCTCACTCTGTCACCCAGGCTAGAGTGCCATGGCATCAGCCTAGCTCACAGCAACCTCAAACTCATGGGCTGAAGCAATCCTCCTGCCTCAGCCTCCCCAGTAGCTGGGACTACAGGTGCATGCCACCATGCCCTGCTAATTTTTTCTGTTTTTAGTAGAGATGGGGTCTCGCTCTTGCTCAGGCTGGTCTCAAACTCCTGACCTCAAGCGATTCTCCTACCTCAACCTCCCAGAGTACTCAGATTACAGAAGTGAGCCACCGTGCCTGGCCTAGAACATGCTTAATGTCACTTTTTTCCAGGAAAAAGATTTTCTAGTATATTTCAAGCTCCTGGTTTGGAATCTCCTCATTGACATCCTTTCACTTATTCTTAAAAGATTTCTTGTCCAGAGAGAGGAGAGCAGTATAGCTGCAGTTTTCCCTAACTTACATCTTCCTGTGCCTTGCTATGGTCTAATTTTTTTTTTTTTTTTTTTGAGACAGAGTCTTACTCTGTTGCCCGGGCTAGAGTGCCGTGGCGTCATCCTAGCTCACAGCAACCTCAAACTCCTGGGCTCAAGCTATCCTTCTGCCTCAGCCTCCAGAGTAGCTGGGACTACAGGCATGCGCCACCATGCCCGGCTAATTTTTTCTATGTATTTTTAGTTGTGCGATTAATTTCTTTCTATTTTTAGTAGAGACGAAGTCTCCCTCTTGCTGAGGCTGGTTTCGAACTCCTGAGCTCAAACAATCCGCCCTCCTCAGCCTCCCAGAGTGCTAGGATTACAGGCGTGAGCCACCGCATTGGCCGCTATAGTCTAATTTTTTAATCTGTATGTGTGACCTGAAAAATTAGTTCTACTAAAAATATAAATAATGCCAGAGGGCAGGTTATGCTAAGAATGCATAGGAATACCAGTGTTTCACTGACTAGTCAGTCAGGCTCCAAATTATCCCTCTTTGAATTTCCCAAGAATCTCTGCTTTTTTTCTGCCACAAATGTTAATACTTTTACCATTGGTAGTGGATTGGCTTTTTTTTTTCATTCAACAAATATTTATTGTGTGCATACCATGTGCCAGGCACCAGCAGAGGCACTGGAGATATAGTAGTGAGCTAAATAGACAAAAGTCCCTGCTCTTCTGGAGTTCGCATTCTAGAGGTTGAGACATGGACTCTGAAACCCAAAGTAGTTCATATCCCAGTTTCACCACTATTATTAGTTCTGTATGATCTACTGTCTTTAAAACAAGGACATTGGTGGCTTCGACTAGGATAGCAGTGGAGGCAGCTAGAAGTTACCAAACTCTAGATACACTTTAAAGGTAAAGTCAACAGGATTTGCTGGCACATTTGGCGCGAGAAAACGAGAGAAATCATGGATGACTCCAACATTTTTGTTCTGAAAAACTGGAGGCCGGAAGTTGCCATTTATGACCTGGGGAAGGCTGTGGAGGAGAGGAGGATGGGTTTGGCTGTGTTAACTTGGAGATTCCAATTAGATGTGCAAGTAGTAACTGTTAAAGTAGTCTTGGAAAATGCCTTTCCTGACCTCTTGCTTTAGACTAGAATATATCAATGGAATGATACTCTGTACCTGCCTACAAGAATCCTCTCAATTTCCATAAACCTCAGTTTCCTCATCTGCAAAATGGGTTTAACAACTATCTCATAGGTTGTGAAGATAAAAATGTTCGTAAAGCATCCAGCACAATAGTGTCCAGTACAGCGATCAACTAACGTTCCTTCTTTTGAAGTCTAATTAGACATATTTTGCATCGTGTAAAGAATCACTATGCCTAATAGGGAGGAGCCCTAAAGCTCTAATCCGGATCTGCAAAGACAAATTAGCAACTCCGTGGTGGTTTAGAAGAGAAATACGCAAGAAATTAACACAGAGCTTAGTGACAGGCTGCCCTGACGACCACACTTCCCGGCAGCCCTCGCGCAGCTAGGCACCTTCGCGGATTGGACAACTCAGCAGGAGGTGGGTGGCGGGGGGAGGGGATAGACGTGAGGCACTGTGGGTAGGAGACGGCCGTCGGCGGAGGCGCCATTTTGTGGAGCGGCCGAATCTTGCTGGAGGTTCTGGGGTGCAGAACCGCTACGGCTGCTTCGGTCTTTCCTGGGGGTAAGTGTGGCGGCCGTCCGTAACGAAAGGAGGGTCTTGCCGTTGGGGCTGTCCCCCAAGCCTCTTTGTCAGCTGCCAGAGGCGGCTGATCAGCCCCAGCCTGTTCTCTAGAGGGGCTAAATTACCCGAGGCGTTGGAGGGCCGTACCCCTCCTTGCCTCCAGCTCTGTCAGGTTCCTGAAGTCGCTCAGCTCAGCCCTGGAACCGCTTCTTTCGGGCTGTGAGTTTGCCACTTGCTGGGACGCATCCCCGAATCCCCAGCCCAACGGAGCGGTGGAGTCGTCGCCTGTCCTTCGGGCACTCCTCGGGAGCGCCCCGGCAATCTCTAGCCGCCATCGCCCATCAGCTGCATCTGAATCGCTCTCTCCGAAAGGTTGTTCGGTGAGGGCTGATCTGCGGGCTAGGAACCTCTTGGGAGGCGGGAGGGGCGTGTGGAGGGACGGAATGCCGGACGCCTGAGTCTCTGGAGCAGGTCGTGGCGCCGCCATCTCGGCCGCGAGACCCCACAGAGATGGGTGCGGACACCGCCCAGTATACAAGGGGCTGCGCCAGCGATTCGGTCCCAGGACTTATTTCCTTCTGATGATTCTCTTTCATTTATTAATCCAATAAATGTTCGCTGAATGCCTGCTTCAGACCAAGCTCCAGAGACGGCTGTAACCGATTTCTTGGACCTCGCACCCATCAAACGCAATCCAGCTGTGCGATGTCTGTTACAGATGGGGTTGGGGTGGGGGAGCAGGCTCTTCGCCACTCAGAGGCCTCCGGTAATCAGGACTGGCTCAAGACGTGGTGGTTATTCTTACCGAGGAATTAAGTCCTTTCGAGGTTTGCGCTTGTGTGATTCGTTACATTATACATGTAGTAGATTTCAGTCAGCTCAGCATCCCAGCTTCTTAAGAGGTTTTAAAACTTTCATCAGAAATTTTTGAATTTCATGTTACCCTTTTTATTAATGAAGACACTTGGATTAATGTTTTACTGATCAAGTGTCCCATTGGGGTTGCTTTGATTTGGAACCCGAAGGAGAGCATTGCAGCTTTGCCCTTTTTGCTTTGTAATCCCAGGGTAGGAGCAGGGAAGGAGTCTTCTGCTTCTTTCTATGAGCTTGTTATTGAATATGAATATTTAATTTATTGAATGAATATTAAACTCATTCAGTATTGAGTATTGAATATAAAGTGTGCTGCTTCTTCCTGCTACGCTCATTGTTAACAAAATGTTAGCATGCTTTTAGCTTTGACAATTGGTCTCCACCACCACCCCACCTTAGATAATCAGTTAATGATCTGATGAACGTTTGATGAGATCCCAACTTCAGTAGTATCCCAGCTTCTAGAGTGATTAACTTAAGTGATCTCTGAGATTTGCAGCAACCAATCTCTCTTGTCTCCTAGAAAATATAATATTTGAATCCTTTGGAGCTGTGTGCTAGATCATCAGTGGGACAATGGGTTCAGATAAACGGTGAGTTACTACAGTACATGTCTTTGATCTCAACATTTCAGTGGGATTTGAATTATTTGTTTAAAATTGTTTACTTATCAAACACATACTTGAGTGTCTGTTTTGTGTCAGGCATTGCTATTGAGCATCTCCATGGTCCTGCTGTCACAAACTGCAGTCTAATGAGACAATGAAAGTACTGTGTGAACATGCTGTGATAAATGAAGTTTAGGGTGCTGTTACAACACATAGGAAGCATGTTTTTTCTTGTATACAGCCAGGAAAGCTTTCTGGAGAAAGTATTCTCTAAGGTGTAGCTGAAGGCTGATTAAGAATTAGGCAAAGGAGGGCAGGGTAGAGTGGGTCACTGAGGGTTCCCTGTGTGGACAACAGCCTTTGCAGAAGCCAGATCATCATACAGTCTGGCACTTAGCACAGTTCCTGGCTGTAGTAAGCAATCAATAAATGCCAGTTTTGGTTTTTGACCCCTGAATAGCAAGATGATCCAGACTTATATAGCTGAGAAACATGGGATTGTGTGTTACATGAAGAAAAAAGCCAAAGAATTAGTGGAAAATTAAGATGAGAGCATTTGGCTGCTATGTTACTTATGGGTACTTCCTTTCAGACCCTTACGTTTAAACACACAACCTTATTCAGCCACATGCCTTCTTAGTATTGAGTCTAGTAGCTGGGATAGATCAAATTGACAGCCCAGAGGGACTTAGGAAATGTTCATGCCACATCATGTTATCATTTGAATGCTGTGTCAGCGGTGTATGGTTCCAAATAACTTATTAAATTAACATTTACCTGTTAGAGTCTCTTAGTCCCATATTTCATGTTTCCTTGGATTCTTTTTATTAAATTTGTTTACTCTAAATGAGGCCTTTATAAACCTTTCCTTTGTCTTGTGATTGCACAGTAGTTTTATGAACCTGGTAAATAATTTATGAAAGAACTATTTTATCTGTGGTGAAATGGGTTTAAGCCTCTTCCCATGAAACCCAGTGTTGCCCTGTCATCAAAAATAAACCAAATACTATAGGAAATAATGTTTTCTTACAGTATTGGTTTTGGGTAACCATATAGTTTTGTCTGACAAACTATTTGGTTAACTGCTTGATGGAAAAATAAAAGCTCATCAAAGCTGTTGGTCCAGCCGGGCGCGGTGGCTCACGCCTGTAATCCTAGCGCTCTGGGAGGCCGAGGCGGGCGGATTGTTTGAGCTCAGGAGTTCAAAACCAGCCTGAGCAAGAGCGAGACCCCATCTCTACTAAAAATAGAAAGAA
>NW_012133857.1:12926163-12977484 GCF_000956105.1 Propithecus coquereli
CGGCACTCACTCTAGCCTGGGCGAAAGAGTGAGACTCTGTCTCAAAAAAAAAAAAAAAAAAAAAAGCTGTTGGTCCATTTCCTAGTAGGTGTGATACCCTTGAGAGTGAATGATCTAGAATGTGCTCTCCTTTGAAATTGGGTGAAATTTGAGTAATTGCTTTCTTCCTATTTTTGGTTATTAAGATCTGAATCAGAGATGAAGGAGATAATATGTAGACTATAGGCTTGACAAAATGCAAGAATAAACTTGGAAAACATGACATTTTATTAAAAGCATTCAACCTAAACATTTTAATAGCTGTATTTTCAAATTTAGCATAAATTCATGAGAATTATCTTTACATTTAGGGGTGTAGGTATTTTTCCCAGTAGTTACCTTTGTAAACTGGAATTGGTAATAAATTTTAAGGAATACATGAAACTATTTGAGTATATCTTAAAAACTGATGGGGGGAGGGGGTAATGCATGTTTTTAATCATGTTTTCTAAAGGTACAAAATGTGATTTATTTTAAATTGAATGAAATTATTTTCCCTGGCAGAGTGAGTAGAACAGAGCGTAGTGGAAGGTACGGTTCCATCATAGACAGGGATGACCGTGATGAGCGTGAATCCAGAAGCAGGCGGAGGGACTCAGATTACAAAAGATCTAGTGATGATCGGAGGGGCGATAGATATGACGACTACCGAGACTATGACAGTCCGGAGGTGAGTGACCAGCAACTGTTTATGGAGTAGTTAGAATTATGAATTTTATGTATAGGATTCTTAAAATGAAATAAGTATACCAAGTGTGGAAATCTCTCCTCTTGAGAACTATATTCAAACTCTCTATTACTCTGAAATATATTTGAGTTGACTGTAATTGCCAAAGACAACCTGAGACTTACGGTAATAGGTTTACATAGGCCTCACCATGTACTCTTAAGCACTTGACTTCATGAACTCATTTGGGTTTCACTACAACCCTATAAGGTAGGTAAGGTAGGTGTTCCCATTTTAAAGATGAGACGATGGGGTTATAATACTATATAAACCCAGTATCTCAGACTATTTTTGACATGAATGATAAATACAAGTTGTAATGTTTCAGTCGTCTCAACATATCTTTTTTTCTTTATCAGAAAATTTTGACAAAGAATATCTTAGCATATCTTTTTTTTATTCACATTCATTTCCATAAGCATGCATAGCTTTCTTTAGAAGTAATTGCACTGTCCATATAATTTTGCACTGTTTTTTTTCTTTTTCCCACTTTTTCATATAATCTTCATATTGTAAGAGGTAATGGTATTTCTTTCTGTGTTGGTGTAATGTAGAGTAAGTTATTAGACCATTTTTCCTAAACTAAATGGTTGTTGCTATTTTAGAAAACACTGCAGTGAACATCAACATGGAGTACTTGTATCATCTGTTTAGTTTTTCTGTGTGTTTACTTTCTTCCTAAGCATAATTTCTGAGAGTGGAGAGCCTGAATCAGGGTACTAGGTAGAGTATAGGGTAGTTTTAATTATAATTTTGTTTATTATAAATCAGAGAGAGCGCGAAAGAAGGAACAGTGACCGATCAGAAGATGGCTACCATTCGGATGGTGACTATGGCGAGCATGACTATAGGCATGACATCAGTGATGAGAGGGAGAGCAAGACCATCATGCTGCGTGGACTTCCCATCACCATCACAGAGAGCGATGTAAGGGGAAACCACAGTTCTAAGAAGCAGTCCAGTAGGCACAACAAACTTTGAGCTTCTACGATTATTTTCTCATGTTATTGTTTTATCTTAAGCTAATACAGGTTGAGTATTCCTTATCTAAAATGCCTGAGACCAGAAGTGTTTTGGATTTCAGATTTTTTCAGATTTTGGAATATTTACATTTACGTAATGAGGTATCTTGGGGATAAGACCCAAGTCTAAACATGGAATTCAGTTATGTTTCCTCTATACCATATACACATATCCTAAAGGAAATTTTATACAATATTTTTGATAATTTTGTGTATGGAATAGTTTTGTCTGCAACCTGTCACTTTAGGTCAGGTGTGGAATTTTCCACTTGTGGCATCATGTTAGTACTTAAAAAGTTTCAGATTTTGGAACAGTTTGGAATTTTGGTCTAGGGATGCTCAACCTGTATCTCAGCTAGTGAAATGTTTTTCTGTCTTTAGGGTGGAGTTCTCTGAACTTGGTTCAAAAGTAAATTACCATTTATATTTAGGCTTTGAAGCTCAGTGGTGAGTTTTCTGAAGTTCCTTAACCACAGGGAGCAGGTCTTATTCCTTCATTAGCTCTTAGAAGGTAATCAATACTTTTTTTTTGAGACAGAATCTCACTCTGTTGCCCTGAGTAGAGTACTACAGTGGTGTAAGCCCACCTCACAGCAGCCTCAGACTCCTGGGCTCAAGCAATCCTCCTGCCTCAGCCTCCCGAGTAGCTGAGACTATAGGCACTCGCCATGATGCTCGGCTAATTTTTCTATTTTTAGTAGAGATGGGGTCTCACTCTTGCTCAGACTGGTCTCAAACTCCTGAGCTTAAGCGATCCTCCTGCCTCGGCCTCCCAGAGTGCTAGGATTACAGGCCTGAGGCCACCGTGCCCAGCCTACATTTTTATTAGATTGATTACTTATTTTATATAAAGCTGTATCAGTAAATATGTAACTGTCTTCATAATCTGGCCTCCCTTTGATTTGTTGAAAATTATACTATCCATTAAGCCTCACAGAAGCTTCTTGAAAAGGAAGGCTCAGGGCCAGGTGTGGTGGCTCACACCTGTCATCCCAGCAATTTGGGAAGCTGAGGCAGGAGGATTGCTTGAGGCCAGGAGTTTGAGATCAGCCTGGGCAACATGGCAAGAACCATCTCTAAAAAAAAAAAAGAAAAGACAGGCTCATTCCCTGGCTGACTCAGACTGGCCAATGAGAGTCTTGGTATATTTGGCACTGCCTGGTTTTGTGCAACAACTCTGGCCCTCACCCCATCCTTCCAGCCACATCCACCAGCTGCTTCCCACTTTGGACATGTCCGTCATTATACCACTGTGCCTTTTTCTGCTTGGAGACTCCTTTTTGTGAGGCTTTCCCTGACCTACCAGGCAGAATTTCTTCCTCCTCATTATTCTCTTACTGTATTCATGACTTTGCTGTAGCATCTATACTATAGCTATCAATGTGCATCTGTCTCATCTCCATAAGATCTCTGAAAACAGGTCTCTGTGTTAACTAGTCATCTCTGTGTCCCCAACCCTTGAACACAGTATGCTGTTCAACTAATGTTGGTGAAATGAATGTGAGGTTTTAAAACTTGGGTTTTTTTTTTTGTTTTTTTTTTTTTTGAGACAGAGTCTCACTCTCTTGCCTGGGGCGAGTGCCGTGAGGTCAGCCTAGCTCACAGCAACCTCAAACTCCTGGGCTCAAGCGATCCTCCTGCCTCAGCCTCCCGAATAGCTGGGACCATAGGCACGCGCCACCATGCCCGGCTAATTTTTTCTACATATATTTTTAGCTGTCCAATTAATTTCTTTCCATTTTTTGGTAGAGACGGGTTCTCGCTCTTGCTCAGGCTGGTCTCGAACTCCTGAGCTCAGAACAATCCGCCCGCCTCGGCCTCCCAGAGTGCTAGGATTACAGGCGTGAACCACCGTAAAACTTGTTTTTAAAAGATGTAAATGCACAGCATTGTGCCAATATCTATTGTCCTGGAGTAGTCAAAGTAATATTCTGACTACTGTTCAGCTGAATTTTAGATAAAGCTGAAAATAAGTGTTACGTTCACACAGCTTTGAGTTTCTAAGCACTGGAAGTAATCAATGTGATGAATTCTGAGACAGAATGTTAGAATTAATAATGATTAATCATTCCGTTATTTGTGATCCACTGCACACCTGCTGTACTGTGTACTCTATTAGGTGCCATGGTGATACAGAGCCATAGATCCTGCCTCAAAAAAGCTTATTGATTAATAGCTAAGGTCAGACAATGATAACAATACAGACTAGAAAGGGGTCGTTGGAAGAGGTCCTGCTGAAGGGCTCTGGAAGCTTATTTAAGGGAGGTTCTTAATAGCAAAGGGTAAGGAAAGGGGCTCCATGGAGATAATTAGTTCAGCTGGTTCTTGAGGAGAGACAAAAATGTTTTGGTCTGGTGGAGAGCTGGGAGAAGGGCGTGGTGGATGGGCCCTCCAGGCAGCAGGATCACATGAGCAGACCTGAAAGGTGCTGAATCTAGATAAAGCCTAACAACTAGGTTGATTTGTCCGGAGTCAGAGATTTTTGGCATGGGAGAGGTGGGCAGCAAGGTGCTGTTGGGGCTGGGGGCCAGAGTCTTCAAAAGCCCAGCTAAGCATAAAAGAAAGTTACTGAAAGTTTTGCCCAGTAGCAGAGGCTGTGCAGGTTAGTTAAAATCATGGGGGTAAAGAATGATGGGGAGTGGACAGGGAAGGTAGAGCTAAGCTGAGGTAGCGGTGTCAGTGGGTGGGAAGTAGGGGATGCAAGAAATCCTGCAGGAGTTGATTCAGGAAGGCTTGCTGATTGATCAGATTGTCTCCTTGAGGAGGAGTCTGTTAGGTGTGTGGCCTTGGGAGCCTATGGAAGAGGTGGACAGCACAGGTAGTGCAAGGCCCTTACTGACTTTTGGGGGCCTGCTATAAGATTTTAATGCTGTGTATTTCAGGTTTCTTCAGGGAAACAGAAGTGGTACCATAAAAAAGGCTGGTTTTCAAAATAGAATTTCTGAGTTTCCCAAATATTGGGCAATATGCTTAGAGGATTTTCTTGTTGAGATTTTAATATTTGTAAAATGTATGAAGAACATCTGAAGAGAATGAATACTAACAGTCCCTCTGTTAAATAAAGTATCAGTCAATTGTTTGATATTCATCAATGATCTGGCAGACTTGTTTGCCAAGCTGATACCCAGACACAGCAGCCTTACAACAAAGGCTGGACTAAAGGGATCCGTGTGCTTCCTCATTGGCAACCTCAAGAGGCTGGAAAAGAATTGTTAGAAGCATTAAGGGGATGGAATGGGTTTGGAACATAGATGTGTATAGTGAGCTGTAGTGGAAGTTTTGGATTATAATGTTCCTGTTTACATTTTGTTTGTTACTCTAGCCATGATTGAATGTATTAGATGAAATGTGAGAATGTGAGGATTTTGTTCAATCTGAAACTCCATTGCCCCCACTTTTTTCTTTTTAATTCTGTTTTTTCTCTTTTTTTACTTAAGCATTTTTATGATTTAGATAGAAGTTCTTTGTCAGTGTTGGTTCCAGTCCTTCAAACTGTTCATATCTTGTAACATTAACTGTACTAACCCTTCTTCAGTATAGGGTGAAGGGAGGGTAATGACACATTTTAGTTATGTCTTCAAGATAAAGTCTTAGTGAAAAATAAACAAACATTCTTTAGTTATATTCCACCCCCAAAAATAAAACATTTTAAAATTATGGTATCTAATCTTCTCTTGAACTTTAGTATATCACCTTTGTTATTCTGTTTCCCTTTTTAGTGTATGCTCACACACACATACACACACACACACACACACACTGACAAGTAAACTCTCAGAGGAACTGTCTGTGGTTACTGTGTCACTATATATGTTACTATATCACTACCTTTATAGTAAGTATCTTTAATTGCTCTGGTGACTAACTCTTTTTATTTACTATGTTCCTAAGTATGAACCTGAGTCTCATGGTGCTGCCAGGCTCAGCACTTTTGTGTGAGAAAATAGATACAGTTCATTCTCCTTATTAGTGGTAGTTACGTTCCACAAAGTTACCATGAATACTGAACTGTTGCTTCCAAGGGAAATACAGAGTTAGATCTGTATGAACCTGTGGTCACAACATTTTTGTCAACTGATCAGTACATAACCTTGTTTTATGTGTGTTTCTGTTTAAAGTTGCCTTATTTAATATATATATAGTGTTGATTCATTAACATTGAACTCACAGCCACCGGCACTCTAACTCATGCCTGAATGAAGTTTGTCTAGCACACAGATTTTCTCCATAAAGCACATCACAGCCTTCTTGTGCTTAGACAACTAGATAGCACTATGCTTGAGGAGCCATTTTAAACAGCAAAATCTCCAAGAAAAAGCACCAAAATGTGACACTAGACACTTGTTTACTATGTGAAAGCTCAAACAAGGCAAAGCATTGCTTTGTTAGATCTCAGCTGGAAACATGTTTGGGCAAGTCAAAATTTTCACTACTTGCATGTGTCCAAGGACCATGAAAGTGCCACAGGTCTTGATTTGGGGTTACAAATTTTAGTGAGTAGGCAAATTTGTAAATTCAAGATCCAAGAGTAATGAGGATTGATTGTGTATAATCCTGCAACCTTCGTACCTAAAGTAGGGGCCACTAAGAATCTCAATTTCACAAATTTATCCCTGTTTTTTTCCTTAGAGTATTGCTGCCTGATAGGATTGATATAGACTGGGGTGTGTGTGTGTGTGTATGTGTATTTATCATTGCCTTTTGCAAAAAGGACTTGGTCTGACCTCCAAAACAAACCTACCAGCCAGAATATTTTCTTCTAGGCCCAATTAATGTTTATTGTGATTTATTAGGAGCCTAAAAATGTTATGAACTTCGATAATTTTCACCATTAATGTAAATGTAAGAAAATTATTTCTTTTTTAAGATGTATAGAAAATGTTTACCTGGGGGGTGCCTCATTTTTTGGCTGTTGAATTTTTTACTTTTAACTTGAGAATAGATCTCAAAGAGAGAAAAGGCTATTGATTCTTGATCAGATGTACTTGAAAGGACAGTGATACATCCTCTTCCTCTTTTAAATCTAATATTCTTTCTGGGTCCTTTAGATAAAAGAACAGTGAGATTAGGCTAAAGAAGGGAGGCTTCAGGGACAGCATACTATGAGCAAGGCTATGTATTATAACATAAATTAATTGTACATAAGGGAAATTCCCAGGCAATATATGATGAATGCCTTCAAGGCTATTATAATATATTAATTTCTATAAGCATTCCCTCCTTTTTTTTTTTTTGCATTTTAGGATAATTGCATTTTGGTGATAGAAGTTTAAAACTTGGCTAATTAAACAGTTGATATAATTTCTAGTCTTTGAACTTTCTTCAGTATAGAATTATGTGTGGCTGCAGCTTTAACTATAAATATGTAAAACCCTGTGCAGATTCGAGAAATGATGGAGTCCTTTGAAGGTCCTCAGCCTGCGGATGTGAGGCTGATGAAGAGGAAAACAGGTGAGAGCTTGCTTGGTTCCTGCTTTTCTGGTTCTCTTCCCCATTCCCACCTCAGTCCCTAAAGAACATCCTGATACCCCCAATCTTCAAGCACATGAATTCAGAATGAAAGGTTTGCCATGGCTAAGGAATGTGACTCTTTGAAAATGACGTTAGCGTCTGAGGAGCTTTTTTAAAACTTTGTTTTTAGGGTTTTTTTTTTCCCCCCTCGGTAAGTAGTGATTTATAAACTCCTTTTTGACTGTAGTCGGTTGCATGGTTACTTTAAGCTTGGAATCAAATCGAGTGGCATTTAGTACAGGCGGCTTGTTCCTTGCCATGGCAAAGTATCAAGAAGATCCCCAAGTCAAGTCACATTTGTAAAGCTGCTTCCCAATTGGCTTTGTCACGCAGTGTTGAAGCAGTGGGAGAGAGATTCACCTGTTATAAAGGAACTGACTAACACGAGTATCCCGTCTATATCTGAATGCTGTCTCTAGGTGTAAGCCGTGGTTTCGCCTTCGTGGAGTTTTATCACTTGCAAGATGCTACCAGCTGGATGGAAGCCAATCAGGTTGCTTCACTCACCAAGTCTAGATATTCATGAAAATGGAACAAGTCTGTACAATTTAAAAAAAAGGTTGAAGGAGTGGTTTGTTCCAAAGGAGTGACTTTTTTTTTAAAAAAAGCTTTGTATATATTAAAATTGACATTACTAGAATAAGTACAGTACAAAGGACTGCACTGGAGAATTTATTCTGCCTTTAAACATGGCTACCTACCTGGCAGGGCTTTGTTAACTGTTGAATACCTGTCTGGTAATTACCAAAACATCTTGATATTCCCCTTTTCCCTACCTGATTATATTCCTATTCATTATGTCCATTGAGAGTAAGATTAGAATATCAAACTCTCCATTTGACAGTGAAGAAAACATAATGGAAGTCTGTGGCAGGCATTTTTATAAGTAATTCCTTATTTCTGTCTGGAGACCATAAGCCTCCTAGAGGCATAACTGCTCAGATGGGTCTTCAGGGACTATTTAAGGACCAAGTGGAATTTATGAACAGTAAGTCTGATGAGATTAGCCTGGGAGCAGTGTCCTGCTGTCTAATCTAGTTAGAGTGGCATTAACATTGTAATCTTCCTGAGAATGCCTTTTATAGTCTGTTGAAAGCAAATCAGTGATGGTTCTTTGATGTAGCCTTAACTGAAGTGTTCTTCAGTTTGTCGAGATAATTTTCAGTGCTTAGCACTTAAATAACATATTTTACATCAACTCCAAAGCACAATATTGAATGCCTTTAACCAAGTGCATTCTGGAAAGTTTGTTTGACTCATGATGTTGCTTTTCTGCATTATTTTATGATTTGAGTCAACCATGAATAAGCGTTATATTCTTTGATTGGTAATATTGTTGTTTATAACAAGACTCACTAATGAGGGTATCAGTTTGATTGACTGATTTGTTAAGATTTTTAAGCCTCTCATTTTCTTAATCCAGGAGTCACAGCCTGATCTTATAAAAGTAGAGCTTCATTCATTTCATACCATGGATATCATCTTAGTAAATCCAGAACATACACAAGTTTCATGTGAGTCTGTTTTCTTGACATAACAGCATCTTTCGATGCAGTGGATATGTCTGAATGCCTAACCTAGGAGTTTAACACTCCTCAAAAATTAAAACTTACAAGACATTTAAAAGTCTCCACAATTTTAATGTATACAAAGCTATGTTAATGTGTAATACTTCATTACCGTTCAAATTCACTCCAGAAATAAAAGGCCAATAGGATTAGGGACTCAGTGGTAGTTTGGAGTTTCCCCCAACACATCCCTTCTAGTGGGATGATCTGTTGACATATCTCCCAGCTTCTTTATTTTTGCTTCTGTACATCACCGTGAGTGGATGGCCCTTCAGCTCTCTCCCTCTTGGCCAGACATGTAGTCTTGCCTTTAGATATTACAGGGACAAAATTCATAGCATGTCTTAAATCTTCCAGGATTTGCGAGAACCAAATTGCTCAACAGTATGTATGTTTAGAGGGGTTAGACTCCTTTTTAAGATCTGGATTTCTAACCTCCTGATAGTGTCAGACCACCCCTCCCACCCAACCCCACAACAAAAAAAGGAAAAGAAAAGATGCTCCTGTTAAATGAAGGCTCTTTGGGGGCAGGTGCTAGGTAACTCTTGGCTAGCCTGATTGAGCTCAGAGTTTTGACTTTTAAAGAGTTAAGTCTCTTTTAGTCACGTGGTTGACTTGAAGAATGAGGTTGTATATACATGTATGAACTTTTCCTACCCCCCTGAAGAAACTTCATTGGCCTCCTGGTTACTCATCCTGAAGAGAGTACCATTCATTTCAGTGAAAAACACATCTGTCACCTAGGACATGACATGGTTGCAGTTAGCAGGAAAAAAAATCTCATTTAGCTGTTTTAGAGTTGGTGGCATTCAGAATAGTCCCTCCTGAAAAAGAATGTAACCAGATTCCCTTTAAAAATGAGTTCCCCTCCCTTTTCCCCCCCAAAGGACACATCCTGAAGCAGGAGTTCTGGGGGGAAGGGGAGATATAAAGGCTTTTACTTTGCATAAGGATGGGGACTGGGTAAAAAGTGAAGCGAAGCCCAAGGACACCATGCCAAGGGTTAAAGTAGGAGACAATCTCAGAACTGGGAGAGTTGTGTCTTCTGCTTTTTGACATAGACTGTCATTCTCAGGCAGCCTGTCAATGCTGAATGTTAGGACTTCTGTCTCTGCTGGAGACACGGCCTGGTGCATGTCAGCGTTTAGTGTTTGGCAGCTTTCTCAGCACTCCCTGACTCCGTTTACCTTTACTCCGCATCCCATTCTCTTACTGCCTATCTGAAGGATTGGATGGGCAGAGTATAGGTGGCGGTGGTTGGTCCTCCCCGTATGTTGTCCATTTAATTCCAGAGCACTGATTTTTCCGAAGTGTGCTCTGCCCTGGGAAAATGGACACATGTTCCTCACAATGGGAATAACTAACTAATTCTTTTTTTACAGAAAAAGTTGGTGATTCAAGGAAAGCACATAGCAATGCATTATAGCAATCCCAGACCTAAATTTGAAGATTGGCTATGTAACAAGGTAAGCATATGTTCTTCCCAAATAGACAAATCTCCTTCAGGATTTTGCTGTTTTTCTATTTGTTTGTTTCGCTATCCAAACAAGGAAACTAGTAAGTACAAAACCAGCAGCTTTTATCATAAGGTAATTTTGTGCTTTGTGACTCAGGTCCTCCTCTGCTGGTATTAGAGGACAGAATCCTCAAAACGCTGGAGATTTTGTTATATTAAGATCAAGGTTTATAAGCCCAGTGTTTCAATTAAGATTTTAGATGTGTTTTACTTTACTGTCTGTTGAATTCTAGAGTGCTCAACTTTTGGCATTATCTCTTAACTATATTAACAAAAATCCTGGAGAACCCTACTAGAGTTTTATAAGGTTTATTATGTTCCTATCACTAATGTTCCATTTTGAACTTGGATGTTAACATTGATATTTTGAGAGCGCTCAGACTCTCTCTTGTGTATGTGTGCCGTGTCCAGTAAGGATGTAGACAGTATTTACTTTACATTGTGTTTGTATATGTAGAGTGGTCCATATAGTTCTCTTTTAATATAAGGAAGAACTTCACCAGTGGCTTTCTGTAGAATGGAGTGAACTGAACCTTTTACCTAATTTAATAAAAATGAATTCTACTTCAAAACATAAGATTTGGGCTGGGCACAGTGGCTCATGCCTGTAATCACAGCACTCTGGGAGGCTGAGGCAGGAGGATTGCTTGAGCCCAGGAGTTTGAGGTTGCAGTGAGCTATGACGATGCCACTGCACTCTACTTGGGGCAACAGAACAAGACTCTGTCTCCAAAAAAAAAAGCTTATTTTTAAAAATGAGGGTGATCATGCTTTAAAAAGAGCTTTAAAACGAAAAACTAGGCCAGACGCGGTGACACAAGCCTGTAATCCTAGCACCCTGGGAGGCCACGGCAGGAGGATCATTTGAGCTCAGGAGTTCAGTACCAGCCTGAACAAGAGTGAGACCCCCATCTCTACTAAAAATAGAAAAAGTAGCGGAGCACAGTGGCGTGAGCCTGTAGTCCCGACTACTCAAGAGGCTGAGGCAGGAGGATTGCTTGAGCCCAGGAGTTTGAAGTTCCAGTGAGGTATGATGATGCCACTGCATTCTACTCTGGGTGACAAAGCAAGACTCTGTCTCAAAAAAAAAAAAAAAAAAAGATTTGTTTTTCTTGGAAGAATTTACATAATATTAACATTCTGATTCTTTTTTTTCTCCCCACCCCCGCTGCTATCTTAGAGGGGACCACGGAAGGGGCCAGGCAATACTTTTAATTTTTAGGTTATGCCTCCTTGTCTTGGATACATCACTTTCTGCTTTTTTTTTTTGAGACAGAGTCTCGCTTTTGTTGCCCGGGCTAGAGTGAGTGCCATGGCATCAGCCTAGCTCACAGCAACCTCAAACTCCTGGGCTCAAGGGATTCATCTGCCTCAGCCTCCCAAGTAGCTGGGACCACAGACATGCGCCACCATGCCCGGCTAATTTTTTCTATGTATTTTTAGTTGTCCAATTGATTTCTTTCTATTTTTTTAGTAGAGACGGGGTCTCACTCTTGCTCAGGCTGGTCTCGAACTCCTGAGCTCAAACAATCCGCTCGCCTCAGCCTCCCAGAGAGCTAGGATCACAGGCGTGAGCCACCGCGCCCGGCCCCTCTGCATTTTTTTTTTATGTTAGTTACTGAAACTTACCCATGGTCCCATTGTTCTAACCACCTTGTTACTAGAAAGGCTGGCCTAATTACAGATAAAACTTTTTTTTTTCAGTGCTGCCTTAACAATTTCAGGAAAAGACTAAAATGCTTCCGATGTGGAGCGGACAAGTTTGGTAAGCCTGGATTCAGCTATTGGGAATATGCATTAAAACCTGACTAATTGGGTTATTATCTGTGAACCTGAAGAAGAGTGTGCATTTTAGATCATTTCAGCAAATAACTTGTATATTTTCTTTAAACCTTTTTCCTTAGGCTAGATAGATGCTGCTAATGATTGTGAGAGCACAGGAAGTTCGTTCCTTCATTTTCTAAAATTAAGTCTGCTCACCCGGTTTGCATTTTGTATCTGCTTTTCTTTAGTGCAGGGTAATGTCAGTCCTGCTCTGGCCCAATTTTTACATTCTACATTAACCATATCAAAATTAATGAGCTTTCACTGTAGCCACATATGCTTAAAAAAGAAAAACTGACTGCCACATGTGCTTAAGGCCAGGTGTGGTGGCTCATACCTGTAATCCCAGCACTTTGGGAGGCCAAGGCAGAAGGATTGAGGCCAGGAGTTCAAGACCAGCGTGGACAACATAGCAAGACCCCCATCTCTTAAAAAATATATATTTATTCTTTTTTTTTTTTTTTGAGATAGGCTCTCACTTTGTTGCCCAGGCTAGAGTGCAGTGGCATCATCATAGCTCACTGCAACCTCCAACTCCTGGGCTGAAGTGATCCTTCTGCGTTGGCCTCCTGAGTAGCTAGGGGCTACAGGCACATACCACCATGCGTAGCTCATTTTTTTTATTTTTATTTTTTTTTTTTAGAGTGATCCTCCTGCCTGGGCCTCCTAAAGTGCTGGGATTACAAGCATGAGCCACCATGCCTGGTCTCTACAAAAAAAAAAATTTTTTTTTTGATTTGCTAGGCATGGCAGCGCATGCCTGTAGTCCCAGCTACTTAGGAGGCTGAGTCAGAGGGATCACTTGAGCCTAGAAGTTCGAGATTATAGTGAGCTGTGGTCGGGCTACTGTGCTCCAGCCTGGGCAACACAGACCTTATCTCTTTAAAAAAAAAAAAAAAAAAACTTTAGAGGTTTTAATGTGTTTCTTTAATTAGTTGTTTGTGTTTGTCTGTCTTCAATTTAATCTCCTTCCTTTCTTCTAGACTCTGAACAGGAAGTGCCTCCTGGAACCACAGAGTCAGTTCAGTCTGTGGATTACTACTGTGATAGTAAGTTCACATGTGATCTTTTGGCCTTTGTGTTAAAAGTTGACCTCAGTTGGAAATTTCTGTTCTCTTACCCTTGTTTAAGGAGCAGCAACAGTTTCAGGTTGTCCCTTAAAAGATTGATTTTTAGAGTCTTCTCTGTGTCAGGATGAAAAATACACTAGGAACCTCCCAAAATGGATTTGTTTGTTTGTGTTTGAACCTGTGTTGAAAAGCATTGGTGGTGGGAATGCATGTATATGTCATTTGTCTCATTTACCCCCAGCGATTATTCTTCGGAACATAGCTCCACACACTGTGGTGGATTCCATCATGACAGCACTGTCGCCTTACGCATCCTTAGCTGTCAATAACATTCGTCTCATAAAAGACAAACAGACCCAGCAGAACAGAGGCTTTGCATTTGTGCAGCTGTCTTCGGCAATGGTGAGGTTCTTATCTAATCTTTCCTTTTTAAAAGAAGCAGTTTTAAGAGGCAAGTGTGGTTCATCCAGTTTTGATACTACATATGAGGCTTCTGAAGCCCAGGATTCAAGACTATGTAATGACAGTTTTTGCACTGCTAAATTATAGGACTCATTACTTCCATAAGTAGTAAAACTAATGTGTATACCTATAGAGAACTGGCAGAACTGAAGTTTGAGCCACAGTTTAGTCTTTCATGGTTTGTTTTTGATTGATTTAGCATTTGCTCTTTTAATGATACTATATACCTTCACCTCCTACAGAAAAGAAAGGTATTTCTTTTCTCCTTTTTGTTTTTTTAATAGGAAGCTCTATTTCTTTAAATGGGATAGGTGACAGGGAGAGATTTTTTAATCACATGACAAAATTGTTTTTCTTGACATTCTCCTTCAGGATGCCTCTCAGTTGCTTCAAATATTACAGAGTCTCCATCCTCCTTTGAAAATTGATGGCAAAACTATTGGAGTTGATTTTGCAAAAAGTGCCAGAAAGTAAGTGGCTTCATTTTCCTTATTTCACACTGCTGCATCTGTATATTTTTCCAGAGATGCTTTGCTCTACCCCAAGCCCATGCTCTCTACACTGAGACTATCCTTCCTGGTTGCCAAGGCCAGGAGGGAGATATTTGTCTTTTAGAACTTATTCCCTCCTGTGCTTTGTAACCAGTTGATGATGGTTGCCCAGAATGGTTTCAGAGCATGAGAAAGGCAAACATGGCAGATGGGTTGAGAACATGTGGTTTGCAAACTGCAACAGTATAGTACAAACCCATGCAGAAATAATCCTTTCCTTCCAGAACTGCATGCTTATAGCTTCATGTATATAGTTCTTCAGTCTAGCACTGTAAATTTCTCTTTTCTAGTATCATTGGTCATCCAAAAGATGCCTTATTAGATGGCAGGTTACAAAGTAGAACAGTGATACTACAGGGACATTTGTCCACTGATGAATTTGCCTATAAAGACCCCTCCCTCTGTGAAATGTGGCATTGCTGATAGTTAAGAACTGACAAAGGCTGAAGTGAATCACTGTTTCCTTGGCATTGTGGGGGTAGTAATTAGGGGCATACTGAGATAGAATCGTATGATTGGATCTTTTTGGTTTCAGAGACTTGGTCCTCCCAGATGGAAACCGGGTCAGCGCCTTCTCTGTGGCTAGTACAGCCATTGCTGCTGCTCAGTGGTCATCCACCCAGGTAGTGACCTTTCGTGTGGTACTTTCAATACAAGGTCACTTTTAGGGAATACTTCACAGCTTCTTTCCTTGATGTCCACTAAGTTTGTCTTTGTTTCTTTTTGATATTTTGTAGTCTCAAAGTGGCGAAGGAGGCAGTGTTGACTATAGTTACCTGCAACCAGGCCAAGATGGCTATGCCCAGTACCCTCAGGTAGGTAGATTTGACCAGCATCCAACTTCTAGTCTCCAGAGTATGTCCAAGGATAGCAGCTTTAATGGTGGACTTTTCTTCAGTACTCACAGGATTACCAGCAGTTTTATCAGCAACAAACTGGAGGATTGGAATCCGATGCATCGTCTGCATCAGGTAGTAAAACATCATCTCCCTTTTACCTTTAATTCAAGCAACTACAGTTGAAGAAATATTTCTATTGAGACCTAAAGCTGCAAGTCCATTTCCCTGCAAGAATGCAGGGTCATATTCAGGGTTGTCACCATGTGCCTAAGGTTCTGGGGAAGATTAGGGTTGTTCACATATGCCAAGAACTAATAAAACCTCTCAGAGACCATGTTGTGGTGAGCTTTATTCTTGAAATTCAACTCTGTATTTCTCCTCTCTGAGTTGTTTGAAGTTGTGGTGCCCACATAAGTTCAGGTGAACAGACAGGTTGTGTGGCCCTAGGGTGTGCTTTAGTTTTTGTTGCAGAAAATTATAAAAAGCCTTATAGATAAATCTTTTCTCAACTCCACAGCAGATAAGGATTTGTTCTTTTCCTTTTTTAGCCACTGTACAACATCCTTAACTTTGTATGTCACATTCTAGTAGGATTATAAGAAAATGAAAATGTGGTAGGTTCCAGGGTACTTAGTGGAAATTAGGTTATGAAGAACTAACATACCCAAAGACAGAAGACTAAGTTGGCATTACAGGTAAAGATGTTTGGCTCAGAGTTCAGTGCTCTGTCTCTTCCTAACCCCTATATTTATCATCAGGCACAGCAGTGACCACCACCTCGGCAGCTGTAGTGTCCCAGAGTCCCCAGCTATATAACCAAACCTCCAATCCACCTGGCTCTCCGGTAATCATCTTGTCTTAAATACAGAACTGGTGGCTGTTGGGGAAACTTTGTTTCGTTGTGCAGGTATTATCCTTTCCTGCTATATGCGCCAGGATTGAGTAATGCACATGCCAACCTTATTTCTCTCTGTGTCTTATAGTATTAGATAATCTAATGATTTTGTTACACATATGTGCATATATTTTAAATATAAAATTCCAAACAGGCTATATTTATACTTTCTGCATGCTTCAACTTGACCTTTAGAAAGAAAGTCGTCAGCATGTTTTGCTGAAGGATTGCCTCATTGCTGCAGTGTGTCTATCAGGGGAGCCCTTCTTCCTGGATGATTGCAGTGATTTAGTTCTCTTAAAAGGCTTTACAGTTGAAATTATATTGAAGCTGCTGTTCTTTCCAGACTGAGGAAGCACAGCCTAGCACTAGCACAAGTACACAGGCCCCAGCCGCTTCCCCTACTGGTGTAGTTCCTGGTACCAAATATGGTAAGCCAAATCGCATGGGGCTATTGACAATTGGAAGGTCCTAGTTGATTTTGATTAATAAGAGTTCCTCTCCCTTTGTGGGTGTCAGAGGGACACTTGGGGATGTGAGAGAAAGAACATTTAGGCCAGCTATACCTCACTGCTTTAGAATTTGTAAAGCGAAGCCAGTTTCTCACTGGAATGACTGTATGCTGGATTTTGTTTTTGCAGCAGTACCTGACACGTCCACTTACCAGTATGATGAATCTTCAGGATATTACTATGATCCGACAACAGGACTCTACTATGACCCCAACTCACAAGTAAATGCAATGCTTTCCTCCTTGATTTTACTAAAAGTATCTTAGTTTCACTTAGTCCATTTATGAGGCATAAAATGAAATATTTCCCACAAAGGAGGACATGAACCAGATCAGTTTTAACTTCTTAAAAGCCACCAAGATGTAATTTTTATTTTGGGGTTTAAATTTTAAGGTTAAAAAATGTTCTGGGATAGAAGGTATATACAGAGCAATACACAAGACTGAAATGTGCAGTTCTTTGAATGTTTACATATATACACATTCATATATTTACCATCACTCAGAACATTCCCTGCCCTCCTGATCCTCATGTCCCTTGCCTATCAGTACCCTCCCCCTTTAGTAACTACTATTCTGATTTCTAGTACCGTAGATGATTTGGTCAAATTAAAATTTATGTACAGACCTAGCTAGAAGTTTTAAATTGTAGAATTGTAGTTTTCTCCCTCTAAAATTCTTTATTTTAACCATTTATATAGTGGTTAGTATATAATTCCGTGGTTTTTAGTATATCCACAGTATTATGTAACCGTCACCACTGCCTAATGTCAGGACATTTTTATTACCCCAAGAAGAAACCCTGCACTTGTTAAGTGGTCACTCTCCCCACTCTGTCCTCCCCCTTAGTAACCACTACTCTTTCTGTCTCTATGGCTTTGCCTGCTCTTGACATTTCATATAATGGTATGAGACAATATATGACATTTTATGTTCAGCATCTTTACTTAGCATTCCTATATATTCTTGAGGATAGAATTTAGCAGATCTGTGGAGTGGTGTTTTTTTTTTTTTGGTAGTGTATATAACTTTTAAAAAGGAAAAGCAATTTTAACACACCATAAATAAATAACTATGAGCAGGAGCTGTATATACAGAATAGTAAAATAAGTACTTTTAACAGGAACTTGACATTAATAGCTTGTGGCTTCTGAGAGAGTGAAGTGTGAAGCCATGTGCAACCTGCCTGAGCAGGCTGAGCCTCTGCATAGTTCTTCCACTTGTCTCATTTGTGAAGTCTGGCTGTTTCCCTGTCAGTTCTCCTTGGTGGCCATGGAAGTTGCGACTTCTGTGTCTGTTACCCACACTACCTTCTCCAGAACAGAGATTGCAGTCTCCTGGTCTCTGTTGAGCAGGTAGAGTGAGTGGCTGAGGAATAAAGACGAGGAGAGGATAGGTGACATCTTTCCTGTTGCACTTCCTATTGAGCTCAGCTGCCTTCACCAACACTTACTTCCAGGCTCTTTAGCTAGTCTTTATATCTTATGTGTGGTTGCCTGGTTGTCCAAAGAGTTCTGCCTGGATGAGCCCAATGATGAGCTGTTAACTGTTTGTCATGGAGGATGTGTGATCTCCATGACATATCCAGCTGTTCTGGCTACCTGGTTTGTGTAAACTGTCTATGAAAAAGAGCAAGACACATTGTTCTTTGGGTACTCTGTAGGGAAGTGTAGAGATTAAATTAATGGGAACTAGACTCTTGAGAAGAAACCCTATTCTACTTTTACCCTAGAAGTTTGACACCTTTGCTAGCTGGTTCATCATCCTTGCCTATACCAAGGCGTACAAAGGGTCCTTTCGGGCAGGAAATACCACTAGTCTACGATGTATTTTATATGTTTTTTTTTTTGACCAAAAAAAACTTTGACTTGCTTTTTCAACAAAATATTTCTTTTTTTGTTTGACATAGCAGAAAGTCTACATTCATTGTATTTTTTTTTTCTAGTATTACTATAATTCCTTAACCCAGCAGTACCTTTACTGGGATGGAGAGAAAGAGACCTATGTGCCAGCTGCAGAGTCTAGCTCCCACCAGCAGACGGGCCTACCTCCTGTAAAAGAGGGGAAGGAGAAGAAGGAAAAACCCAAAAGCAAAACAGCCCAGCAGGTCAGAATATGACCCATATTTCTCTCTCTTTGGATTATTGGCTTTAATTTTTAGTTTTGAAATTGTAGCATTTATGTCAGCTTTATTTGGATTCTTAAAAACTGGGCCATACATTTTATTTACATTAAGCTCTTAGAGCATTTTGCAATTTCTTATTGTTACCATATATCATCTGTTAGTTTGCCTATATACTTAGAAAAAAGAATCCTGAAAGTCTCAGAGGCCTTCAAGCATTCATGAATGACTTTGATTGCATGTGATGGCATCTCATAGAAATATTTATAGGTAAAAGAGTAAAAGGGGTTTTGTTACAGAGAATGTGGTTGAGATCCTTAATGGATCATTGTCATGGCACAGGGGACTAAATGTTTTTTGGTGGTGTCGTTTAATATTAGATTGCCAAAGACATGGAACGCTGGGCTAAGAGTTTGAATAAGCAGAAAGAAAATTTTAAAAATAGCTTTCAACCTGTCAATTCCTTGAGGGAAGAAGAAAGGAGAGAATCTGCTGCAGCAGATGCTGGCTTTGCTCTCTTTGAGAAGAAGGTAATAGTAGCAGGAATGGCTAATACTTCATGATGGGAGCTTATATAAAACCTGAGGCTTATGGCTTTTTCTCTGTTTCCAGGGAGCATTAGCTGAAAGGCAGCAGCTCATCCCAGAATTGGTGCGAAATGGAGATGAGGAGAATCCCCTCAAAGTAAGGAAGTACCACCAGTGTTTGAAAGACCATGTCTGTGGTTTGTGTCTCACTTTGAGTCTCAACTGCAACCTGGCTAATGTAATTCCTACTTAAAACTAGATGTAGTCACTGTCAGTGGGTATTTGTAACAATTTCTGCATGTAGAATCCACATTCAGAGCTTTGTTTTCTGTGCGAGAAAACAGGTGAGATGGAGTAATGAATGAAGCCCAAATTCCTAAGCTCAACTAATTGAGTTTCATTGCATCTGTGAATAATAGTCTGAGTTTTAATGGTCTGGAAAGAAAAGATTAAGACAAGAAAAAAGCTAATTTTACTTGATAGATACTGGTCCAGATGGGCCATTACTCTTATCTGTTGTATTGGGGATTACTATACATGTTCAGTGGTTTGAAAACAGTCATCCAGGAACCCATTTCTTGGGCCCCAAGAAGGCTGGTACCAGGCTGTCAGGCTCAGCACTCAAGGACCTGACTGCTCTATACAGTTGATGAAATGTGATTCAGTACTAAAGTACAGCATAAGTGTTGGGGATCTCTGACATTTTGGATTAGGCAGTACTTTATCCAGGTATGTAGCCATCACTATCTTCCTGTTGAACATTTCCAATGACTGCCCTCCTTTTGTCCCCAGAGGGGCCTGGTCGCTGCTTACAGTGGCGACAGTGACAATGAGGAGGAGCTGGTGGAGAGACTCGAGAGTGAGGAAGAAAAGCTGGCTGACTGGAAGAAGATGGCCTGCCTACTCTGCCGGCGCCAATTCCCAAACAAAGATGCCCTGGTCAGGCACCAGCAGCTCTCAGACCTGCACAAGGTAGCCATGCTTCTCTGAGCTGATCTAGGTTGGGAGGGGGAGGTGATGAGATGATGTGAGTGCCCTCACTGTGGTGAAGGTTCAGTAAATACCTGCTGTTGAATGATTGCCTTATAGAAAGCTCTTCCGGATAACAGAGTGGAGAGGAGCATGGTAGCTCCACACACAGAGGGCTCTGGTTTTTCTGCAGTTGTGTGCAGTCTGGCTTTGACTCTCAGAATACAATAGATATCGCTAATGTTATGACATTTCAAATTAGGATGGTCTGAATTCTTACTGTGTCTATAAAATCTTTTGTATAGCAAAACATGGACATCTACCGACGATCCAGGCTGAGCGAGCAGGAGCTGGAAGCCTTGGAGCTGAGGGAGAGAGAGGTGAATGGGAAAATATGTGCCACTGGAGAGAATATATTGGGATATCTCTTCAGCTTTAGCTTTTATTTGTAGCATTTACCTTGTCCCAGGGGCAGGGTAGAAGGATTTGTCACACTTGTCACCCGACCACTATAACTCATATTAGACCCAGGCTATATTTGGTTGTGAGCCTTATGCTGTCCCTTCATCACAAGGGTGCACAAGACAGAAACACAGCCTCAACACTGCTCACACAGGTCCTGAATGGCAGACGCTCACTGGTGAAGTATGCTGGATTTTGTTGAGGGAATGCTCTTGTTTGGCCTGGCAAGGGAAGCCTTCATGGGCAATGAGGGAGACTTCAAATTAGGCCAAGGGAACAGCAGGGCATGAGGTGATTACAGGTGATACAGAAGGAAGGAGTGGGCGGGGTGTGGTGAGCAGGTCTAGGGGCAGAGGCAGAAGAAGCCTATGACACCAGTCACGGGTAAGCAGTTGGTGCTGGTGGTTGCTGAGGCAGGCTGGGGGCCGGGCAGTCAGTTTTAAATGCAAATAGAGGTCTGTGGGTAAGATGTGAACCAGTGCGTTAGAAATTTCCCACCCTGAGATAATTCAGCGGTATCTGTAGTTGAGGCTTTTGCTTTCTGTTTTTTCCCTCACTGTTTATGGTTCCAGTTCCCCAAGGATTGCAGAATAGGTCTCTGGAAGCCTCCATGATGCTCTCTGTCCCTGAGAGGGGCCTGACCAAATGCTGAGTGCAAATGGGCAACTCTGCCTTCCTCTTCCTTTTGGGCCTCGGCAGGCTATAGTCATGGCCCCGCAGGCTAGTTGAAGAGCTTGACAAGTGGTGGCCAACTAAATAAAACTGCTTGTTGGAGACATAGTTCTGCCCCTGGTTTCACACAATTCATCTCTACAAACTTGACATTTTAGATATAACTTAAGTGTGGTGAGGGGAACAAGGGAATTTGGTGTTTCAGACCAGTCTAAAAAATCAAGTTCCAGATTAAAAAATACTTGAGGTGATAGTTTTGAAGAATAGGTGCGTTAGACTGTTACAGATTGAAGTCTGTCAATATTTCTAGCACTGTTTTTTCCTCCCACGTAGATGAAATACAGAGATCGAGCTGCAGAAAGACGGGAGAAGTATGGTATTCCAGAACCTCCAGAGCCCAAGCGCAAGAAGCAGTTCGATGCTGGCACTGTGTATGTGATATGCACATTTTCCGGTTCGTTAGCCGGGGCTCTGGCTGTTTATTAAGTAACTGTGTGTTTGCCACTGGCAGGAATTATGAGCAGCCCACCAAAGATGGCATTGACCACAGTAACATCGGCAACAAGATGCTGCAGGCCATGGGCTGGCGGGAAGGATCTGGTTTGGGAAGAAAGTGTCAAGGCATCACAGCTCCCATTGAGGTAAGCAGTAGGGCCAGGCTACAGTGGACACCAGGCTTACAGGCTTGTTACAGAGATTCAATGAGATAAAAGCACCCAAAGGGTCTGGGACTCAGGAGCAGCTTTACCACAAAGGGGCAGTGTCCTTAGCCAGATGATATCATCACCACTGAGTGAGATTCTTGTTCCTGGCAGTCCTCCCTTAGTTCACCCTCCTTTTAAGATGTCAGTTGGAAGGAATGGGTATAGGTTCTTGATTTAATTTCTTTCTGAGTGATTTTGGTTATGTATTTTTAAAAATTACAATTTAGTAGGATTTTTGTAAGAAACCCCTAAATTGGTCAGATCCCAAGTGGAGACATAATCCCAGGATCAGAGACCTCTACCCACTGGCTTTCCAGGCCAGAGCTCCACCAGTGATTGCCCCAACTCTGTCCTGGCAGCACAGCTTGGGTCAGACTCTTACAGACGATGTTTGTCCTGTGTGTGTGAGTTCTGCTAACATCAGGCTGTCCTTCTGTAATCTGTGCCTACAATTGCCAGGCCTTCCCCATGCTTCGGTGGAGTGCTTTGGGGCCCTTACTAGGCATGGATGTTTGCTGAGCAGGCATTGAGGGGTCAGGGATATGGCTTCATCTGCCTGTGTTCCTTAGCCCATTTTATTTCTTCAGTCCTCAAACCTGCTGCAACTCTCCAGTGTAGAAATCCTCGTCTTCATATAAAACTTTCTCTCTCTTATTTCCTAGTGGGTGGTCCTGCTTGTTAAACAGTGGGCTTGGTGAGAGGTGGGGCAATCCATACCCTACCTGCCAGCTGCTGACAGTCTTTGTGTTCCCCCAGGCTCAAGTCCGGCTAAAAGGAGCTGGCCTAGGAGCCAAAGGCAGCGCATATGGGTTGTCAGGTGCTGATTCCTACAAAGATGCTGTCCGAAAAGCCATGTTTGCCCGGTTCACTGAGATGGAGTGAGACTGAGAGAGATGACAAGGAGCGCAAGAAATGGTCCATCTCCTGAATTTACTCTTAACGCCTATCTCTTTAAGGGCATGCCTTGTGCTAGTTCAGAGGGTGAACCACTTTATTCTGCAGGGTTCTCCCTCTCACCTTAAAGGAGTTCCCCTCAGGGGGGTTATCTGGTGAATGGCCTTCCTTCCCACCAGAGAGCTTGTGAACAGACCGGAGAGGACAGTGGGTTTTTATACTTCGGTGTACATAGTGTAATGTAGTGTTTTACGTGTGTAGCCTATGTCGTGGTCCATCAGCTCCTCATTCTGGGAGGCGCTGAGATGCCCTAGGTGGTATATGACACCAAAGCCACCTCTGTCATTTGTCCTAGTGATGTCTTTTCTTGGCAAAAGCCTTGTGTATATTTGTATATTACACATTTGTACAGAATTTTGGAAGATTTTCAGTCTAGTTGCCAAATCTGGCTTCTTTACAAAAGAAATATCTTGAAAAATGTGTGTCCCGTGTCTCTTTATTCTTGGGTGAGTGGGTAGGTAAAACATGCCTAAGCCAGTCAAGCCTGGTAATGAAATCAGTTTTGTTTTTAAAAAGTTATTTACAAGTAATATTTTAAGCTATTTCCTTGCCCCGTCATTGTGCTCAAATTTTGAAGTTCCAGAGTTCAGCATGCTTTAAAACTCTTCATGGAAGCTCAGCTTTAACCCGAGTGAGCTTTTCCACTTCCTTCCAATTTTTAGTAGAGAGAGGTCTCACTCTTGCTCAGGCTGGTCTCGAACTCCTGAGCTCAAGCGATCCTCCCTCCTCTGCCTCCCAGAGTGCTAGGATCACAGGCGTGAGCCTCCGCACCTGGCCATCAGTTTCTAAAGACCAAAGTGAGCATGAGCACTTATGCTTCTCCAGTTTTCACAGACTATATTCCAGACTTGCCAGGGGGAAGGAATGTTACTGCTCTGAAGGGTAGAAGCTCCCTGCTTTTGGCCATTATACAAGTGGTACCTGGTCCACCCTTCGCTGGGATGGAGGAACTGAGGAGGCCATCTCTCTCCCTGTAGCATTCCACTTACCTTCTGTCTTATCTCAGCTGCTAAGGAGGTGCTCAGGGACATTGCAGGGTTTTTTGTTCTGAATGGTGTCATTTCATCCTTGTCTCCAGCACCAGGGTGGAGAACATCACTTGACGAATAAGACCATGCTTGACAAGGGCAGGAAATGTATGCCTGAGTCTCAGGCTGCTCTTGGGACCTGGTGATGGAGTGCTCACACTGCCATCTGGCCAACCTGAGTGCTTGAGCTCACAGATTTATTGATAAGAGTCAAGGAGGGTGGCCTTTTCTCTGCAACCTGTTCTTAAAGCCAGACTCCATGGCTTTTTTGGATGGTCACATTTTCCTATTTTCATGCAGACCTGGCCCTTATAAAATTGGAATGGAAAGAAGTGGCTGAGGGGAAGCTTTCAAGGTACAGGTCCTCACCCTAGCCAGCTGGGTGGTTCCCTGGAGAAGTTGAGCCCAGTCACAGCTTTGCTAGGGTGAGGTGGAGGCAAATGCAGAAGCCCCAAGCCTGCGTTTCTGCAAAGTAAGGCTTGGGAACCTTACAAATGAGGGCCTGAGTTCCCAGAGCTGGGGTGGGGAATGTGTCTCACATTGGGTCTACCGAGGTTGGTATCCCTGGGGAGAGGAGACCAGACCCACCTCCAGAGCCCCTCTCAGCATGGGAGATGCTGGTTCTCCTTGCACCTGAGCAGCAGTCACAAGTATCCTAATTAGACACATCTGACACCCAGCCTGGACGGCTCTTCCAGGTGAGCACGCACATAATGGGATCTGGGAAGGTCTTAAATATATGTGTTCACATGGACTTTCCTAAACGTAAGGGCCTGAGCTAGGCCCTCAGAGAAGATGGAGGCTCCCTCTCCTGCTTCCAGCCTGCTCCAGCATAGCCACACCTGTTTCCAGCATACCTAGCCAGGTGGCTGCAGCCCTCACCCTCCAACTAAACTGATGGCCCCAGATCTTGAGGTTTGACAGGCTGTGTGTGTACTTTGGGCTCAGGTCTGCAAGACCGTATTTGGGGGATTCTACTGGTGCTGAAAACCATGGTTCTAAGTATCCCCCCATTGGCCCATTAGGGTCTGCTCCAACCCCAAGCCAAGGGATGAGTGTTCTGCCCTGCCCTGCCCATAGGGCTGCCATTCCTCCTAGCCATAACTGATGTGCAGGTGCTGCATGCTCAGTGCAAACTTCCCAAGCAGGGAAACCTAAATCCCAAATTTGGAAGGGCCTCTTGATGAACTAGAAGGAGACTCCAGGGTTCCCAAGTCCAGACTGCCCTTGGCCGGAACAGCTGCTACAATGTGCAGGGCTTTGAGGGCTGTCCAGGAGCAGCTGTCATGGCCATGCATCAAACAAGTTTCCAAAGCCCAGATGAGCAGCCAGGCCTGAGCTAAGCTCCCCAGGCATGCACAGTCTGGCTGGGGGTCTCAAGGGCGCCCGAAGCCCAGCTTGATTCCGGAGGGACGAATACCCTCAGGGACAGGTGGGGTGTCGGGGGAGATTGCCGGAATACAGGACCCTGGAGGAGAGTACTGTGCTGCCTGTGGCCACCAGGTGGCAGCACTCCATCACCTTTCTGGCCAGGTTGGTTTAGGTGGTGGTAGTGGTAGGATGTCCTGAAGTAGTGGAGGGTCCCAGGGCCTCTTCCCAGTTTTCTGAGATTCAGGAAGACCTGGTTAGAACTTGGGTCTTGAAACTCTGTGTGGAGCCAGGCAGGTGCCAAGTCTGAGGCCCCTGCAAGTTCCTGAAGGTCCCCTACCCCCAGGGACTCTCATTGGCTGGCTAGAAGGGGAAGTTGCCGCCACGGCATCCAGCTGTGGGGCAGGGGCTCCTGACCCTGTGCACAATAATTGCTTCAGTCTCAGCAATTTTTTCTGACTCAGGTAAATAATTGCTGTGGTCAATAAAACACATTTCTGCCCCTCATGCTCTACCCGTCACATGATTGACTCACAGAAATACTCTCTTGATAGCACCCACATCAGACCCACAGCTTGTCTCTACAGCCCAAGGGAAGTTGGAGCCAGGCTTGTCCAGCGTTCTCTGATGGAATCAGGGGATGCCTGTAGTCCCTCACCCCAACCTCCCAAAAGGTGGCAGGAAGGGAGTGGATCCATGAATGTGGGTTAAGGTCAGAACCCTATCAGGAGTGGGCCACACCTAGCCAGAAAGAACTTTACAGCAGGAGGCACAGGCCAGGGCAGGGCCATTCCATCCTGCTTAGTCCAAACACCATTTTCATCATCAAAGAGGAAACTGAGGCTCAAAGCTGTTGCTGGGGTTACCAGGCTGGGCTGCTGCTGGTGAATGCTGCCCATGGGACTCAGTGGAGATGAGTGCCTAGCTGCAGGCACAAGGTCAGGCTCCAACACAATGCACTCCAACCCTAGAGTGAGCTGGGCCTTGGGATGGCCCCCAACGCCCTGGGGAGACAGAGAAGACAGACCAGGAGAGGCGGGAAAAAAAGACAATTGGAGACAAAGACCAAGGCCTAGAGGATTCCTGGAAGAGGAGCTAGAAAGGTCTGCAGTGGCCACAAGGGGTGAGAGGAGGCTGAGTGAGCAGGATAACATGAGGCAGAGGGGTCTGGGGGAATCGATTCCACCATGGCTGCTGAGATAGGACAGCTGAGCTACTTGGGGTGAATTCTGCATGCTGATGTGGGAGACTGAGGCAGGTGGGTGAGAGAAGAGAGGCCTGGCCAGGACCCTCTGCTGCTTTCCTGTGCAACAGAGGGCCTGTGAGCCCCTGGGACCCAGGGTAGGCGCCCAGCTCCAGGCAGGCATCACCATCCCCTGAGTCTGGCTGGACAGGAGCTATTTGAGAATGATTCATAGATGCAATTAAGCCTTCCCCACCATCCCTTGCCTTAGGCCTGGAGGTGGGCAGGTGCAGGTGTAGGAGCCCTCCTCCATGGCCCTGAGGGGGTGCATTCAGCCTACAGCCCCCAGGCTCAGCACAGCCCACTGCCTAAGGATGCCCAGTGGATCCTCAGGGCCTGGAGCAAGGCAGGGCTGAGCTCAAACCCTGAGGGGCACCAGGGCTGGGGCTTCCTTCCTTTCCTCTTCCTCCCCCGCCCCCCTTGGCTGAGTGGAGGGGCCGCCTTCCATAATCACAGGCATGCAGTATGTACGCGTGCACATGCAGGCACAAGCCGGTCCTGATAGTCATCCAGCCGCAGCAGGCAGCAGGCAGCATGCATGTTTCCCTAGCACCCTCGATGTGTGCAGGGGCACCACATGCATCCCTTCCTCCCCAGTGCAGGGAGCATGCACGCGCATGCTTACCTCTCCCCAGCCCCTGGCACACAGGCAGGCACCACTGGCCAGGCACAGCCATGAAAGCTCAGCCCTGCGTGCAAGTGCGGCCTGGCTCCTGCCCAAGGGGGGCAGGAATCAGATGCTCTTGCTACCTCCAAGGAAGGAAACCTGGTCTGGCAGCTGGCTAGAAGCTGGGAAGAGAGAGGGAGCCCCCAGGGCCACAGCATGGCAGAGCACAAGCCACCACCCAGCAGGCACACCATTGTGCACACACTCAGTCACTGCAAAGATTCCCCTTTCCAGGTGGGTGGATCTTGGGGGTTTCCACCCAGAACAGGCTCCTGTGCTCACTGAACAGGTCCAGATATGAGCAGTGGTCCTAGGCCACTGCTCAGCTCAAGGGTTGAAAGGCAGAGCTGAAGACTGAGCAAGGGGCACCATGGCCCTTAGTAGACTGGCTCAAAGCTCATCACCTTCCCTTCTAATACCCGCAGCCACAACTGCAGGGAGAAAAGGGAGGAAAGGGAGCAGCCTTCTCAAACAGACTGGTAAACTGAGGCTCAGAGATGGGCAGCAGCATGCCCTAGTTGAGAGAGCTCAACGCCCAGGACTCCGGCCCCTGACCCTAGTCATTTCCATGGCTTAGGGTCCTATCCCACCTGAGACTTGGGTCTGCCACCCCCCTCAGACTGGGAGTCACTAGAATTCAGCCGGGCTCTTCATCCTCCCTCAGACACAAATCTCCCAGGACTGGATCTCTCCTCCAAGGCCAGGAGCCCCAGCTAGAGCCCCTGAGCCTCTACCAGACTCAAGTGCAAACCGTGAGCAGCAAGCACACGCCCGCGCCACCCCCACCCCGCAGATTTTTCTGGTTCTTATTAATGTAAATGAAATCTGCTCACAGCGTCCTTAATGGAAAGCGTTCCTGGAATTTGACTGTGCACACGTGGGGGGGCGCACCCTGAGATTAACTCTTGTGCAGCCAGACACAGACTAGTCAGACTGCAGTGACCCTGGGACTGGAGTGGGGATTGGTGGGGACCAGGACAGTCATTCGCCCCCGCCCAGAGCTGTGTCCTGACAACATCAAGGGTGGCAGTCATCCGTATTCTACCCACCGTCCTGGGACCAGCTGGGCCGGTCCAGAAGTTTCTCAGAGCCTGAGGAAAGGTCCTTGATCAAGGAGGGGCCTGGCCAAAGACAGGGGGCGAGGGGGGGGGGAGCAGCTGACAGAGCGCACATCTTTCCCTCCTCTGGCTCCACCCTGATTTGGGAAGGAGAACCCAAGCTGACTCTGTCTCTCTGAACCGCCCTGCTCAGAGAAGACCCCGCCTCTGAGGTTCCCTCCCTCCTCCCCCGCCCACCACACTCCTGAGATAGCTCGGCCAGGACGACCTCCTTCATGACTGTGGGAGCAGAGGGGGAGTTTGAGACCCCAGAGTGGAAGCCCGGGGTCAGCTGGCTGCTGGGGGTGGGGGGCAGAGAAACCCTGGCCTGGAGCCTACTGCATGCCCCGCCTGGCGTCCTCCCCAAATCTGGATGCTTGTTCTGGCACGGCTCTCGGCCTGGCCCCAATGGAACTGTGTTTTACTGCCTTTTGTGGCCAGGACAGGGATGTCTGCTTCATTGGCGGGGGTAGGGGAAGAGTCTAAGATTTCAATTTCTCCCAGGTGTGGCTCAGTCTGGAGGATGCCTTGGGGAGGCTGGTGGAGGGGCCAGCACCTGCGGTGGGGGCGGCAGGGAGGGCTGAGGCAAGGGAGGAGGCCACAGAGGGGGGTCTCAGGGAAGGAAGGGGGCTCAGAGGGGGAGGTCCCTGGGAGGAGATAGGGGCACTGTGAGGGGTAAGGGCTGAGGGAGGGGGGTTGGAGGAACGGGGCTTAGACGGGGGCTCAGGGGGAAGGAGCTCAAGGAGGGGGGCTGGAGGGGGAAGGGACTCAAAATGGGACTGACTTCATTGGGGGACAATAGGCTGACAACACTCCTTCCCACCCACACCTGTCAGGCAGGCTGGGGGAGGGGCGATGACCCACTTAGCTGGCTCTCCCCCAGGCTTCCACTAATGAGCACTCTGGGCTTTGGGAGGCAGCCTCCCCCTAGGCTGTGCCTGAGGCCGACCCTTCCCCCATGCCCTTCATTATCTACTGGGGTGTTCATCGGCTCTGGCCGCCCCCCTATCTGCAGCTGTGCTTGCTGGTGGTAGTGAGGAAGAGGCTCTAGGCCCTAACATGCGCCCTCTCTGCCTCTAGCTCCCCTAGGATCGGGGAGACAAAGGCTCCCAGATCCCTGCTGTGCGGCTCAGCTCTGAGCAAAGAGCTTTGATTCCACCTGTGGGTCCCACCAGCATGCCAATGAGGGAGGCAGGGGGGCTGCAGCGCACACAGGAGAGCTGGAGCGAGGCCAGCAGGGCCCCCCACGGGGAGTCTTCCAATACCTGTGGTCCCACTCAACAAGGGAAGGAGCTCACAGTGGGTGAAGGGAGATTCCTGAATGTGTGGAGAGCACAGCCCTGAAGGATGAGGAGTATCATTTGGGGGGCACAATTCTGGGAAGATGGGAGCACAGTTCAAGAAGAGAGGTGGGTATAGAGCAGGGTTCTAGGAGAAGCAAGTGGGGGTTAGGTGGGATGGTGGGAAGAGGGGAGAGATTCGTATGGGACACGTTCCTTGTGGACAGTATATGGGGGAGCACAATGGGAGGCTGTGGCCACAGCTTCAAGGACACTTGGGCAGCGCAGTTCTAGGAGGAGTGAGTGAGGAGTACTGTGAGAGCAAGGGCACAACCCGGGGAGAGGGTGAGGGTGGGGAGGTCCTCTACCATGGGAGGACAGTCCAAGGAGGAGCCCACCATGTCTCCCATAGCCTTGGCCTCTTCAGACTCCTCCTCCCCCACATTCCTGGGGTGCATCAGGAGGTCTGCTTGCTGGATTATGCCCAAGTCCCTGAGGCTCCTTCTGATTCTGTCCCGCTGTCCATCTGTCCTCCTCCTCCCCAAGGATCCCAAGGCCCAGGTGGCACTCTCCTCTTACAGCACCCTCATTAGGGAAGGGCTTTGAGATCCTTCTGCAGCATCTCCCCCCACCCCCACCCCCACCCCCACCTCCCAGCCAGCTGCAGGCTCTGGCCCCTGGAGCCTGATAAATATTTATGTGAGATAAGCGGGATCTGCCAGGTCCCAGCCCAAACCTTTGTCCGGGGAGCAAGAGAGAGAGGCAGCCTCCAAACCACAGGACTTGTGCTTCTAGGGGCAGAGCTGAGCCCCAGGGTTCTGGTAGGGGCAGACTCACTGTGTGGGTCTCCTGGGCTCTAGTAGGGAGGGGGCTAGGATGGTACAGGGCCTGGGAGTAGGAGATGGTGAGGCAGCTGCCTCCAAGTGGCCACACTGGCCAAGACCAGTGCCCCCCTGCTCCTCTCAGCCAGTTTGTAGCCATGCTGCCTGTCCCCACTGCAAGGCTGGGACTGCCAGGACAAGCCCGGCTGGCCTTCTAGACTTGAGCTCTACCATCAACCTGTGCATGCTGCCACCCTTCCTGTCCTGATGACGTCAGCAGCCTTCAGGGCTGGAGTGGGGCTGGCAGGAGAGCTGCCTCAGCATCCCTCTGAGGGGCAGTGTCAGCGGAGGAACTCCAGCCTCCCTGGCATAGGCCCCAGGGTTCTCCTGCCCCCCAGCCCAGGACGTACTCCTCTGGGCTGGCCACCTTCCCCTCCCTTCCCAGCCCCCAAAGCGTTACCCCATCTAGGCGGCAGGACCAACAGCAAGTGGGTTTGAAAATTCCATGTGTGGGAGAAAATTGTGCCGCAGTGTGGGTGAATACTATCCTCAGGACCCGGCTAAGAACTGTGTCCAGGGAATGCTCTAGCTGAGATGTGAGCAGACCATTGTGGGGGTAAATGCTGCATCCTAGGGGGAAGAGAAGCATATTTCTCACAGGTTCTAGGTAAGGGGATGTGGGTAAATACTGGTGCTCTCAAGACATACGTACTGCCCCTGGGTCATGGATGTGTATATGGCATCTGGAGTGCAATGAAATGCTATATGCTCAGGATGTGAGTAAATATTGTATTAGTTTATGGTAAATAAGATGATTATGGTAAATAAGTCATAGTTGGGTCTTGAATTGGGGGCATGGAAAAATACTGTACTTGGGACACATTTAATTCCTGCTCCAGTATGGACAACTGCTGTACCCAGAGTGGGGTTGAAGCCACACTTAGGGACAGTCCTTAGCTAGGGCATTCAAAGCAACCCAAAGCAAACTGAAAATGGAACATCATTAATGGGTAACCCAGTGGGACTCCAGGTATTCCTGGGTCAGGTGGGGTCACTCACGGATTCCAAATCTGCTCCCAGGATGCAGTCCCCACAAGGCCCCTGGCTCTCTACCAAGCTGGGCTCACGGCTGGGGATGAGCGGGGTGGGGCAGCCTAAGGAGGTCTAGGGGAGGGGTCCTACTTCCCTCACTCTCAGGCCCCTGCCTGGTGGGCTCCAGATCCCCATCCTTCCTGCTCATGGGCACCTGGGGGCCACCTGACCAAACTCTGAGAGAACCACCAGGTCCATTTGGTGCAGGGTGGAGGCCAGGGGCAGGCCGAAGTGGAGCCAGCACAGGCAGGGGCCTCAGCTCTGGCAGAGCTCTGCCTGAGGTCCCGGCTGCTCCCGTGCATTGGGTACAGGTGGGCGGGGTGGCACTTGTGGACTCTGGGGCTGCAGTGGCTGTACCCCACATGGCACCATCCAAAGCAGGAAATAGGGTGGGGATGGAGTCCAGCCTGAGGGTAGCTCGAGAGTCCCTGCTCTGAAAAGGGGACTTGGCCACCTCAGAGTTCCTGAGTCCCAGTAGGACCTTGCCTGAGGTCCGGTCCCTGTGTGTGTGCCCACCTGTGTGAGTGAGAGGTGCACCAGCACACCCACATCCAGCAGGGGTCAGGATAAGTGGCCCCTCCCTGCCAGCCTGACTCCAGCCGCAGCGGTTCCAGTTCTGAGCTGTCTTTCCAGGGCCAGCACTGACAGGATGGTTTTTGTGCTTAGCACGATAGCTGTTGCTATGGGCAGTTCAGACCTCGGAATTCATCAACCTGGGCTGACCTGGTCTAGTGGGGCGGTGGGATCCTGAAGGGGCAACCCTAGGCCCCATCTGCCACTCCCAGGGCTGGGCCTAGCAGCGTGGGCAGGCGTAGGTCCCAGTCTTCCTACCTGTGATGGGGAAGTTGGGCTGGGGGTGCCCAGGCAGGAATGTATCTCGTCCCTTTCCCCCATTAGCGCCCAGCCTCCCAGAAGAGCAGGCCAAGCCCAGCCTCTTAAGAGAGGGCAGGAGGCATCAGAGTGCCTTGGGTTCTTTCTAAGAAGAAAGAACCTTACCTCTCCGGAGTCATGAGGCATCTCCTGCCTGCCTGGGGCTGCTTTTCCCTCTCCCATGAAGGCTCCTGTCCACCCCAGGTAGCCCCAGAATTTCTCCAGCCCACCTGGGCAGCCGAGGATGCAGCAGCCTGCCTGATGCTCCAATGTGTCCCCAGAATTCTTGTCCCTAGGTCATGCTCTCAGCTGAAGGGAGCCTTGGGGGTGGACCTGGGAATCTAGATTTTAACAAGTCTGCTTGAAGCTGGCAGTCTGGGAGAGTAGATACCTCCCCCGCCCCTGCCCCGCCTCTTGCTGACTGTCCTGCCTGCGTGGGTGTGCACAGGTGCACACATGCATCAATGCACATGCGCGCGCGCGCACACACACACATACAGCCAGATCTCCAAGGCCACAGGCAGCCCACATAATCTGCAAACCTCGGAAACACTAATGCATTAATGGGAAAGCCCGAGACTCCAGGAGCCACGATGCTCCCAGGTGTGTCTAACAAGCATCTTATGGCGTCACTGGGTAACCCAAGAGACTGACTCTGACGGTAGAATGTCAGGCCATGGGGCCAGTGAGCCTCAATGTCCAGCCCCTACCATGGAGCCTGTGGATATGACAGGGTCAGTTGGGACCCAATGGCTTCACAAGTCAGCCCTGAGCCTGCACCATGACCTGACACCCGTGGTTCTGGCTGCCAGGCTGTCTGGGGCTTCCTGAGAGTTTCCTTGGTGGTGACAGAACAGGTGCCTTTCTGCCCCTCTCTGGATCCTCACACTAAATGATGGCCTGGAGACAAGAATTCTGGGGATACATTGGAACATCATGCAGGCTGCTGCCTCCTGGTGATAGATCTCCTCCTCTAGCCCTGGAGGCTATGTCCTGGGAGGAGCCATCCTCCAGGTGTGTGTAGCATCCCTCCAGGTGTGTGTAGCATCCCTCCAGGTGTGTATAGCTGTCCTCAGAGTATTACATAGTTGTCCTCCAGGCATCATGGAGCTGATCCCTGCCCATGCACTTCTTCTTTCTCAGGACCAGTGACCAATGATGGTGACTTCCAGATTGTAACTCCCTGAGGTTAGCAGCCGAGTTCAATGGTCTCCAAGCCCCAGGCTCTGGCCAGTTAGGAACCCAGTTAAGCAGGCCACAGGCTGGAGGCAGTGTGAGGTAGGAGAGAGTGGTGGAAGCTAGGGGATTACTCCCAGCAATCCATCCCCCTGTGACTCCACTGCGAGGGAGGAGGGGCCTAGCCTGGCCTTCCGGCCCCCTGGAAATGTAGGGGTGGGCGATCCCAGGCTGGATAGCCCCCTTCCCCCAACCACTCTAGCCCAGACTCAGCCTCCTCTGCTTACCCCCTCCGGCCACATCCCAAATCCCCAATCCTAGCAGCAGACCTGGTGTTTGCCTGTTGCCATGGAGATGGGATGCACCTTTCTGTTACTATGGCAACCAGCCAGGGGTTTTTAAAATTCAGTTGAGGTAATTTCCACCCCTCAATCCTCATCCTCAGACACCTAGTTTCTTCTCTTTCTTCTCTGAATCTTAGAAGGGTGGGGGGCCCACAGCCAGCAGCCAGAGGTGGAGGGTCAGAGGAGCTGGTGGGAAGACTAGGGCCAATTCCTCCCTGACTCCTCCATCCAGACTAAATCCTGGGGACTAGGACAGCTTCCTCTCCATTCCCGCCCCAGGCCCAGGTCTATGGTGAGAAGATGAGGGTTTCACATGGCTTGACAGGCAGAGGCCAGCACACCTGAGAGGCCTGAGTGAGGTGTGGCCTTGGCTATGTGCCTACGGGGAGCAGGAAGAGCAGGCAGGGATCCTCCCAGGGCTCCCCAGTGTGTCCCAAGGGTTCATCTGGGGAGCTCAAGACACCAGGGCTCAGACCCTAGGACAACAGGGGACAGATGTTGTTTATGCTGCATCCTGATGCTAAGGAGCTTAGCTTAGTGGAACCCCAGGCTGGACGGATTTGGGCAGAGGGCATCTGAGAAGGCTGGCGGGAAAGGGGATGCAGACACTGTCCAGTTCCTCCCGGCCCCTTCCCACTAGAGCTCTCGCTCCCTAGGCACCTGCTTCGTTAAGTCTAGTCATTACGAATCCATGAGGACCAGCATCCCTTCCCTGCCCCCACCTGCCTCCTAGCTGGGAGAAGAGGAGCTGGCAGTCCAAGACAGACAAGTAGACGCACGCACCCACCAGCAGAGTAGATGGGGTCCTGGATGATGGGGCTCCAGGAACTGTGTGCTGCCCAGCCCTCCCGTGTAGACATATAACTCTCACGCCTTGATTTCTCTTTGTGGGAGGCTGATGCTCCTATAGGTGGGGCCTCCCCACAGCCTGAGAAGGGGGAAGTCTGGGAGAGTCCTACAAAAGGGGCACCCTCTGCCTTCCCCCAGCTCTGACCTCTGCCTGTTTTGCTATTCCATCAGTGAGCTGGGTACAGGGCCTTCTCTCTCAGGATGATGTAGAACATCACTCCAGCAGCCCCAGGCCTGGCTCCCGTAGTCAAGGACTACAGGGCTGTCAGATGGGTGTCAGAGCCAAAGGGAAGTTGCTTCCATCCTCCCTGGTCCTTGGGCAAAAAGGCCAAGACCCTATAGCTACAGCCCTTCTGGGGGAAAGATGAGCCTGCAACCTAGGGAGGCTACAGAGAACCCCCGGGTTGAGGACCCTGCCTGAGGCCCTGCACACTCCCCCTCCTCTGTGCCCAAGGCAGGGAAGTCCCAAGGACCAGCCAGTTTATGTGGGATAAGTATTGCCCTCCACAATCTCCTAAACAGCAGCCCCAGCCCCAGAGTCCACTCCACCTGAGGGAGGGCGTCCCTACTGCCCTGCCCGCTGAGGACCCACAAAGCCCTTCCAGGGTCCACAAGTGCCTGAACACACGGGTCTGTGGCCCCATGTACAGGATGATAAAGTCCGGGTTTGACACTCCATGAGTTATTATTCCCATCAGGCCTGTAGGCTCCACCAGCCCAGACAAAGCCACAGGGTTCTGGACGGCAGACATCGTTAATTCTTTTGCGTCCTCCTGCCAGCTGGTGGGAGGGGTAAGGGAGGAGGAGTTAAATCAAGCCCCCTGTTAAGGAGGTGGTGGGGCCCAGGGGGCCACAAGGATAGAGAGGTATTGCGGCCACCCACCACCTGCCCACTGCTCTTTCCGCCCTGCTCCTTGCTGGCTCCCAGAACAGAGAAGCCCCAGCTAGGCTAGGCTGGGGAGGAGCAGACCAGACGGAACACAAGCAGGGCCAGACTCCTTTCCCACTTCAGCAGCCTGTGGCTTTTAGGCTCCCCAAAGAGCTCCCCAATATCGGGGGACTGATTCTGAACTACACGGCAGCTCCACCAGGGCCTTCACACTCAAACTCCACTGTCGTGTCTCTAGGCCAGCCTGGTTCCTGGATATCAAGAAACCCTGAATTGTTCTGCCTTGGCGGAATGGGGTCCCTGAGGCTCCAGAGCCGGGTATCAGGGCCCAGAAGCCTGCCTCCCCAGGGGGCATTTAAAAGAGATGCCAAGGAAATTCCAGCACTGTTTATAGCCTGTGTGATGTGCTAGCCCAAACCCAGGGCATGTGCTCTGCTGGCCACCTGACGGCCGAGAAGTGAGCATCCCAGCTCTAGAGCTGGGAGACCTCAAAGGTTTACAGAGGTTAGGAGACTTGTCCAAAATCCCACAGCCTCATGATCTGCGTGGCCTTGGGAACTGGACAGTGGGTGCAGGGTGATGCCTGACACAGAGTGGTGGGGCAGGGGCACAGGGATGGAGGCATTTATCCAGATTGCCAAGTCAGGGCTCTCCACCCAGGACAGAGTGGTTACATGGGCCTCCTGGTAGGGGAGTGAAGGGCCCGGTTCCCCCTGCATGGAGCTGAGGCTTTCAGACTACCTGTAGATGTGGTGGCAGGGGTGGTTGCTGAGGAGTACAGTATATAAATTGTACTGTCAGCTACTTAGGCGACCAGCTACAGGGGCAGGGGGCAGACCAGAGCTGGGAGCATGGGTGGTCATGGAGGCTGGTCTCCACTGCTGGCTGACCAGGCCAGAGATAGAGGCTTGGGAAGCCCTCCTAGCCCATCTGATGATACTCCTCTCCATAGACCCCCCTAAAACAGCCCTGGCTGCCACAGCCTGCCCTAGTCTCCTGACATACTAACAGACCACCCCCCTCCCAGGTCTCTCTGGGGCTGGGGGACATTTTCCTCACTCCCAATCCTGTCTTCTAGGAAGATTCTGAGCTCCCTACAGGCGGACATCACATCTGGCTATGTCCACACCCCTGCCCACCTACCCCCATCACAGAGCCTGGGAAAAAGAGGGGCACACAGGCTGTTCTGTGTGTGAGGCAGTGAACGCATTGGCCTTAAAGCCTTGGAAATGTACTTGCACCTTGTGTTCAGTCTCTCAGTTAGGTGACTAGACTATTACCCAGTGCTGTCAGGACCTGGGGACTAAGTGTGACTGAGCCCAATGTGGTGTCCATCCTCCCACAGTCCCTTGGGAAAGGAGGACACACCAGATACAAAGTGGTCCAATCTGTGGTGAGGGACACAGGGAATGTGAGATACCCAGGAGGGACTAGGGGGTCTTCTTTGAGGAAAAGTCCCTGAGCTGAACTAGCTGGGCCCAGGGGTCGCCAACCCTCAGCCCAGACTAGGAGGCTGTATCAGGACCAGAGAGGAATCCCCCATGGCCGGAGCTGTGTTGACAGGCTTTCTCTGAGAGCAAGTCTCAGAGGAGGGTGGCAGGTGGGCAGGTCAGAGGAGAGGTGCTGGAGGCACCGCTTGTCCATAATGGACATGGAGCCTAGGGGCATGGAGCCAGGCCAAAGCAGAGGCAGGCCTTGGGTCACTGTCCGTCAGTGACCTGAAGGACAGGCCAGTTCAGATCTCACCGGCAGCAGGCTCCACTGATCCCATCGCAGTCTGCGAACCCAACCAGGAAGTGATCAGGGAACATTCGGGCCAGGAACGCTGGGGGAGCAGACTGTGGAGGTTACTTGTCACCTCAGCCTTATCTGGACTCAGCTGTGTCCCTTCTCAGCAGGCACAGCACAGCTGTTGCTATAGCAGGTACCCCATTCCCAGGGACTGGTTTGTCTTCCCAGGGCCTTCTAGGGTGACCCCAGATGCACCAGCCAAGGACACATCTGCCCCATATCCTGCCTTCCCCTCCCAGGACACAAGGGTCAGCTCCCAGCTCTGGACAAGTGAAGCCCATTTTTCAACAGCCAGGAGCATGAAGCCAGCCTCCTTCCTGGGGAACTGTCTGCCCGGCTCAGGCTACCTGAAATGGGCACCCACATCTGAACAACAGAGCCCTGGAGCCAGTGGGGCAGGGGTCCTGAGTGGGCTGGGTGGGGTGGGGAGGAGACAGCCCCCAGCCCTGCTCTGGAGCTCACAGGAGGTCCTACAGTTGTCTGTTGCCCCGGTCCTGCCCGGGTGATCGCACAATTGCTAAGCCCGCAGCCGCAGGGCTGTTGCTTGCCCATGTTCAGCCGGGCTAAATTCTCTCAGGCCCTCCCCAGATAACCTCTCTCCTCTTTGCTTCCCTTCATTCTCTGCCACCATGCTGGCCCAGCTGGGCTGTCCTTTCCTGTGTCCCAGTGCCCACCACTGCCCCTATGCCAAGGACAGGCTGGCACACAGTGGGTGCTCAGTAAGCATTGTCATCCCTGGTTGTGACTCTAAAGATGGGTGCTCCCGGGTGACACCTGACCGACTTGGACCGGCTGTGCTCCTGCCTGCTCCTCCAGCCCTGGCTCCAGTCCATGTGGCTTTACCAGGCTCTGAAGGCCTTACCTAGACTCAGAGCTGGGTTCAGGGCCCTGTCGGAGGCCCACATGGGGAAGGAAGGGACTGGCACCACCCCTCCCCAACTCCCCTCACATCTGGAATTGGCCTGGTGCAGGGGCAGCCTGTCTGGGCCTCAGCGTTCTCATCTGGGAAGTGGGATGATTATTCCCCATCTGTAGGGAGGGGCCACTGCAGGCGACAGGCTCTGGGCCTCGTTGGGAGTGTCCTGACCTTCAGCACATCTCTCCCCATGGCCACCTTCAGTGCTCTCTGGTCCTGATGAGGACTGTGCAGGGCTCCCCAGGGACGCAAGGGCACGCAGGGGTCCCCGACCAGCCTGACTGTCCCCTTCCTGTTAGACTGTGGGCCAGTGGGGAGTGTGAAGTGTGCCAGCCCCTCCCTCTGGGTACTCCAAAAAGCAGTGAATACACCCCTCAAAGTTCATTTCCCATTTCCCGTCGGTTGGGTCTCCACCTGACAGGCATCCTCTCTCACCTCCGAATTGCCATTTCCTTCCACCCCTTTCCTCTCCCCCCCACCTAATTTGCCCCCACCCCCACAGAGTGGCTCCTCATTCCCACGGCAGCAGGGGGGCCCCATCCCCAGCCCTGTCTCCTCCATCTTCTCCCCTCTGCGTTCAGGAAGCCCCACCCCATCCTGAAAAACCCCACCCTTCTGGGTCCCACCTCCCCAACTAGGGGTTCGGTGTCCTGGGCCCCCCACCCCCAGCAAACTTGGCTCCTTTCAGCTCCCCTCCCTTGCGGGCAGAGGCAGGGCGTTCAAGTCCATTTAATCTTGGCAGAATGCAATTTCCTGCTTCAGGGAGCTGGCGGGTTTAGGAGGCTTAATGAGGGGGGAGGGGGGAGACAGGGAAGAAGAGAGGCTGAGACAGGGCTGGGAGATGGAGACAGAGAGTCCCTGAGAGGGGTGGTCCAGGAAGCCTCAGGGATACGAGTGTCTGGGGGTTGCCCAGGGGTTCCTTGGGATCATACAGGGGTCAGCTCTTCAGCTTCAGGCGCTCACTGGTAGGTCAGGGGCCTCACGTGCAAACCTCCCCATCCGGGCTAGCCGGGTGGAAATGGGAGGAGGGGAAGGGGCCTCAAAGTGGCCCACTGTCAACAAGATGGGGGAGGGTTGAGGGCGTGAGCCCATATGGACAAGGGGGTGGGGGGTGCAGATCCAAGTGTGCAGATGGGGGAGGGGTCCTGGGGAAAGTGTGCAGTTGGGGGCACCTTGAATGGATTGGATACTTTGGGTAGATCCCAGGGAGGGGGAGAGCATGTAGCTGGCAAGTCCCAGACCCCCGGTGGTGGAGTGGACAGCTAGGCTGGAATTTCAGCCCAAAATGGGATGCTTATCTGTATACTGCCACCAAGGAGGCAGAGAAGATAAGGGACAAAGGGGCCTCAGAGCTGCCAGAAGCCCCACACCTGGTTGGGGGGCGGGGTAGCCAAGAGCCCTGCCTGACACCTGGAACACAGACAACCCCTGGGGGAGACTGAGGCCGGGCATCGTCCTCCTGTGGGCCCTGCCTTGCAACACCACTTGGCCCCCTGACCCCAGCCCTACCCATTTCTCCCCTGACCTGGCCCAGCAGATCCACCTCCCAGAGAAGCCCTTGGAGGAGCCACAGCCCACTTGGGACAGGGAGTTCCCAGGCAGGGCTGTTGGAGAGGGGTGGTCAGGGACTGGCCCAGGACCACTGTCCAGCCCAGAGGAAGCAGGTAAGGGGGCAGGGCGGAGGGTCCTTACAGGGAAAAGCACACAGCCTGCTGTCCTCCAGGAGCCGTGCCCTGCGTGGGGAAGCTCCGCTAGGCCTGGACCCAAGGGAAGGGACAGAGCAAGCAGGCTTTCAGGGCTCTGGAAGGCAGGGCCACACTGCTAGAGGCAGCTCAAATCCAGCTTATAGTCTGAGCCCACTCCTTCTGCTGGGAATGCTCATTTATGGGGTCTGAGAGAAGGATGGACAGAGACTATCTTTCTCCCAGCCTCAGCCTTGTGGCACTTTGGGCAAGGCCTTCTGCCTCTGGGCCTCAGTTTCCTCATTTATGAACAAGGGTGCAGGGGCAGGGTCTCTGAGTTATAGCCCATACTCCCTTGGAAGCAGGTGTGCTCTGCCCCAGCCCAAGGGTCATCCATGGGTGTGCTTGGATGGCTGCCAGGTGTCTAGAGGAGGACACTAGGAAGCTGGGGAGGGTGGAAAGTATGAGAGGGACCCAGCCTATGGCCTGTGCTCTCCTAGAAGCCTCCAGGCCTCCTAGCTTGCCACCTTCATGAAAACAGCATGTCCTACAGAGAGAGTGTCCCATCCCTCTGAGGAGGACAGCTCTCAGTCAACCACCAGACTGCTCACAGAGGGAGCAAAGGCCCTGTAGGCTGCAGGTCTCCAGGAAGCCCCAGCCCCTTATGTAGGGTTGACCTCGTTCCTTGAACTTCTGCTTCCCCTTCCGACTAGGCCCCTGGCTTCCCCAGGACCGGCTGCTGTCTGCTCACTCTGCCTCCAGCCAGGGCCTCTCCAGGGCCTATTCCAGGTCTACCTTCACCCTGCCTCTTCGCTGCTCCATCCAGGCCCCTCCTGCTCTTAGAAGGGCCAGTCCACATGGACCTCATGTGGACTGGCCCACATGACCACATGGCCACTCCCCACTCCCTTGCCATCCCTAGCGGTTCTGATGCCGTCTGAGTCCTGCTCCAGGACACACCATGACAGGACATGCCTCCCTCCAGGCCCTTGCCCAGGCTGTTCACTCATCCTTCTGGATGAGAGATCTCCGATTGGTCCTTTGGGCCCAGCAGCAGTGTCACCTCCTCTAGGCAGCTTCCCTTAGTCACTCTCCTAGCCCTCTGGGCACACTCTGCACCCTGTCACCAGGACACTTCCCTGCTGACCTGGAAGCTGACCCAGGGCCTCATCATCTTGCCAACTCCCAAGCTCTTGGTGCATAATTGTTTGGAGGAACTGTGGGCTGGGTGTTGGGGTCAGGGAGAGAGTGGAGGGAGAGGGGTGGGGGCCCAGGAGTCCCAGACAGGCTGCTTTGCAGGTGCTACATTCCCATGACAACCTGCATGAGGGTCTCTCCCAGCAGGACAGAGAGGTTGTCTTTGCTCATGGAGGCTCCAGTGCCGTGCGGCCTGGAGGCCTGACCAGCAGAGGCAGTGGCAGGTCGGGTCCGTGCTGGGCAGGTGAGTGCTGCCCCAGCCTGAGTGGACCCTCCTCATCCATTGGATGAGGAGACAAACCCCACTCTCTTCTGGGCCCCCAGCAGAGCAACTCCAGGCAGGCCCTGGTGCCCCTGGTGATGGCGTCTGGATCTCCTTGTCATCCACTGGGGAGGAATGATGAGTCACAGCAAGGTGGCATGGGAGATAGCACCCTACGTGCCAGATGCTGCTCCCTGCAACCTGTTTTTAGTGGCTTGTTTGATCTTCCCAGCACCCTGTGAGGAAGAGACGTGCTCTCATTTTACAGATGAGGAAACTGGGGGCAAATGAGTACACACGGGCGGTGAGAGCCTCACGTAGCTGGGCTTGGAGTTGCGGGGTCCTCGGTGGGGCCAGCAGGAGCCTTCCCACACTCACGAGGTTTGGGTAGCTGGAGGGTGGCACGGTGAGGTCAAAGGGCTCTAGCGCTCTGTAGACAGCGAGGCCGGCGCCGCAGGGCTTCCACCACCACCCAGGCTGCACGCTGCTGGGGCTCAGGCTTCGCTAAACACCAGGCCCTTTCCTGCTGGAGTCCAGCTGCCAGCCCTCCCAGGACCTCTCCAAGATGCAGGGTCTGGTGGGGCCTGGGCCCTGTAGGGACTCGAATCCCCCCAAGGGGGCCATCAAGGGCTCCCCTTCCTGGAGTGACTCCCCTCTGCGCCAGCCCTGTAAGCGTGGCCTACAACTCCTGAGAGACAGCTTTGTTGAAATTTCAGACCACACTGGGGTAGAGAAGTCAGCCTCTGTGGCCTTTTGCCAACACAGGGCCGGGCACACATGATATCTGCAGAATGAATGAATGACATTTGACGAAAACACAGGGAATTGGAACCAGGCCGGAAGGCCCCCCTAGGGAGACAAGGAAAGGCATTCCTGGTGGTAGAAGCCGAGGCAAAGTCTTGGGAGCAGCATGGTGGTAGATGTGACAAAGGCTGTGGCCTCCAGAACCCCTGGAGTGCCATGAGGGCTCCCAGACAAACTTCAGTGTCTGGGAGAGACCCTCCCAGTGCCCTCTAGAGACCCGTCTGACTGCCTCTCTCTGGGTCACACGGCAGGCAAACTGGGCTTTCCTGGTTCTGACTCAGACTTCCCAGGGGACACTTTCAGGGTCCTCGTTTCCCCATGTGCCAAGTGGCATCTTTGTCTGGGTTCTGGCCGGGTGGAGGGTGAGAGACCCTGGCATGGGCAGGTGGGGGGACCCTGTGGGGAGAGCACGAGTAGGGTGGGTTCTCTAGAGTCCTGGATCCACAGGCAGGTAGTCCCATCTTCCTTGGGTTGGGGCGTCCCTTGATCAACAGAAGGAACAGGAAATGGCCCCTGCCTGGAGAGAGCTAGGAGCCCCGAGGCCCCCTCACAACAAGCCCTATCATGAGAGAACTCTGTGAGCAGCTCGGGGGATACTTGGGGAAACGCAACACACAATTTCTTCCAAACTCTGGCTGGTGGTAGGGGGGCTCTCATGTCTTATGCCCCCACCCCAGCCCAGCCCTTACATGCTCCTCTGAGGCCCCTTCCCCACCCACCTCAAAGCCCCAGGGTGGTGAGGGTCCAACCCGGACTACCTTGTGCTCCCAAGGCCACTGAGCCTGCGACCTGGGCAAGCCAATGGCCCAGGACCGGGTCCCCTCTGAGCAACTAAAACTCTAGAGAGAAACACCAGTGTGATCTGGAGCATAGGCCCCAGCCAGCCCTGCCTGGCCCCTCTCTGGAGAACTCACCTCGCCTAGGCCCAACCGGTCCCCTGGCTGGGAAACGTGGGTTTCCTGAGGCTATGTGTCAACACAGGGCCTTGGGTTGCTGCCTAAGATCCCTCTTGTCTGGGGTCCAGATGTCCTCCACGAGGAGGCACTGATGTACTCAGCTGGCAGGGAAGCCACAGCAAGGGAAGGGTGACGTTTGAGACAGCCCACTCCCAGGGAGGGACATTGAGGCTGAGAGGGGTGATCCATGGGACACGTCCCTCAGGGGAATCAGACAAAGCCTAGGCCTGGGAGCGGCAGACCAACCCTCCCCCAGAGTTGGTGTGCTGAGAATGGGGGAAGCTAACAGAGAGGGGTTGGAGTTCCCTCTTGCTTCCAGCCACCCAGCTTTTGCTGTGGGAAGGAGGGAGGACCAACACAGATAGAGGGATAAGAGATGCGGGAGGGGTGAGAAAGGGAGGGACAGGGCCTGTATGGGGAGAATCAGATGTCCAGACTCCATGCTCTGCCCTGCCTAGCTCCAGCACCCCCAGACTAACTGTGGGTGCTGTGTCAAACATCACCCTTCCCTTGCTATAGCTGCCCTGCCAGCTGAGTACCCCCAACCATCAGTGCCTCCTAGCCCAGGACATCTGGAACCCAGATCAAGAGGGGTCTTAGGGCCGGGCATAGTGGCTCACGCCTGTAATCCTAGCACTCTGGGAGGCCAAGGCCAGTGGATCGTTTGAGCTCAGGAGTTCGAGACCTGAGCAAGAGCGAGACCCCGTCTCTACTAAAAATAGAAAGAAATTAGCTGGACAACTAAAAATACGTAGAAAAAATTAGCCGGGCATGGTGGCGCATGCCTGTAGTCCCAGCTACTCGGGAGGCTGAGGCAGAAGGATTGCTTGAGCCCAGGAGTTTGAGGTTGCTGTGAGCTAGGCTGACGCCATGGCACTCACTCTAGCCCGGGCAACAAAGCGAGACTCTGTCTCAAAAAAAAAAGAGGGGTCTTAGGCAGCAACCCAAGGCCCTGTGTTGACACATAGCCTCAGGAAACCCATGTTCCCAGCCAGGGGACCGGTTGGGCCTAGGCGAGGTGAGTTCTCCAGAGAGGGGCCAGGCAGGGCTGGCTGGGGCCTATGCTCCAGATCACACTGGTGTTTCTCCCTAGAGTTTTAGTTGCTCAGAGGGGACCCGGTCCTGGGCCATTGGCTTGCCCAGGTCTCAGGCTCAGTGGCCTTGGGAACACAAGGTAGTCCGGGTTGGACCCTCACCACCCTGGGGCTTTGAGGTGGGTGCTTCCTCTCCCCCAGGCATGAGCAGAGTGTGCAGACGGAAGGGGTGTGGGATGGTACCGCAGGACTGTGGCAAGGGATGGAGGGGAAAGAGGCTGGGCAACTCTGGCTACAGGGCAGCAATGGGAGCGCTTTAAGGGATTGCAAGGCACAAGGATGCAGGAATGTGGCAGGCCTCAGTTTCCCCTCAGGGACTGTGAGGGGCCCAGCTAACAGAGGTGGTAGGGAGGGCAACTGCCTCCCTTTGGGGTAGCAGTGCCCCTCTGTGGCCCTCTACCAGTATCCTGGGCAGTGACCAGGGCTGGGCCAACCAGGGGTGATGCTTGAGGCCAGAGACTCTTCCCTGTGAGCTGTGCCCATGGCTGAGGTGGGGTGGCACACAGTAGGTGCTCAGGCAGGTTGTGGATTCGTGAATGCATTCCTCTGGGGGACAGGAACTAGGTTTCCCCAAGTTAGTCTGGGGGTGCTGGAGCCAGGCAGGGTAAAGTATGGCGTCTGGGCTTCTGATCTCTCCCTATACAGGCCCTGCCCCTCCCTTCCTCCCCACTCCCGCCTCTTATCCCTCCATCTAGGTTGGTCCCTGCTCCTTCCGGCAGCAAACATGAGCTTTGCAGAAACTTGTCCTCGGATTAAAGCTTAAACCACTGTCTCAGGAGAAGGTGCAGGGGGGGCAGCCAGGCAGACTGTGTGTCCGGGGTGTATAGGGGCCAGGGCCAGGCCTCTCTCCCTACACCAGAATTCCAAGTCAGGCCCAAGGGATGGGCTCCAAGGAAAGGATGAAGGAACGCTGGCCAAGTTCGAGGATATCCAGCAGCACCCCTAGTCCTCTGTCCTGGATGCCCACAGCCCCTCTCTGACACTCCAGTAGGCAGGAGGATCTTTTAAAATCTTGAATCAGACTATGTCATGCCCTATCACCCTGAAGTCAGTCCTTGTCTTTCCCTTCTCAGAGATTGTACCTCGATATTCAGAGGGCTCATTGACAAGGTTACCTAAGGCTTTATTCCTCAAGGCCTCAGCATTCCCCTCTATTAAATGGGTATAAAATGATGTTCTGGCCAAGGTAAGCCTGAGGCCTGACCCTTGCTAGGACTCCACAGATAGCACAGACAGAGTCTCCAATCCCTGGGTGAAGGGTTAGAGGCCAGGAATGGCCAAGGACCTCACTCTGCCCAGGTATGTTTGAAAATCTAACCCAACAAGACAGGAAGGCACCAAAACCCTGGGATAGGGAACACAGGCTAGGCTTCACTTCCCGCCAGCCACAGCACAGGGAGCAAAGATGGTCACTTTTCTAGATGGAGTGCTTGGCAAGCACCAGGTTGGCCAGGGCAGGCCCAGCTCCTCACCTGCCTGGCACCAGCCCTGCTACACTGACCCTCGCCCAGGACACTAAGGCCATAAGCTGTAGAGAGGAGATTCTCTGGAAGGAGCACGCCTTATTGGCCAATCCCAATGCTGTGTGCCACAGAGGTCTTGCTGGCGATGACTTTCCATTTCCTGGCTCAGGATGCTGGAGATCAAAATGGGATGCTCTGGCCTCAGATCTCTGGTCTGAGGGCAGGGACAGTGACCTCATATTGCAACTCTTTCTCAGGGATGACCTGGAGCCAGGCTTAAGGAGGAAGGCCAGGATGGCAGGGTGCCCAGAGTCTGCCCACCAGCCCCTCCCCCATTCTGAGGGGCTGTCTTCATCTGGGCCCCACTCCCCTGCTGGGAGTGAGGGACTAGGGGAGGCCACACCACCACTGTCACGGAAGGGACATTCCCCAGTCATTTGGAACTAAGTAAGTCCAGATCCCAGCTTGCAGGCCTGGCTTCAGGACCCTGCTCAGGCCCCCCTCTCCCAGGACTGTGGCCACACAGACACATGGAGGGAGTGTGCACAGCAGATGCAGGCCTGGGAGGCAGCCAGAAACCTCAGAAGATCAGAGCCTGTCACAGTCAACTTTGTCAGGGACCTACCCCGTCTCTCCAAGCCCTTAGGTACACCTCTGCCTAAGGGACTATGCCTGCCCCTGGAGAGTTCACAGTCAGAGCTTTGCTACCTTTTTTTTTTTTTAATTTATTTCATTTTTATTCTTTTTTTGAGACAGGGTCTCACTCTGTGGCCCAGGCTGGAGTGCAGTGGTGTCAGCCTAGCTTACTGCAGCCTCAAACTCCTGGGCTCCAGCGATCCTCCTGCCTCAGTCTCCTGAGTAGCTGGGACTACAGGAGCAATTCACTGCTTTTAAATTAAAGCAAGGTCTACTTGAGTCCCTGCTGCTGCAGCTTGAGACACTCTCCCGTCGGTCCAGCTCTTAAGCAGAGGGGGAAACAGCAAATGAACAGCCGCCAAGCCCCATCCTCAGCTCCAGGTAAGTGTGAGGGGGAGGCAACTCATAGCCCTGATCAGTCTGGAGGAGCCTTGGGCCGAGGCTCCATCTCCCCTGAAGCCCATTCAGTCAGTCATTCATTCACACCTATGATAGGAACTCTCTCCATTCTGGGTGCCCAGAAGCTACAACAGATAAAACAGGCGACAGTCTCTGCCCTCGTGGAGCTGACAGTTTAGCGTGAAAATAAGTCAACTCTGTAGTCTGTTGGAAGAAGAGAAAGACAAGGGAAGGGAGATCAAGAATGCTGGGAGTGGTGTTGAGGCACAGCTGAGCAGGCAGAATCAGCACAGAGACCTGAAGGAGAGGAGGGGGAGGCATGTAGGCCGCTGTGGGAAGAGCATCCAGGCCAAGGGAACAGTCGTTGTGGGGCGCTGAGGCTGGAGTGTGCCTGGCAGGGGAGGAAGAGTGAGGCGGCTGTAACCAAGAGAGGGGGACACATGTCAGAGAGGTGGTGGGGCCGGGGGAGGGACGGGGACTCTGAGGACTTGGAGTGGACTCTAGTAAAGTAGGAGCCATGGAGACCTTTGAGCAAGAGAGAGACATGACCTGGTTTCCATCTTAACACGGTCCCCCTGAGTCCTGGCTGACTAGATGATGGGAGGCAGGTGCGGAAGCCGGGAGCTCTGTGAGGAGGGTCCCGGACTTGTCGCGGAGAGAGGTTGGCCATGGAGGTGGTGGCTGCATAGGCAGTGGCTTCAGAGCTGCGGCCAGGGAGGTGAGAAGTGGTTACCTGATATTTTGTATATTTTGAAGGTGAAGCTTAAAGTTCTTGCCAATGGTTTGGATGCGGATGTGAGAGAAAGACAGGGTCCGGGTTGACTCAGGCTTTTTGCCTGAGCAGCTGGAAGGAAAGAGCTGCCCAGCTGAGCGGGACAAGGCCAAGGAGTTGCTGGTGTGGGCTCCCAGTCTGGGCTCCTGACACAGGCAGGGTCTCCCCAGCCAGGCTCCCTCCTCTCCATCCCCTACTACCGTGGCTGGGGCTGCCCAGCTATTACTGGCACAAGTCCCAGGTCCCCAGAGACAAGGCTCCTGCCACGGGGCAGAGGAACCTCAGAGTTCCTGTCCTGATTCTTTTTTTTTTTTTTTTGAGACAGAGTCTTGCTCTGTTGCCTGGGCTAGAGTGCCGTGGCGTCAGCCTAGCTCACAGCAACCTCCAACTCCCGGGCTCAAGGGATCCTCCTGCCTCAGCCTCCTGAGCAGCTGGGACTACAGGCATGTGCCATCATGCCTGGCTAATTTTATATATATATATATATATTTTTTTTTTTTTTAGTTGTCCAGATCATTTCTTTCTATTTTTTAGTAGAGACGGGGTCTCACTCTTGTTCAGGCTGGTCTCGAACTTCCGACCTGAGCGATACTCCCGCTTCGGCCTCCTAGAGTGCTAGGATTACAGGCGTGAGCCACCGCGCCCGGCCTCTGCCCTGACTCTTACCAGGGAGGCCTGTCCAGAGCCAGGTATGGACTGAGCCCTAGGCCCGGGACCTGGGCTCCCAGTGGGGGCTGGGCAAGGCAGGGGCTGAGGGATAGCTGTCTGGCCCCTGTCTAAACAGGATGTGCTCCGGCTGGCTAACGGTCATGGGTCACTTCGAAGCCAGCCAAGCCTAGGCTCACTCGACCCCACCTCCTTTACTGTTCCACACACACACACACACACACACACACGCATGCATACACGCACACACATGTGCGCGCGCATGTACACACATGGAATGAGGAGTGTGGGTAATGGCAAGGATCTCAGTGCTTTGTATCCCTCTCTCTATTATTCACTCTGAACTCACATGAGTAGCAGCTGCTGATGGGTCCATGGGGGGCCCAGCCGGGAGAACACAGAGGCGTCTGGGTCCCCTGGGCAGGATCTCTTACTGTCTGGATGGGGGTGCTGGACCTGCAGGGGCCCAAGAAAGCTCTGGAGCCAGCCATTAGGAGATGAGGCCTGAAGGATCTAGAAGGAAATGGGAAAAGACATTCGAGGTGCAGGGGAACAGCATGTGCAAAGGCCCATAGATGGTAGCGTATAGAGCTCTCAAAGAGGCTTGGGATGCCTGAGGGGCCCAAGTAGGGAAGAGGAGGTTGAGGCAGCCTTAAGAGGGAGACTGAGCCCTTTGTGCAGAAAGAGGCAAGGGCCCAGGTCTAGAGGAAACACAGGGTTTAGAGTAGCTCTGACGTCTGGGAAGAACATTCCTCATAGAGGGAACAACGGCAGAAAAGGCTTGGAGGCAGTTCTGGGGAGCAGCCAGGGAGGTGGGTCATTCCAGCTTTTGATCGGCTCAGAGCCAGCCCCTGGGGCAGGCTGTGCAGGAGAAGGCTGAAGGGAACCTCATCCTGGCCCTGGGCCATGGGTGACACCTCTCAGCCTGCCCCTTCCTGGTGCTGCCCAACTGGCTGCCCCTGGCCCCTCCCCGGCCCCTTCTAGCACTCCCCCTCACTGGGATCCAGTTCCGGGTGGCGGGTGGGGGCTGGGCCAGAGAGCAGGCTGCGCGCCTCGGGCAGGGGAGATGAGAAAACCAGAAAGTGGGGAAACCTGAGCCAGCAATGCTGGGCAGGCCAGGGCCTGCTCAGCCTGCGAGGCCGGCCGGGAAACAGGTTCCCCCCATGACTGGGCAGGGGAGGGAGTGCCAGCGTAGTCGCCACCTTCATCTGGGGCATGGCAGATCTCTGAGGCCCAGGCCTTCCAAGTCCAGCGTTCACATGCAGAGGCCAAAAGGGCAGGCTCTCTCGGGTTACACAGTGCTTCATCAGGCTGCTTCTCCCCACCAGAGGTGAGCCAGCCTAGACAGAGGATACACCAGCAGCAGGAGGCCAGGAGGCTGCAGTTCAGTCCCCACAGCCTGGAGGAGCCAGAAGGAAGAGAAACCGGCACACACACTGCCAGAAACAAAACTTGGGCCAGGTTGAAAGGCTGGGGTGTCTGGGGGAGGAAATCTTCAAGGCTTTCCTGCCTGCTGCCAGCACTGTCATCTAGGGTGGGGGCTGAGCCAATTCCTCCCTGTTGTAAGCCCCACTGCTGGCCCAGTAACCCCTCAGAAGTTCCAGGAGGCCCAGCCTGGAGCCCCAGACTACACAGGATAGGGCCTGTCTCCTGGGCACTCAGAGCCCATCTGGGAAGGGGAAGGGGGCTACCCCAGGAGGTGGTCCCAGAGGCGGGGCCACTGGGGGAGCCGGACCTGGCCTGATCATCTCTGTCTGCACCTCCCCATTCACCTGTGTGGCCAGACTGGTGCCAGGTGGACCGTGGGGAGCTGCTGAGTGTCCTACAGAGCAGGGAGGGAGGCCTGGCCGTCTCCCTTAGGCAACCGTGGGGCATCCTGGGTGGCTCTGAAGTGGAGCTAGAACAGCTAAGTGACCTTTGGGAAGGAGGACAGAAGGACTATGGGTAGCAGGAAGAGCATAGCGTGGGGGCAGCTAGTCCAGAGGAGCCAGGAGTAGAGGAGGGGCTTGGCTCGTGGCCTCTTGGCTTCTTGGCTCCTCTTCTCTCTCAGATCTGGTGCTGCAGGGATTTGCTCTCTTATTCATTCAATAAAGATGTATTGAACTCCTTAAGTGCGGCGTGGGGCTCCGGCACTCATCGCCAGCCCTGAGTGTCTGTCTAGGTTGCAGGCCCTTCTTTCCTGGACCTTTCCCACAGCTGCTGAAAATGCTGCCATTTCAGCCGGCGCCACACCTGGTGGTTATAGCCTCTCCCCACTCCCCCACCCTGGGCCTGCTTCCCAGCATGACCATGAGGTATCTGGGAGTGAATAACCATAAACCTGTTGGTATGCAGAACCTCCTAACCTGCTGTCCAGGGCTGATTTCAAGGGGTCTTTTGGACCCTTGGAATTGAAGACAAAATTGTGGGAAACTATACAATATTCCTCCAAATAATACAATACATGCCTCGGAAACGTTACAGGCTTGGTTCCAGACCACAGCGATAAAGCGAACATTGCAGTAAAGCAAGTCACATGAATTTTTTTGGTTTCCCAGTGTATATAAAAGTTATGTGTAGGGCTGGGCACAGTGGCTCACGCCTGTAATCTTAGCACTCTGGGAGGCTGAGGCGGGAGGATTCCTTGAGGTCAGGAGTTTGAGACCAGCCTGAGCAAGAGCAAGACCCTGTCTCTACCAAAAATAGAAAAAATTAGCTCAGCATGGTGGCACGTGCCTGTATTCCCAGCTACTGAGGAGGCTGAGGCAGGAGGATTGCTCAAGCCCAGGAGTTTGAGGTTGCAGTGAGCTATCGTGATGCCACTGCACTCTAGCTGGGGTGACAGAGCAAAACTCTGTCTCAAAAAAAAAAGAGGGGTCTTAGGCAGCAACCCAAGGCCCTGTGTTGACACATAGCCTCAGGAAACCCATGTTCCCAGCCAGGGGACCGGTTGGGCCTAGGCGAGGTGAGTTCTCCAGAGAGGGGCCAGGCAGGGCTGGCTGGGGCCTATGCTCCAGATCACACTGGTGTTTCTC
>NW_012133857.1:12977534-13004259 GCF_000956105.1 Propithecus coquereli
ATATACTTTAATTTAAAAATACTTTATTGCTAAAAAATGCTAATGAAGTGAGCCTAAGTTGTTGGAAAAACGGCACTGATAGACTTGTTCAACACAGGGTTGCCACAAACTTTCAATTTGTAAAAAATGCAATATCTGCCGGGCATGGTGGCTCATGCCTGTAATCCTAGCAATCTGGGAGGCCGAGGCGGGTGGATCACTCAAGGTCAGGAGTTTGAGATCAGCCTGACCAAGAGCGAGACCCCGTCTCTACCAAAAAATAGAAAGAAATGATCTGGAAAACTAAAAATATATATATATAGAAAAAATTAGCCGGGCATGGTGGTGCATGCCTGTAGTCCCAGCTACTCGGGAGGCTGAGGCAGGAGGATTGCTAGAGCCCAAGAGTTTGAGGTTGCTGTGAGCTTGGCTGACGCCATGGCACTCACTCTAGCCAGGGCAACAAAGCGAGACTCTGTCTCAAAAAAAAAAAAATGCAATATCTTCAGAGAGCAATAAAGTGAAGTGCAGTAAAATGAAGTGTATATATACACTCATGCAAAATATAGTAACAACATACTACAATGATACAAAATGCTCAGTGTTCAGCCCAGCCCTGACACAGAGCAAGGGCTCAGTGTGAATTCACTGCTGCAATAATTATTTTTATATGATTATTCAGCTCTCTTGAATTGTTTAGGAGAGAATTGACATTCCACTGTGTGTAGTCAGGCTCAACTGTAGCCCTCTACCCTTTCCCCGGGGCCCCTCCCCCTGTCCGCCATCATTGAAGGCCTCTGGTGCTGGGCCTATTCTGTGTGTCTGAGTGGAGCTTCATCAACAGCTCTATTGAGCCTCTTTCCTTCCCAACCAAGCACCCTGGAGTCTTTGGCAAGTCCTAACAGTTCTGCCTTAGTGGCTATGATGCTGATGATGCTGCAGGTAGTGACAGAAGTGGCCAGGCTATGAGACCATGGAGACTGTGAAAGAATGGAAGGGATGGTGTTGGAAGCCATGGTGATGGTGACCTAAGCTGCATTGGTAATGGTGGTGCAGTGGTGGTAACCTCAGGGGTGACTGTGGTATAGATGAGTGGAAATGAGGAGGGATGATTGTCACAGTGTTTTAAATGAGGCATGACAGAGGGGAAAGGTGCAGGCACGGTCACTGCAGCCCCATAACCCCAGGCTGGTGTTTTCTCACCTCAAATGCCCAGCCTGGGCTTGGAGCATGTGGCAGCACTCTAAGTCCTGAGTCAGGACACCCTCAGCAGCATCCCTAACACCCCACCTATCCCTACACTTGCAGTCAGCCAGTCAACAGGTCAGGGAGAGATGCCTTCTCCCGGGGGTCTTGCTAGCCAGGAAGAGAAGGGGGAGGAGGAAGAGGGAGAAGAGAAGGAGTGAGAGGAGAAAGAGGGAAAGGAGAAAGAGAAGGAACAGGAAAAAGGGGGAGGAGGGAGAGGAGGAGGGAGAAGGGAAGGAAAAATAGGGGGAAGGGAAAGGGGAAGAGGAGGAGAGGACAGAAAAGGAAAAGGGATAAGAGGAGAGAAGGAGGAAAAGGAGGGTGATGAAAGAAGGGAGAGAAGGAGAGGAAGGAAGAGAGAGAGGAGAGGGGACAAGGAAGTAGAAACAGAGAGAGGGAGGAGGAGAGAGAGGGGAGAGGAGGAAGAGGAGGGAATAGGAAAAGACAGAGGAGGAAAAGGAGAAAGGAGAGGACAAAGAGGGCCAATGCCCCGAGGACCTCAGCAGAGTGCATTGAGCAGGGCTGAGAGGTGGTCCTGGCGGGTGAAGCCATGACCTTGGGGGTTGGGTTAGGCAAAGGATCCCTTCCTGGGGTCAAGGTAGCCCCTGCTTAGTTGCTGAGGCCTTGGGTCATCACCAGGCTATTTGGACGCAAGTATCCCCCTTAGGAGAGAAGGCCCCAGCTCATCTGGCTACTCCAGCGTATGGAACTATAAAAGGAGGGTCCGTGGGAGCTGCTGGTTTGAAATAGGGCTGGTGGTTGAGGTGATCACAGCGAGTCGTTGGGTGGCTGGACAGAGCTGGGCTGTCCCTCTGGCCTAGGCTGGAGGCTGCGGCGGCCTAGGCTGGAGGCTGCGGCGGCCGGAGGGAAGGTCCAGCGGTGCCAGCTGTCCCAGGGGCTGCACCGCCACCTGCTGAGCGGCCCAGGCAGCCACGGGTCCCGCGCCGCGGGGCCCACGCGAGGGGCCAGGGCCGCTGCAGGCGACGAGTAGGTAGGAGGGACGCAAAAGGGGGTGCGCAGGTGAGCTCAGGCTCATAGCTCCCCGGCGCGCCTGCCTTTCTCGCCAGGGAGTTGAGTGCCCCGGTAAACACCAGGCGCGATGTGCGCTGTGTATCCACGGAAAGACAAAGCCAGGGCGGGGCGGGGGCGCCGCCCGCGAAACGGGGGAGGAGATCCTGGGCGTGGACTAGCCTCCCCTGGCGCAAGTTGCCCACCGCCTGGGAACCCTGAGCCCAGCCTGCGGACAGGTGGAGCGGGGGCGGGGCGGTGGCTGGGCGGGTCCCGCCCCGGGGGTGGGGCTGGGCGGGCCGGGCGGGGCGGGGCCGCGCTATGCAAATGTCGCCCACGGGCGGCCAATTGCAGGCGCTCCCCGCGCGGCTCCGAGCGCCCTGTCCCGCCGGCGGCCGCGAGACGAGAGAGAGCTAACGAACCGCTGCGGTCCGGCGAGCCCCGAGTGCAGCGTAGGGCCAGGGCGCGCCGCGAGGAGCCGTGCAGCCCAGCGCAGCCGCCCGGCCCTCGTCCAGCAGGCAGGCGAGCGCAGCGCTTCGAAGCCGAGCGCGCGCCACCGCCTGCGCCCCGCGCTGGGGAATGCGCCCTCGGCGCGCCGGCCAGGGGGCGCCCGCAGCCCTCCCCGGGGGAGGCGGCCCCGAGCGCCCCTGAGCCTTCCCATGGCCCGGGCTGGGGCCCGGGCCCTAGGCTGCTGACGGCCCGAAGCCCGCGGAACCGGTTAAGCCGCGGCCGAGGCGCCGATCCCGGCTCAGGCGCAGCGGCGAGAGGGCGCGGGCAGGGCCATGGCCCCGGGGGGCCGCTAGCGCGGGCCGGCCCAACCGGAGCCGCTCAGTGCTGCCGCCGCCGCCCGAGCACCCAGGCTCCGCCGGTGCGGAAGAGGTGAGTGCAGCGGGGACCGGGAGGGAGAGGGCAGGCGGCCGGTCCACCCCGCGACCCCTCTGGGACCCGCGGCATTGCAACTCCGCAGAAGTGTCCGACGAGCGGGGCTCAGCGAGTCGGGGGTCTGCCCGCGGACACAGGGACGACAGGACTGGGGCGGGCTTCGTACCTGTCCCGGCGGTCCGGACCCCTTAGCTCCGGGGCAGCGTGGGCATGTGAGGGCCCGCAGGGTCACCAGTATGCAAAGCAACTTTTCTCTGCACGGTTCTGGGTGGGTGGGTGCTCCCAGACACCCCCACCCTCACGTTGCTAGAGCAGGAGTTCCGATCCCCTTCTCCCGCCTCAGCTCTCTCTCCCTCTAATGCCTGAGGCAGCGCTCTTCCCTGGTAGGTGCGCCTGCCCTGCCTCAGTGTTCCTATCTGAGGACAGGTCAGCCTGGAGGGGAGCGCCATACTGGCAGCCCCACGTGGGGGGTCTCCCAGAGCAGCAGAGCAGGAGGACCGCCAGTCCCATGGCTTTTCTCCCAGCATTGTGTCAGCTCCCTGACCCCCAGCTGCCACCTTGGGTTTGCTTTTACAGCAGGGAGTCCTGCTTGGAATAAGGGCCCAGCGGTATGTGGGGTGTAGGTGAGCTGGCAGAGCCTGCAGTCGGGCCCCAGTTTGAACTGGGGCCCCAGTAGTGAAGTGGGCAGGGGACAACAGGAGCTTGGTGGGTTTGCCTGGAGCAGATGGGATAGGAGGGTGGCAAGGTGGCCCAGGAATGAGGCAGTGCTGGCAGGAGGAGTTGGGGCGGCTGGATAAATAACTCCTAATTCTTGAGATAGCTGTGTTTTGCCACCAACACATTAGTGCCTGGGGAGGGGAGGGGAGAGGAGGGGGCCAACTGAAGGCTCCAATGTGTCCACCATGCAGCTGGGCCAGGTTAGGGACCCCTGTCCTGAATTAACCCAGATTGTCTCCCAGCAGTTGCTATTCTAGTTGCAGAGATAGGGAAACTGCACCGGGGGGGTTGGGAGTCTCATCCCAGCCCAGAGGGGGTTGGATGGAGCTGGGGCCTCTTCTCAGGCTACCCCGGGGGTGTGCCTGGACCCCATAGGGCATGGTGTTTAGGCAGGCGGGGGCACAGACACACCTACCCCTGCTGCTCCCCTTCAGCTCTGAAGAAGCCAGGCCCGGAAGTGTAGAGGTGGGGGCCAGAGAGGAGGCAGGGGCTGGAGAGAAGTCCTGCAGCCCAGCCTCAGCCCTGGCTGCTCAGTATACCTTGGGGGGAGGATGGAGCCAGGCTCAGGTGACCTTGACTGGGAAACTCTGGCCACAAAAGGGGGATTTCAGTCCCAGCTATGCTGGGGTGGCTCTGCTTCCTGGTCCTTGAGGTGTTGGGGGATGGGGAAGCTGAGGAGCCAAGAAGAAGCTCTTGTTGGGGGTGGGGGGAATATCTGAGGAGCTGGGTAGGGGGTGGGATGCTGTTAATTTCTTCCTAGTGTCCCCCACAACCCCTGTTCCTGCCTCCCTTCCATCAGGCAGTTCTCAGCTCTGAGGAGCCAACCTCCTTTCCCTGAGGCAGGCTATCCTCCCCTGCCCCCCACACCAAGCCTGGGAGGTCTGGATCGGGCTGGACAATTGGACCACCTGGCCCCCTGTCCTGCCCCCAGGTGCCTCCGGACTCCTTCCTCTAGCCGCCCCTTCCCTGCACCCCTTGCCAGCCCCAGCTCCTCGGTTCTTTGTTTGAGCGTCTCTCCTCCGTCCCTCCCTCTCTCCTCCCTCTCTCCTCCTCCCTCCCGCCTGCCTCCCTCCCTTGCTCCCTCCCACCAGCCTTCCTTCCCTCTTCTTTCCTCCTGGTGGGCTCCCAGGTGGCGGTGGCTGTTCCTCCTCTGTCCACCCACCTGGGCTCGGTCTGATGTGGGGGCTTTTCTGGGGCTGGGGCTGAATAGAAGGCATCTAGGGGCTGGCAGAGGAGAAGGGACTGTAAAAATGCTGTCCTTCCCCTCCCTGTCCTCCTTCTCCTCTCCTTCCTTCCCTCTCCTTCTCTCCCCCACCAGGCTAGGCTGCCCCAGAGGGGGCTTGGACTTGGGCCTGAGGCCCCAGCAGACTTGAGCATCCCTCATACACCTCTTTAAAGGGCCAAAGCATTGTGGGATCCCTGTAGGGGCTCAGTGGAAAGGCCCCCCCACCTCCCTGGACACCTTAGGTGACTCCAACCCTGTCCTTGGTGACCCTGACCTTGTCACCATGAAAATGGATGCAGGAAAAATGAGGTCATGTGGGGGGAGGCAGGAAGCAGGTTGACATGAGCCCCTGACACATAGGATTAAAGCTGTCCAAGGGACTCAGACTGCATCTTTCCCTCCCCAAGCCAGGATGGTATCTCTCAGCTCCCCTGAGCCCCACCCCACTAGCAGGTCAAGTTCTTGAGCAAACTCATGCTTGTGAAGACGTGTGTGGGCATGCAAGTGGGGACGTGTGCATATTCACACAACTGTTAGTGGGGGCCTCCCAGGTACACCCCGAGGGTGATGGTGGCTGCACAGCCCTTTCTCCCACCTGCCCCCCTTGTCAGAGCCTGCCATTCAGTCAGCGTTAGCTTTGGGCCCCCCCACACCAGGGGAGGGGCTGGTTCTGGTTTTCCCTTCCCCCAGCCAGCCTCCCTAGGAGGGGGCATCTTTGAGGGGAGATCTTGAGGGAACGTGAGAGGTGTGTCAGGCAATCAGGAGAAGGTGTTCTCACAGAGGCACCACGTGAGGGGTGGGCCAGGAGGCCTGAAGCTGCACTTCCTGAGTACCATACATAGTTTGCCCTGGCAGGAGAGGCAAGGGCTCAGGGAGGTGAGTCTGGGGAGGGCATCAGGGTCTGTTAAGTGGGGCCTAAGAGTCAGATGTGGAGCCTGGACCTTGCCTCAGCATTGGTAGCCATGGCAGGGGAGTAACTGCCCAGCCACATCCCAGAGACCTAGCAATGGGCCTGGGGTCCTGCCTGCTATGGGAGAAGGGGATGGACAGAACATATCTGGGGGAAGGCTCTCACGTTGTTATCCTTGATGCCCCCACTTGCAGTGCATCCTGGTGGGGGGGAGTTGGCACAGGTTTATGCTGGGAGGGAGCAATATGTTCTAACAACTGGTGCTGGGCTGCGTTTACCCAACAGCCAGTCTGCCTGGGGAGACAATATTTGAAAAACACAATATTGAAACTTGGACCTCTTGGGGATGTGGGGGGCTCAGAAGGGAACAATGCATCTGGCTCAGACCCTGCCCCAGGCCCACTGACCATCCTGGCTCTCCTTCTTCACCCTCTAGAGGCATAGCTGTAACTTTTCCCTAGCAGGAAGTCCTTCTGCCTGTCTGACCTGGGTCCCTCCTGCTTTGATTTTAGTAAAAGTGGCCGCTGCTATTCTCTGCCTCTCCTTTTCTGACTGATGCTGTCTCTCTTCTGCTTTGAGCTGTCCACTTGTGTCTCACTCATCCCCCCACTATCTCCCCAGCCTCCCCCCACCCCAATAATCAGGTCCAGATTTCTCTGCGCTGGGAGGAGAGCTTTGGCTGGAGTAGGCAGGGATGTACCCCATCTCTTCCCTCTTTCCTTGAGGTGGGAGAAAGAAGGGGAAGCCCACTTTGCTGGGGGTGGGTGCAGGGGAGAGAGCCTGTTGGGAGCTGGAAAGGGCTCCAAGGTCATGGAATTCAGTATGCTCTGAGGCATAGGCTGGTCCCCAGCGGCCCCCATTAGTCCTAGTGAGCCGAGGTTGCCCACCATTGCCTGGCCCATGGATAACACCTCTCCAGACGAAGGCAGGCAAAAGAACTTATAAGACTATTGCACACCAGGGCATTCATGGCCCCCAGCTGGGGGTGTAAGCATGGAGGTACCCACCGAAGGGAAACTGAGGTACCTTGGGCAGAAACTGAACAAGGGAAATGTTGGTAGGGTGGGACTCCCCCACCTGCCTCACACATTCCAATCTTGGTTCCCCGTCCCAGGTGTGCAGAGAACAGAGCCTGCTTCCTGGGCCCTAGGCCCCTCCCACAATGCCTGTCGCTGGTCTCCTCCTCTGGGCTTCCCTACTGACTGGGGCCTGGCCAGCCACCCCCACCCAGGACCACCTCCCGGCCATACCCCGAGTCCGGCTCTCATTCAAAGGTAAGAGGCTGCCTCGCTCTTCCCCAGGAGTCATCCTTTCTTCACTGCACTTGGCTCCAGTGTACCCGAGAGAGAGGAGACAGAGGGCCGGGCAGAAACAGGACAAACTGTACAGCCACATGTGTGTGTAGGGGCAAGAGGGGGACTAGGGAGGTAGGGACTTGCTGGGGAAGGCTGGAGACTGGACCACCTAGACATTTTGCCAAAAGGTCCTAAGTCTGGGCATCTTCCAGGGTCAGATCATGGGTTCCTGGGCTGGGTGGCCTAGGGTCTGGAGGGTGTCTCTCTCTGTGTGATAACTGGGGAGATGGGGGTGTCACTCCTTCCAGACTTGTGTTTGCTGAGGCCCTTTCTTGTCCCTGCTATGTGTCTGGTCCTTCCCTGAGCAGTCCCTGGGGTGGAGGGTCAGGCAATTGGGCAGACACTGGGGAGCAGGACCTGCTCTGCTGGAGTGTGGGTGCTTGAGGAACCTTCCCATGAGTCTCCAGGTGGGAGGGGTTCCCAGGAATCTTGGAGGGTGCTGTTGGCTGTGACTGGCAGGGACGCTACCTGGTGGGTTCAGGCAGAGCTCATGCTATTGTGAGGACCTGAGTACCTGAGATCCCAGTGAGCATTTTGCCTGGGAAGTCACTGGAAGGTTTTCATGATGAGTTAGGGTCTACAGAGTGGGAGGCTGGCTCCCAGCCCCATCGCCTTTGCAGCAAACCCGCTGGGCAGGTGAATGCACATGGTCCACACAGCTGGGTGTAAGGACGGCTTGCTCACTGGCCACTTCCTCAAGGGTGTGTGTGATTGAAGAGTCTACCCTGGGCCTGGGGTGAGGGGCAGTGGCCATGCTGGGGCTTGGGGGACCTGGGGTCACTGTGAGTTCTCAGCCTTGGCCCTCCTCTGGCCAGAGGTAACTTCATCCAGCCGCTTGCCCTGGGTGGGGCCGACTCGGCCGGCTGGCTAGATTTCTGGGCAGCCATATTGGGGTGAGGGGCTGGGCTGACCTTTTCTTCCACAGGCTTGGCTGAGGCCCAGCCCCCACCTCACCACGTCCCCCCACAGGGCCCCTCCCCTGACCTCATCCCACCCCAGCAACTTGATGGGAGGAGTGGGTAGTAAGCTGCTTATCATCAGCATTTCCCAGTCACTGACTTCTGGAATTTCTGCGGATGTGCCTGGAAGACGGCCTCTGCAGAGCCTGAGAAATGGGCAGAGAAGAGTTAATCGGTTTGGGTTGGAAAAACACCCCCTTTCCCAGGCTTGGGAAGGTGAGATATTTATTCTGCTGATACTTCCACTCTTCCCTGGTGGAATTCCTCAGAGCAGATTAATAAATCTTGAAGGCACCAGATCCCTCCTCACCCGTTCCTGGACCCAGGGTGCCGGCGAGGGAGTGAGATGTCTCCTTCCCCCACTCTCTACCACCCTGGAACCCTGTGTCCACTCTGGGTGTTGATTTTGCCATCATGCAAGCAAGGAAGCAGGAGGGATGACACATGGGGAGGTCCTCTGTATGCTCCCTTTAAACCTCATTAGACCTCCGGGGCAAAGGGGCAAAGGCTTCTGTTCCTGTTTTCCAGAGAGAGAAACTGAGGCTCGGGGAAGGGCAGGGCCAAGGTCGGGCAGGAGGAGAGGTGAGGCCAGAAATAGAACCCTGGTGTCCTGGCCTTGCTGGCGCCTACATTGCGTTGGGTCGATTCCCTCTCAATTAGCTCTGAAGCCGACACCCGCAGTGACTAAAAGCTGAACTCGCTGGCAGCCAGCCTACAGAGCTGCCTGCCGTGGTGGCCTGGGGTGGGGCTGTAGCTCGCCCGGGGCATCCCAGGGCCTCCGTGCCTTTGCACACGCAGGTTCCCCTGTCCTCAATGACCTTCCCTGTTCCCATCTGATGTGATGTTGTGTCCTAGTTTTATGCTTAGATGTCACTTTAGTTTAGCAGATACTTGAGCACCTACTATGCACTAGGCCCTGTGCTGAGTACTGGGGACTCTGCAGTGACAAGGTGGGGTACTCACAGTCAAACCAGCTGAAAAAGCAATGGACACACAGGTGGTCACTGCCCTTGGGAGCCCAGCACTTGCTGTGACCAGGCACTGTGCATCCCCCATGCTGGGTGGTCTCAGTCTGGTCATGTGCACACCGAGTGGCCCTCAGTGAGGAGTAGCCCTCACCAAGAGTTTGTGGAGTGAGAATGGAGATCAACGCTTAGAGAAATAGGGATCTCATAGCTAGGCCAGGGGTTGGGAAGGGGGTTGTCCTTCTTACCAGGGTACACATGAGAGCAGAGAGGGGCACTTTCAGAAGCACTGCTGGTCACTCTTGCTCCATGTTGCAGTTTCTTCATCTGTGCCTTGGATGGACACCACAGCTAGCACCCCAGGCCGCAAGGGCTCAGACTGGGCATCCCCTGCCCTGCCCTGGGTCCTGCTGTAGCTGGGAGGTGCCAGTTCCGGCCTGGGTAGGGTTAGACCTTCCAAGCCAGAGGTGCTGGCATGAGGGGCCACACTGCCTAGGCCAGATAAAGGAACAAAGGCAGGAACTGGGCCAGGCTTGGGTTGCTGCCCACCCATCCGCCCAGGCACCCCAGCCGGCTCTAGAGCCAGGAGGCTGTGAGGGCAAAGGGGCCCAGGGTTCAGTCAGATTTGGGGGGCTCCTGTGGCCCATCTCCTGAACTCCTGTCAGTAGCACAGCCAAGATCAGGCAGAAATGAGGGAAGATTTCCAGGAGCAGGCGAGATATTCTTTGATTCCTGGCTCCTGAGAACTCACAGATACCTGGGGCTGGAGAGCCTGGCCAGCGGGACCCTCTTTCCTCCACCCATCCATGCCTGGGCCTGGAGTGCCCTTCACCCAGAGTCACCGGCCAAGTCTCAGATAAAAAGCTCTCCTCTCCCCACCCTGAGACGACCCAGGCTGTGGGGTACCACCTCCCTCCGGGGTAGCAGCAGGGGGGTTGCCAGGGCCCTGCCAGGTCCTTTGTTCAGCCTGGGGAGTGTTTACTTTTTCCCAGGAAGCCACCCCCCAACACACTGCTGCTGCCTGGGCTGGCTTTGTCCAGGGCTTGGGGCCAAGAGGTGTTTGATTGGGGAGAGGGATCTTGTGATGACATGAGGTGGTTGTGCTACTGGGAAAACTGAGACAGGAATAGGGAGAGGGAGCAGAAGGTTTCCTTGCTGGGGGAGGTCAGGAAAGATGAAAATGACAGAAATAATAGGAGGTGGGACAAGGCAGGGTTCCCTCCAATGCCTGCGGACGGTCTGCCTAGGTTTGCTGCGGAGGCTCAGAGGGGCCCAGCGGCTTTCCAAGTCACTTGGGAGCAGGACTGACGTTGAGCCTGGCTCCGCCTGATGCCTGAGCCTGTGCCAGGACTGAGTGTGCAGAGCAGGGGTGGTGGTGGTGCTGTAGGTACAGCCCCTTCCCATGAGCTCAGGACAGGGTTCCAGGATGCTGCGGTGCTGGCCTCAGCCTCCCCAGCCTTGTTTCCCAAGGAAAGGGTCAGCGTCAACTGGGTCGGTTCCTCGTGCCCTCTGCCTGCTGAAGCAAGAATCCAGCTCTTCCACTGAGCAGGATCTCCGAGGCAGCCCTCTCATGTCAGAGATGGGAAAACCAGGGCCCAAGAGAGGAAAGGGCTCCAATGTCCCGAGCAGCCCTGGAGTTTGGGCCCTCTCTGACCCCAGGCCTACTGGCTTGCTCAGTGAGGAAGGATGATCTGCAGGCGAAGGGGGAATAGATGGGTGCCGGTCACTTCCCACCCACCTATCTTGGCCTGGCCTCTGGGGCTAATGGCCCAGAACAGTGCCACCACTCACGTCATTTGCATGTGGCATCAGAGGACCAAATTTACCAGGTCTCCTTGTTTGGAAATGACAAGATTACAGCCCATTTACTTCACTCCTGGAGGGTGGTGAATATGGGTTGAGGTGGAAGTGCCTTTAGCAATCCTTGATGGGCCATTAGCCTTGCTGCGGTGGGGGGGGGGGAGGTGGGGCTGGAGAGCTGGAGGACCTGCTCTTGCCCCTAGGGGCTCCCTGGCCAACGAAAGCAAGGCATGGGACTTCAGATTACAGAAGAGTCAGGAAGGAGAGGATGGAGGCCCAGGAGCTTTGAGGCCTGGGTGGCACCAGGGAGCCAGGCAGGGGTCAGGTGGCTTTGACAGCTATGGTGGGGTTTGGAGCTAGCCAGCCAGTGAGGGGTGGGTGTTCCAGGATGAGCCAGGGTCATGGAGGAAGGAAAACCCAAAGCGTGAGCTTGAGCCCAGATCCCTGCATCTGGGATCTCGGTTTTCCTGGAAATGGGAGCTGCCTTACTGCTGAGAGGGGACTTGGAAGTGGCTAATTAGGGAGTTGGGAGGTCCTGGGGGCTGTCTGTCCCCTAGCTGGCTAGGCATTGGTCTTTGGGGAGAGTGGAGACAGGATCCTTGTTGCCCGAGGCCCAGCCTGAGTCAGCCAGGGTCCAGGCCTTTAGCTTTAGCTGTGGCCCTTCCAGGTCCAGCCAAGCTTTGGACGGGACCACCACTGGCTGGATCTCCGCAGCACAGGCCTCGTCTCTAGTTCCCTGGCATGATGTCCACCCCCTCCCTCCCTGGCTCCAGCTTCCCTTGGCACTAAGCGAGGAGCTGGTGCATGCTCAAGGAGTAAATCATGTTCCTTGGCAGCCCCCACTGCTTCGTAATCGTAAAGAATTTAAAGAGAAACCGCCAAGATAAAAATCTCACCCTAGCCTGTAAAGGCATCTTTCACCCTGTGCCTTGGGAGGCAGCAAGCCTCAGAGTGGGCTCTTGGCTGCCCGCACCTGTGTGTGTGCCCCTCTGATGCCTTGACCCCCCTCAGAGGTGGTAAGAGCTCAGAAGGTGGCTTCAGGGCTGTGGTACCTGGCCCCTGACTCCTGAGAGACCTCCAGCTTCTCACCAAGGGCAGAGAGCAGGGCACTTAAATTTGATAAAATGCAGAGGTGGTGGTGATGGCTCAACTGGCTGACCCTGAAGGCAGACAAACCCCAATTCTATCCTTGTTGGCTGTGTGATCTCAGACAAGTAGCTTAGCCTCTCTGAGCCCTGGTTTTCCCCTTTGTAAGGTGGGAATGGCAGTGGTCCCATGGAAGCAGCATCCTGAGGACCCAGACTGCCTCACTTGCATCCTGGCTGTGGGGAGACCTTGAGTGGTGAACTTTTCTTTGTGTTCCCACTGCCTTGTCTGGAAAATGGGGATAAGAGTGGTACTGGCCTCACTGCACTGGGAAAATTAACTGTGCGAATGTTGTTACTGCCTAGGTGAGGGAAGTCTCAGGAACCAGGAGCTGTGCTGATGGTGGCAGAAAGGTGAGGGCCGAGCCAGGGGGATGCCCCAAGGGTCCCACACTGCCTCACCCTTCCCTCCAGAATTCTAACTGGTAAGGGAGGTGGCATTTATAAAGGACTGCAGGAGGGACCTGAGTCCTGTGGGGTGGGTGGCATGGGGTCAGGAGGAGAAAAATTCCTACGACAGGCACGTGGGCAGGCTTCATGGAGGAGGCCACATCTGAAACAGGGGAAGCGGGGTCATGGGAGAGGCAGAGCAGGGGAGAGGCGGGTGTATGCAGTGCAGCTCCTGGGGAAGAAGGCAAGATGCTAGATGGAGTCTTACTTTTGAGGCGAGGATATAGAGTTTGGACTTTCTATTTGTGGTTTTTAAGTTCTTTTTTCTCATGGCAGAGGTACTAAATATGTATTATGGAAAAATTCCAATGATAGGGTACATTTGGTGGGGAGTGAATGCCTTGGAAGTAGTTCCCTGGAGATGAGCTCCTGAGCCTGGCTGGGGCACATGGCCGGCTGCAATAACCCCTCCTGTGAATACCTCTCTGGCTCCTTAGCTTGTGCTAGGGGTGACCAGACCTGGCTGCCCACTTAGGCATCCGCTCACTTAGGGCTGGGCAGAGAGCATGTTTGCCTGGCCTAGCCTGGTGTGTCCTGGGAATCTGAGCCCTGCCTCAAGGGAGCCCTTTGAGCTTTGGAGGAGCAGAGAGGATTCCTGCTGCATTTTTCTTAGAAATAGTAAGAGGGCCCTTGCCAGAGGCCTGGACGCCAGAAGGCTATGGTCTGAATCCAAAGCCTAGCTCACGTGGACGCCAGAGCTTGGCAGGCCTGCAGCACCCCCCCCCCCCCCCCCCAGGCTGCTGTGCAGCCCCAGGGAGAGGGTGGAGGCCTCCTGGGCTCCAGACTCTGACCACTGGCCTGACCCAGCAAAAAGTGGGATCCGGGCAGTGGCTGCTGGCCTAGGATCCAGGGGACAGCCTGTGGGGTAGGGACTGGGGCTTGGCTAGGTGACTTATGGCATTCTCACTGGGGCCCCCAGCAAGCACCAGCTATCCGGTGCATCTCTCTGCAGGGCAGGGACAAACCCAAAGCAACAGGCCCCTCCAGGGATCAGGAAGCCTTTGGGGCTGGGAAACCTCAGTTCCAGATCCCCCTCCCCCACTCTTCTTCCTTCCTTCCTCCCCCTGCGCCCCTGTCTCCCCCGCACCATCACCACCCTTCCTTGGCTTCCTACCCGGACATGCTCTTTCCTCTGAGGTCTCTGCACCCAGCCAAGAGCCTTGTTTCTTCCCACTTGGGGCTCAGTGCTGATGCCGTCGTTTCCCTCTGTGGCAGAGCCCATTGTCGTGTTTCCATTGGCCAGCTAATGTCCTATGGGCCATTCGCTACAATTGGCAGAGCAGAAAGAATTTGGGGGCCCTTTGGGCTCCTGCTGCCCCCAAGGCTGAGTGGGCAGCACTCCAGGGGCCTTTGCCTGAGGCTGCCTGCACTGTCATTTTGATGCACACCTTCCTGTCCCAGCACCAGGCCTGTGTGGAGTGCTCTATGCCTTAGCTTGACTGGCTACCAGCTCAGCCCTGCCTGGACTCCTGAGCATGCATCTGTCTGCTCTCTGCCTCAGTTTCCCCATCAGAATGTTGGGGAGGGGGGCTAAGACTGCCAGGAACATCCTTGGAATCTCTGGGCAGGGGATGTGAAGGGGCTGCAGGAACCACAGGAGTCCAAGGAGGGCAGCAGAGATGAAGGCTGGACCCAGGGCAGGGGGAGGATCTTGACACCCACCAGCCTGTCGGACCCATCAGGGCCTGGCCTGTCCATCTGGGTGATTTATCAGAGTAAATGAGCCATGGAGAGTTTGTTGTCTTTTGCAGTCACGGGAGGAGGAGGAGGTGGTGGAGGAAGGAGTGAGAGGTTTCCGGGCCAGGTCTGGAATGTGGGAGGAGGGGTGGTCCCCGGGTCTCTGGAACTGGAGGCGCTCGCTGAGCAGCCATTTCACTCTCCCCACCTGAGAAATGAATCAGTGCAACGCCCCTCAGGACTAACCCCTCTTCCTACCCCCTTCACACTTCTTGGGGCACATTCCTGTGTGATCTGCTTGCCTGGCCCTGGTCACCTCTTCCCACCCCTTGCTCAGAGCCAAGTCTCTTGACCACGCTGTGTCCTTCCAGAGCTGAGCTGGAGCTCTAAGCTCTGCATGGCTGTGGAACGCTTAAATGTGTGCTCACAGGCAGCTATGCATGCTGTTAAGGTCCATGTAGGACCTCTTGGCCCCCTCAGACTCAGAACAGTCAGGTGCCATGGGGCCACGGGGGTGGGCAGGGGTCAGTGGAGGCACCTAGGCTGGAGAGCTCCCATCCACTAGGACAGAAGATCAAAAGTCCCTGGATGTCCTTGGGTGTGGACCCTCCAGGTCTGGGCTGGCGTGTGTGCCAGGGAGTGACCCTACTGCTCCTTCCCTTCTGGCTTTTCCTGGTGAGGATGAGCCTGCCCCTAGCCTGTCCTCTCCTGGGCGGAGCAGGTGGGCGCTGGGGCGGAACGGGCGTGGGAACGGCATGCCTGGGCCTGCAGGCCCCAGCCCCCAGCCCCTGAAGCGGGAGGGACGGAGCGTGTACAGTGGAGCTGTAGCCCAGCTGGGCAGCTCTTACCCCGAATGTATTTGGTGAACAGCTGGGGTGTTTACAGTAGCCCTTAAGAAGGGGCCCCTCGTTCCAGAAGATTTCCCATCTTGAAGGTCCCACTGGGGGCTCTTCTGACTTCACCAACTCCCTGTACCCCTGGGATGGATGTGTCAGGGATGCAGGGGCTATAGCACCTGCCTCTCCACCCTCTTCTCTGGCCTTGGGTCCCTCTCCCCTGGAGGAGCTGACATTTCCCAGGAAGTAGCAGCTCTAGGTGGTGAAATACGGTAACTGGGTCCTCAGTTCAGACATTCAAATTAAATTCAATCAGAGCCAGTTATTGAATAAAAACACATGGAGTCATTTACATGTTAATTATGTTGAATGGACTAGGAGGCCATAATTAGTTGCTAATTGGGTGAGAGTGGCTGTAATTGGTTTTGTTGGCATCGACCTGGCTCACCTACCTGGGGGGAAGGGGGGTGGGTGTGGATGGCTCCTAGGGAAGCCTCTGGGTCTCCAATCTGGAAAGCTGGCCAGGAATGGGATGGGGAGCAGATATGGAGGGGCTTAGGGTCAGAGGAACCTGGAGCCTACCCCCAGGGATGGGGCAGCTGGTGTCTGGTTTCCCATCCAGAACATCTGGGGTAAGGGAGAAGGAACTAGGAGAGCTAGCCCCAGGTCAACAGTGACAGCCTCCCCTGCCCAGCCCCATGTGGGACCTGGGCTGGAACAAATGGAAAGTGCCCAAAAGAGGGCCCATGGGAGCACAAGGCAAGTGTCACTCTGGTATCCTCCTGCAGGTGCTGGGCCTGGGTCGCACTAGTCAGTGGTTGAGGTCTTGGCCTTGGGGCATGAGTGGGTGTGCCGAGTAGGGGAAGGTGGGCAAAGGCATCTGGGCTGCCCTGCCCCCAGTTCGACCTAGCTGGGGCTCCCAGGGTTGCAGGGCTGTGGCCAGGGGCTGAGGCCTTCCGGCTGGCCGCTCATTAAAAGAGGATTAGGCTGGGAGCCAGGGGGCCAGCCCAGCCCCTGGGCCTTCCTCTGGGGCCCCTCACAGCTTCGGGGGAGTGAGAAAGAGGCCGGAGGCCAACCCTTCCCAGAGCTTGCTGGGCTGTCCAATAGGGACGACCTGGGTCCTGCCACTGCTCTCACTGCCACTGCTACCTACCCCCGTCTACCTCAGTTCCCCTCCTCAGGAGGTCTGTCTTTCTGGTGCATGAAGCACTGACAAAGACCAAGGCCAGCACCCCTCTTTGCCCCCAGTCCCATCTCTCTTTGGCTCAGGGATTAGGGCTGCCCTCGCACACACGAGGTCAGAGGTCTGAGCCAGACTGCAAGGATCTGTCTGTCGCCCCCTAGTACCCAGCCCTGTGGGGGGAGGTGACGCTGTCAGTCAGGGCCTACTGCTTTGTGGGGCTGTAACCAAGGGGGCGGGGCGCCCACCTCTGCTCCAAGACCCCTGTGTCTGCAGCAGCCCCTGCTTCACTGGCAGCAGACCTGGTGTCCTGGAGACGGGCGGCAAGGGATGGGGACAGTCCACTTGGTGTCTGCGGTGAGGGCTGTGGACACGCCTCCTCAGGCCCTGTCCTCACTTGCCACCTCCTTTAAAGTGAGGCCTCATCAGCTACTTCCTAGAGATGAGCAGAGACGCCCAGGAACAGGCCCCGAGCACCGAGAGTGTCCCTGCCTCTGGACCTTTGCCAGGCCATTCCGGGCCAGGACCCTGAGTGTCTAATGGCCATGGGAGAGTCCCAGAGACTGGGAATGGCTGCGGAAATGAGGTGTCTGATGCCAGAAAAGGCTCTTCCTTCCCAATGACGGGAAAATCCTTCCCGGATGTCGCCCCACCCAAGCTGTGCCCAGCCTGGCTGAGAGTATGGGGGTGGGGAGCCCTTCTCCAGAGACATCACCCAGGCACACCATCCTCCCTCCCCACCAAGGTCAAAGCTCATCCCACAGAACCCTCCCTTGTGCCCCAGCCACTCTCTCGATATTGCCATTCCAATGGGGGAGAGGTGACACCTCTGTTATCAGAGTCAGGCCTGGGACAAGTGGGGCAGAGGTGGGGACTGGCCTGAGGACATGACCAGGGTCCACATCAGCCCCCCACCCATTGATACCACCTCGGGCTCCCTGTTCCTTCTGGCCCAAGTCCCTGCCCCTTAGGAGTGCTGGGGCGCAGTAGGATCTGGCCCCTGCTGACTGCAGGTGTCAGAGGAGGGCACCCAGTGTTACTCAACCACCTCCTGCTCTGACCCAGGCTTCTTGCGGGAACAAAGGACCCCAGACCCTTTGCTTTGTGTGGGGGGGAGCGGAGGAACAGGGCACCAGTTTAGCCTCACCCTGTGACCTGGGGTGAGCACCACTCTTCCCTGGGCTTCAGCCTTCCTGTCTGAAACTGGGAGTGCAGGTCCCGTCACGGGAACCATTGTTTCGATTTTTTCCTACAATCTATATGAGCCAGGTTAGCAGTCTGGCCGGGGGTTGATGAGGTTGGAGCCCTGCACCTCATTTGCTCTGGGACCCCCAAAACTCCCACCCCTCTTCACCTTGGTTTCCCCTCCTATAGGCCGGGTTTGGATGAATGATTCGGGATTTAGTTCCGCTTCCATGGGTTGGGGAGGGGGGGGACACACTGGAGTTGGGGGTCAGGGCTGAGTCAACAGGAAGTCCCTTCCCGCCCCATGGTCCCCTCTGCTCCCCACTCCAGCACTAGGAAATAGGGTAGCTAGGATGGCAATGGGGGTAGACGTCCTCTAAGAGACAGTGACATCTGGCAGCCCGCTTCCTTGGGGGAAGAACTTGGGACCGCATCCCACTCTCCTCTCCCCTCCAGACATGAAGGATGGGTGGGAGGAGACCCAGGGAATGGCTGGCGTCAACCTCTCCCTCAGATCAGAGCAGGACTCCCACCCAGGATCATTTTGACTGTCAGTACTAGGAGGCCCGAGGGATGATCTAGGCTGGAAAATGAGGCTCAGAGTGCCCCAAATGGGGTTGTGAAGCTCACGCCAGAAACCCAAGCCAGAGCCAAGGATCCCTGATCCATGGTCCCAATCCTTCCTCACCCACGTGGCCTCCTGGGGGTTCCCCTCCCCTATCAGTTTCCACAGTGACTGAAGTATCACGTCCTGTGACACCAGAGCCATTGACGCCATATCCCACAGCCACTGGGAGGGGTCTGAGGGTCCTGAGTCATGTGCCCTGTCGATGGAGAGCGAGTCACCTTCCGGCCGTGGCCGTCCTGGCAGGCAATCTCCACCACCAGGACTGGCTCCCCTGGACCTCCCCCGCCTTCAGCCACAGACGTAGGTGGATATCCCCTCCACGCACTCTGGCACGTCACTTCTCTTCCCTGTGCCCTGAATGTTGTGAGCACAGGGCTTGGCACAGAGCGGGTGCTCGATGACTGGCAGAGGCTTCCTCCATGCCCACATCCCAGGACAGACTGGGGGTAGGGGCACAGAGGGTGCAGAGGCAAGATTCAGCTCAAGGCTAGTCTCCCGCTCCCCAACCAGGACTCAGTTTCGTCATCTGCTGAGTGTTTTCTGCCCTGCCTTTCTCACGGATGGAGCTGGAGCCCAGGAGTGCTGGGGCTGTGGGAGCAGGTTGGGGGCTCTCGGGCCTTGGGCCCTGGAGTCCTGGCACAGCAGAGGGGGAGGGTGCAGATTATAGAGGCCCAAGGCTAGGCAGGAGTAGAGGGTAGGGATTATGGCTGATTGCGTCCCTGGGGGCTAGATGTTTGAAGCTTCCCCCACCCCGAGTGCCTGTGTCTAAAGGTGTCCATGTGAGCCTCTGCCACCTCCACCTCCAATGCCCCCCAAGTGCTCCCTAGCCCAGAGGGATGGGTAAGGGCACAACTGAGGCCATGCCCCCAGCCAGGGTATAAATAACCCCTGGCGGTCTGTCCCAGACTGGGGGCGCTCCACTGGCAGTCCTACTTCCTCTCTGGCCACTTCCCAGCCCTGAGGGTGGGGGAGTGTTTACTTTCCTGTTGTCACTGTGGCTGGGTGGCCAGGCGAGGGACTCTGAGTGGCCCAACAACAGGTGCAGGACAGGTGCCCTGGCTGCCCTGCTCAGAACTTCAGAGGCACCGCCGGACACGCGGGTGAGGCCATAGCCAGGCCGGGATCGGCCCTTTGATCCCTCGGAGTCCCTGCGTCCTAGTGGTTGGCCAAGGTCATCACCTGTATTCCCTTGTCACTGCATAGTCAGGACTGGGCAGGCAAGGCCCTTTCTTGCCCTCCAGCCCCTCAGAGTGAGGTCTTAGTCCTAGATGTGGGCTCTGGGTCGGCTGTCAGAACCCTCCGGCCCCAGCCCACCTCTGCCCTGCATGGCCATCTCAGCATGTCCTGCAGCTCCTGTCTGATGCTGCTCTCAGACAAAGCCCTCCAGCTCACCCCAGGGTCCCTGGCACACCGGCAGGGGTCAGGGTCAGGCAGGCCAGTGAGGGACAGCTGCCCTGAGTGGAGGGTGACCTTGACTGATGGGATGGAGCCACCTGCTTGTCCCACCTTGAGGCCGTGTCCAGAGCCTCAGATTCCAGCTGTTCTCCCCCTCCAGATGCCTTGGGACCTGGCCCAGACCTCCCCCTTGAGTGTCCCACCTGTGACATGGTTATCAGCTGTGGGTAGGGGGGATGGGACACATGTGATCCCCCTGGTAAGGGCTTCATCCGTGGCAGGACACGTGTGCATACCTGTGCCGTGTGTATACACGCAGGTGCTCTTCTGTGTGCTGCCAGCTGAAGCCCCCTGTGCATGTGAATATTCATTTCTCCTTACAGTGTTCCCTCTCCTACTGAGCTAAAAATAGCTGGGGGTGGGTGGAGAAGGGGCTTGCCAAGGGGACCCCTTAGCTCTCCCCCTCCAGAAGCTGGTTTCCAAGCCTCGTGGAGTCCTGTGTCTGTCATTGGCCTGTCAGTGGCTGAGCTCCATCCTGTCCTTCATCCCCAAGAGGGAGGACTTTCCCCAGAATCCTGGGAGTGGGAGGGCGAAGCTGCTGGACTCATGCGGAAGAGAACACAGAGGACCCAACTGGACCCTGCCCCCAGCCCTGGGGACACTGTAGCACCAGGGGGAGAGCCTCTTTCCCAGAAATGACTGTCCCTGGTAGATTCAAAAAGTTCCACCATTAGCAGCCTTGTGGGGCCTGGGGGAAGCTGGGAGTCTGGGGGGGAGTGTGGCTCTAGCGAGGCTTTCCGGTGTCCTGGCTAACCCACTTCAGACTGAGTGGGGACCTTGCTGTGTACCAGCTGTACCCTCTGCCTGGGGTGGCAGCTGGGGTGGGGACAGGGCATGCAGGCTCCACGCCAGCATCTGCAGGCTATCTCAGATAGACCTGGCCCTGCTCCCACTTGCTCATTAACCCCTTTAGGCCCCTGCGGGAAGCCATCCCCACCCTGGGTGTGGGAGCATCAACCCCCACCTGAGCAAAGATTCTTTGATGCTGCCACACACCTTGGCCCACACCCACTGCCTTTCATTGGGACCCTGAGCTGGCGAGGGCTGTCTGTGAATCAGGGGTTTAGCTTTGGGTGTGGCCCCTTCCCTGGCCTGCCTACCTGTCCTACTTTCTCTTGCCAACCTGTCCGGGACTGGAGAGGGAGCTAAGTAGGCCCTGGGAGGGGAAACCGGAAGTTTAAGACCAGGTCCTAACTGGAGCCCTGTCCTCCACCCACAGAGCTTAAGGCCACAGGCACCGCCCACTTCTTCAACTTTCTGCTCAACACCACTGACTACCGAATCCTGCTCAAGGATGAGGACCACGACCGCATGTATGTGGGCAGCAAGGACTATGTGCTATCCCTGGATCTGCACGACATCAATCGCGAGCCCCTCATTGTAAGGGCCAGCCCAGGTGGGGGGCATGGGGGTGGGGGGCGTGGAGCCCCAGGGCTCGGGGCCCATCCAGCAGCTGCTGCGTCTGACTCCTATCTCCGGCAGATCCACTGGGCGGCCTCCCCACAGCGCATTGAGGAGTGCGTGCTCTCAGGCAAGGACGGCAATGTGAGTGTAGTGGGAAGGGGGTGGGTGACCCCAGAGAGGGAACAGGGCTGAGCAGGTGTCTGGGCGTCTACACAACTTTCCGTCTGGCCCCAGGGTGAGTGCGGGAACTTCGTCAGGCTCATCCAGCCCTGGAACCGAACACACCTGTATGTGTGTGGGACAGGTGCCTACAACCCCATGTGCACCTACGTGAACCGTGGCCGCCGAGCCCAGGTAAGTCCCACCCGCCCTGCCCCGATGCTGCTGCCCCCACTGGTGGCTGCAACCCAGGGTCCTGATGGGAGGATGGGCTTGAGCCCCAGCCCTGCCACTTCCAAGCCCTGTGATCTTGGGTGAGTGACTTCTTTCACCCCACTTAGCCTCAGTTTCTTCATTTGAAAATGGGCTAACAGCTGCCTTTCTCACAGGTCGGTGTGAGGAAGAGGCAGTGAGCTAATGCTCCCAAAGCTCTTAGCGCTGTGCCTGGCACATAGTAAGCACTCACTCCATACATGGCACCGGCTCTCTTGGCTATGCCTGTGGACCGTGCCCCTGTGTCCAAGCCAGAGGGCCTGGCAGAGGCCTCCGCGTCGGAAGGCTGGACGCCTGGGTCAGCTTCTGCCGTGTGGCCTAAGGGAAAGCCGCCTTCCTCCCCCGAGTCCAGGGGGTTGGGAAGAGCTGCCCCTTCCCCAGCTCTGCCCCCGCCTGCTTCTGTCCTTTTCCATCTCCATGTAGGCATGTGTGTGAGCTGGTGTGATCTTGTGGGGCATGTGTGAGAGCGACTGGACCTAAGGGGCACATGTGTGTGCAGGTGTGCGCCAAGCCTGTGTGTGTGTGCATGTACACGAGCATAGACATACTCTGGGGGCCCATGTGCTCACGTGTGTTCCTGGCCTGTGTGGTGTGAGAGGCTGGCAGCCCGAGCCCGCTCCCCCAGCCCCTGCCACCCCCAGCTCTAACCCCTGTTCCTCGTCTTCTCAGGCCACACCATGGACCCCCCAGATGGAGGTGGTCAGAGGCCGCGGCAGCAGAGCCACAGATGGTGCCCTCCGCCCGACGCCCACAGCCCCACGCCAGGTGGGCCTCATCCCTCCAGGCCTTTGCCAGGCAGCACTGCCTATGAGCTGAACTCGCCCTGGGCCTGCACGCCAGGCTCGCCTCCCCAGCCTGCCCTCTACCTCTGTGCCCCACCCATCCCACCCCTTCCCCTGCAGTGCCCTCAGGCTCAGAAGGCATTCCCAGCTGGATTCATGTCAGCCTCAGTGTGACCCCTGCAGGCAAGAAATCATGACGCCACCAGGTGGGGAGGACAGGAGCCCTGGGGACAGCTGTGCCTCAGCCCTCAGACCACGTGTGTAGACACACAAGAGCACATACCAACATGCACTTGGCACCCCTTACTCAGCACCCAGAGTGGGAATGTGGCACATTCGTGCAGTCTGACACATCACTCCCAGGTGTCCTTGCCCATGTCTCCCATGGGACATCCAGTGGACACAGTGTCCTGCACACTCACGTGCTTAGGGCTCTCTTCTCCCGGGGTGGTGTCTGTCCACTAGTCATGACCCGGGTCTGGGCTGGGATAGCTGGGGCTGGGCAGGGGCGGGCAGGGGGGCAGGGGCTGCCGGTGAATGAGAGAGCGTGTGTGCCTGTGGCGGGGAGTACCGCAAAGCAGGATCATTCGGATCCTGTGTGTCTGTCCAGAGTGTGAGCAGGAAGTTGCGTGTGTTGGCAGTGATGCGTGCCAAGCTGTGCGTGCAGCCCCTGTGTGTGCAGGAAGCCATGTGTGCAGAGTGTAACTGGAAGTGGGCCTGTGTGCACCTTCCCATCACCATCCTGCCACCTGCTGCCACCTCCTCCTGCCTCTGTTCCTCTCTCCTCTCCCCTTCCCCTCCCTTTGCCCTGCCTTTCCCTTGTGGCCCATGAGTGCATCCCGGTCCCAGTGCCTTCGCCAACCTTTCTCCTAGCATTTTCCAAGCTGGGCAGGGAGGCACGGGGGGCTTTGCGAATTCCAGTTGGTCTGCACTGGACTCCTCAAATCCTGGCTCCCTGGGGAGATAGGTGGAGCCTGAGGGCTCTGCCTAGGGGCAGGAAAAAGACCATGGCCCATTGGTCCATCCTGAGGACACAAAATCCTGGGGTCACAGTAACCTTAGAGCTCTCTGGCATGGTTGGACCTGATGGCAAAGGACAGGACCTCAGGCCTTTAGCCAGTGCCCCCTGCCCTGGCCAGGTCTACAGGCCCTCCTTGGTGCAAGACAGGCAGCCACAGCTCAGAGAGTTGTGCCTCTGTGGGGCCCGTGGTTGGCCTTGGCCAGAGTCTTCATGCACCAGTTGGCATGGAAGGCTTCAGCCCCTACAAGCCCACTCTGTGCCCATCTCATGGCCCCCAGGGTGGGGCCCTCCCAGACTTGGTTCCTAGGTCTTATGTGAGACCTGGAGCTAGGAAGCACCTCCCTTGGAATCCACAGCATGGCCCTGCCCTGGGACACCTGGCTGGATGGAGTTCAAGCCCGAGGAGCTCTGGAGAGTGCAGGGGATGAGCTCGGGGTGTTCCTGAGGGCTCATTCTCACCCTGGGGACTTGGGGCCCTTGGGACCCTTATCCTTCCTGGTGAAGGGAGTGGCCTGGCTGGTGCTGAGCTCCCTCTGCCCTGCAGGATTACATCTTCTACCTGGAGCCTGAGAGACTCGAGTCAGGGAAGGGCAAGTGTCCATACGACCCCAAGCTGGACACAGCTTCAGCCCTCATCAGTGAGTGCCCCTACCCTACCCTGGTTCTACAGCCTAAATGTGTGACCTCTGCCACTGGAGGGGGGGTGTGGCACCAACATTTATACCAGGGCAGAGACCATGACCAGTCTGTCCCTGAATTCCCCCACAGGACCTCACCTGTAGGGGGATGGGGTGCAGGCCAGAGCCCAGTATGAGCTGAGAGACTAGGTCATCTGAGCCTCCATCCAAGCCCTCTGGATTGGGGGCTGCGGGGGCGAGGTCCTACCCTGGAACATAGTATGGGAGCAGACAAGCCAAGTGTGTACAGGGGGAGGCATGCAGGCACCCCCATAGATCATTCCCAGTATGTCTAGAGCCTGGGAGAGGTCTGTATGGAGAGCATGTTTCTGCTCTGGGCAGGGATCTGGGAGAGTTGGGAGCTGTTCTCAAACCCCAGGGTGGGTGAGCCTGCCACTGACCCTGGCCCATGCACTCTGCCTGCCTTCTGGCTGCCCCACCCCATCTGCCTTGCAGAGCAGCTGTTGGGCACTGTGCCACCTCCAAGCCTGGGAAAGGCCCCTGGGTGAGGGGGCAGGCAATATCCCCCCCTCTTAGCAAGTGAGAAGGTCCTGGCCTGGTGGTAGAATCCAGACCAGACAGTCAGGTGAGGGAAGACACAGAGTGAGGGTGGGGTGCTGGAGCCAGGTAAATTGTTAAATTTTTGGAATTTTGTGAGCCAGTTGTTAAACAAAGCTGTTAGTAAAATTTTAATTGTATAAATTTATAATTAAATACTAAAACAAAGGTAACAACAACAAAAGGTAAAAGATACTCAAAACTCATTACAGGTATACATCAGAGATATTGCAGGTTCAGTTCCAAGCCACCATAATAAAGTGGATATCACAATAAAGCAAGTCACATGAATTTTTTGGTTTCCCAGTGCATATAAAAGTTATCTTTATACTGTGTTGTACTCTATGAACCGTGCAATAGCATTATGTCTAAAAAATGCACATACCTTAATAAAAATTACCTTATCACTAAAAAATGCTAGCGATCATCTGAGCCTTCAGCAAGACATGCTCTTTTGCTGGCGGAGGGTCTTGCCTCAGTGTTGATGGCTGCTGACTGATCATCGTGGTGGTTGCTGGAGGCTGGGGTAGCTATGGTGATTTCTTAAAATAAGCCAACAGTGAAGATTGCCACATTGATTGACTCTTCCTTTCATGAAAGATTTCTCTAGCATGCGATGCTGTTTGATAGCATTTGACCTATAGTAGAACTTCTTTCAAAATTAGAGTCAGTCCTCTCAAATCTTGCTGCTGCTTTATCAACTAAGTTTATGTAATATTCTAAATCCTTGATTTTCATTTCAACAATGTTCATGGCATCTTCACCAGGTGCAGATTCCATTTCAAAAAACCACTTTCTTTGCTCATTCATAAGAAGCAACTTCTCATCCATTCAAGTTTTGTCATGATGGCAGCAATTCAGTCACATCTTCAGGCTCTACCTCTAGTTCTCTTGCTATTTCCACCCCATCTGGTACTTCTTTCACTCATGACTCAAAGTCATGAGTGTTGGAATCCACTTCTTCCAAATTCCTGTTAACATTGATATTTTGACCTCCTCTCATGAATCATGAATGTTCTTAGTGGCATCTAGAATGGTGATTCCTTTCCAGAAGGTTTTCAATTTACTTTGCCCACCATCCATCAGAGGAATCACAATCTATGGCAGCTATAGCCTTAGGAAATGTATTTAAGTAATAAGACTTGAAAGTTGAAATTACTCCATGATCCATGGGCTACAGAATAGACATTATGTTAACAGGCATGAAAACCACATCCATCTCCTTGTACATCTCCATCACAGTTCTTGGGTAACCAGGTGCATTGTTAATGAGCAGTAACATTTTGAAAGGAATCTTTCTTTGTAAGCAGTAGTTCTCAACAGTGGAGTTAAAATATTCAGTAAACAATGCTGTAAACAGATGTGTAGTCATCCAGGCTTTGTTCCATTTGTGGAGTACAGGTAGAGTAGATTTGGCATAACTCTTAAGGGCTCTAGGATTTTCAGAATGGTAAATGAGCATTAGCTTCAACTTAAAGGCACCAGCTACATTAGCCCCTAACAAGAGAGTCAGGCTGTCCTTTGAAACTTTGAAGCCAGGCATTGACTTCTCCTCTCTAGCTATGAAAGCCACAGATGGTATTTTATTCCAATATTATCTACATTGAAAATCTGTTGCTTAGAGTGGCCGTCTTTATCAATGATCTTAGCTAAATGTTCTGGATCAGGGGCAGGGAAACTTTTCATGCTGGAAGGCCACATTAATTTAGCTATAATCAAATAAAGCCACATTCAAGAACTTCAATTAGATGTACTTAAAAATGTACATTATTTTGTAAAAATCTAACTACTATGTACTTAATAATTTCAAAAAATGAAAACTAAGTTAATTTTGAAGTTAACTAACCTTTTAATGACTTTGTTGTGTCTGCTTTTTGTTGGAAAGCATTTGAATATTTGCTTGCAGCATGGAGGTCTGGTTTCAATTGATCCTCTAGGATGGGTATCAGTCATTTGTGACCTTAAGGGCGTCTAAGGGTATCTTGATTTGGGTTAGGTAGGAGAATATAGATTCGCAGCAATAAGTGGTTGAAAAGCAAGAAAGCATTTTTTGGGCATGTTGCCAAAGGCATGGGTGTTCTATTGCATTTTTCCATATTTCAATTGGATCTTTCTTAGCATCAAACAATGATTTTAAAATGTCACCTACTGGCCGGGCGCGGTGGCTCATGCCTGTAATCCTAGCACTCTGGGAGGCCGAGGCGGGCGGATTATTTGAGCTCAGGAGTTCGAGACCAGCCTGAGCAAGAG
>NW_012133857.1:13004444-13293929 GCF_000956105.1 Propithecus coquereli
AAAAAAAAAAAAAAGTCACCTACTGAGAGCTCAATCAATTCCATCTGTAGTTCTTTAGGGGGCTTGATGATATCAACAAGGTGAGGCTGAAATGCTGACTTGAGTGTGACATCATGATTCTCAAAGTCAATGAACCTTTCATTTTATTCTGCAATTAATAGGTCTATAATAGCTGTGTAGTCTTCAGATGATTTGTATATATCATCCTGCTCATCAATGACCTTTGCTACCTGGGGAAAATGTTCATCCAAAATTTCCTTTTGAAGAAGTGTTTTGAAAAGAGATAGCTTTTTTTTGAAATGCTTGGATTTTTTTGCCACATGTCATATATAGACTTAGTTTTACCTTGCAAAGAAATGTTCAAGTCATTTTGATTTGACATGATATCAAAATGTCAAAAGCTGAACAGAAAATGCAACAGAAATGCTGCATTCCTATAGAAATCTTCTTGCAATAATTCACATTGCTGATTCTGTTCTTCATAAAATGTAACTATTCTCACAGAGATAAAATTTTAGCTAACACCTGTCCCTATGATAGCCAACCCATTTTAGAATTTTTTAGCAAATCCACACTTAGTATGTAGTATGTCTTTGTTCAACTTTAGCATGTTACGAAATTGACCGTGCTGTGTTGCATTTGCATGAATATAATCAACAATACTTATAACTTGTTCCAAAGTGTCGCTTAAAATAGTAGCTTTAGCACAGAGATTTTTCTGATGCAAGATACAATGAAAAGAAATAAGAGCATCTGGATCCGTTAATCCTTTTTTAATCTGTGCAATAGATTCATGTTTTCCTGTCATGGAAGGTGCACCATCTGTACATACACTCACTGAATTTACCAAATTCAGTTCAATTTCACAACATTTGTCTTGAAAGTTGTTGAAGGTATCCATTCCCTGTGTTTTCTTCACAAGAGTGCTCAAGGTGTGTAACTCTTTGTAGCAAAGAAAATCTTGTGTTATGACCCAAATGAAGTATAAAACTTGTGCTGAGTCAGTAGTATCAGTTGATTCATCCAAAACAATTGAATAATATCTATTTTTCTTTTGAAGTATTGCATGAAGGTCTGTTAAGTTGAAGGGTAATTGATGCTGCTGATCAGTTATGGTTCTCCTTGAAAGAGACAGTTGTTTGTACTTCGAAACGTTATCCAGTCTAAGCATCCTACAACTTCAGCAATGCATTCTTTCACAATTTCTACATCACTGAATGGCTTCCCTTTTTTCCCAAGTATATAAACTACTTTATAAGTTGCTTCAGTGGCATTATTTCCAGGTCTTATCACTGCTTGAAAGAATTGTCTTTGCTTTTGCTTTTCATCTTTTAATTTCTGCAATACAACCTTTTATGCCTCTCCCTCTACTTTAAAGTATCTGTAGTCCTTATGGGTATTATAATGCTGGTGAGCATTGAATTTCTTTAATGTTGATATTGCAGTATCACAAAGCAAGCAAATCATCTTATCTTTAGCAGAAACAAGATAATATTACAAATTCCCAATCCTCATTAAAAAATCTGTTTTCTGCCAGGTGCAGTGGCTCATACCTGTAATCCCACTCATTCTGGGAGGCTGAGGTGGGAGGAGTGCTTGAGCTCAGGAGTTCAAGACCAGACTGAGCAAGAGTGAGACCCCGTCTCTACTAAAAATAGAAAAATTAGTCGGGCACAGTGGTGTGAGCCTGTAGTCCCAGCTACTTGGGAGGCTGAGGCAGGAGGATCGCTTAAGCCCAGGAGTTTGAGGTTGCAGTGAGCTATGATCACACCACTGCACTCTAACCTGGGCAACTGAGTGAGACCCTGTCTCAGAAAAAAAACAATTCTGTTTTCTTCCTTCAGTGTTCTCTTTGTCTTCTTTGACATGATGGGCTGTTAAATAGAATTTAAAAATCCTGTCAAAGTGTGCAACTATTCACAAATTCCACTTCAAACAGAAACACAGTGCACCTTTGTCAAAAGCTGATAACAGACTAGTGTGCTCGACCCCCATAAACTCTTTCCAACCACCCTCGTGTGGTAGTGGCGACAGGCGGGGGAAGTCAGAACTAAATCATGAACGTAGCAGCCGTCAGTTTAGCCCTTATGGCTCACTAATGTTCTCATTGTGCCAGTCAATCTGGGAGGATTATCTCACTGAAACTTATTTTATTCTTTGGTATTTGAAATATGTTCATTTTAAAAATAAAAACATAAAAGACAAACAAAAATGTATTAATAAAAATAAAGGGATTTATTCTGTAAAATTTGGATTCAATCAAAAGGCCGCTCTTAAGAACCCAGAAGGCCACATGTTGCCCGCCCTTCTTTGGGATAACTTGCTGCAGCTTCTTCATCAGCACTCGCTGCTGCACCTTGCACTTTTATGCTATGGAGATGGCTTCTTTCCTTGAACCTAATGAACCAACCTCTGCTAGCTTCTACTTTTCTTCTATAGCTTCTTCACCTCTCTCAGGCTTCACAGAATTGAAGAGAGTTAAGGCCTTGCTCTGGATTAGGCTTTGGCTTAAGGCAATGTTGTGGCTGGTTTGATCTTCTATCCAGACCACCAAACTTTCTCCATATCAGCAATAAGGCTGTTTGGCTCTCTTATCATTTGTGGGTTCACTGGAGTAGCACTTTTCATTTCCTTCAAGAACTTGAATTCACAACTTGGCTAACTGGTGCAAGAGGCCTAGCTTTTGGCCTATCTCAGCTTTCGACGTGCCTTCCTCACTAAGCTTAATCATTTCTAGTTTTTGATTTAAAGTGAGAGATCTGTGACTCCTTTCACCTGAACACTTAGAGACCATTGAAGGGTTATTAATTGGCCTAATTTCAATATTGACGTGTCTCATGGAATAGGGAGGCCCAAGTAGAGGGAGATAGGGGAATGGTGGCCAGTGGAGCAGTCACATATTTATTGATTAAGTTTGTTGTCTTATATGGGTGCAGTTTGTGGCACCCCAAAACAATTGCAGTAGTAACACCAAAGATCACTGATCGCAGATCACCATAACAGATATAATAATAATAATAAAAAAGTTTGAAATACTGTGAGAATTATCAAAATGTGACACAGAGACATGAAGTGAGCACATGCTGTTGAAAAATGGTGCTGATAGATTTGCTCAAGTCAGGTTGCCACAGACCTTCATTCTGAAAAAAACACAGTATCTTTGAAGCACAATAAAGCGAGGCGCAGTAAAACAAGGTGTGCCTATACTTCCCAATTATTTTGCTACACTTTGTTGTTATCTGTGCTCTTGAGATTATGTACATCTATTGTATCTGTGGGGTAGAAATACTATACCGTGGTGTTGGCAGCTCTTCCCAACTCTGCTTTCAGTGACCTCAGGTTGGCAGCCTGAAATCAGCCATGCTGGGAGTATTTACACCACAGAGATTGGCTATTGCTCCTGGTCCAACCCAATTGCTTCTAATCCCAACCCTCCCAGAGCCAGTCATTAAACACTGACCAGCACCCTACTGGAGATACAAATATGCCCTGGGGAGCTTGAGGGGGAGATGGGACCCTGCACTAGAGGTCATTTGTGCTGTGCCCTGCCCCTAGCAAAGGGCAGCCTCCCTGACTGACCCACTGGGCAACCCACAGATGAGGAGCTCTATGCTGGTGTGTACATCGACTTCATGGGCACTGATGCAGCCATCTTCCGCACGCTCGGAAAACAGACTGCCATGCGCACGGATCAGTACAACTCCCGGTGGCTCAATGGTGAGTGCAGGGGTGTGTCTGGGTGTCTGGGATGTGGCAAGATCATAAGGAAGCACACATGGAGGAATCTTCAGCCTGTGACTAGCTGAGGCAGCAGTAGTTTCTTTTCTGGAGAAGAGCTGGGGGGTGTTTGTGTACCTGGCGAGGGATTCCACTGGGGAATGGGGCGCTGTCAGGGAGGGGGCTCACCCAGCTGACCCCTGCTCACCTGTAGACCCTTCGTTCATCCACGCGGAGCTCATTCCTGACAGTGCGGAGCGCAATGATGACAAGCTCTACTTCTTCTTCCGCGAGCGGTCGGCGGAGGCGCCGCAGAGCCCGGCTGTGTACGCCCGCATCGGCCGCATCTGCCTGGTACGCGTCGGCGGGCCCCACGCCGCCCCTCTCTGGCTAGTCCTAGCTCTGCCAGCCCGGCGCCAGCTGGGTCTTTGGGGCGGCTGGCTGATCTGACCTGGCCTCCTGCCCCTACCCCCAGAACGACGATGGTGGTCACTGCTGCCTGGTCAACAAGTGGAGCACCTTCCTGAAGGCGCGCCTTGTCTGCTCCGTGCCCGGCGAGGACGGCATCGAGACTCACTTCGACGAGCTCCGTGAGTGCCCAGCAGGCTGCAGTGGGAGCGGTGGGGGTGGGATGGGCGGTCAGGGTGCCTTTGGTGGGCTTCCTCCCCGGGCAGCAGTGGGCGGGGCCCTTGGGCTCCTGCCTCAGGCAGCCTCCCAGGACCTTCTCCCTCTGTCCGCAGAGGACGTGTTTGTCCAGCAGACCCAGGATGTGAGGAACCCGGTCATTTACGCTGTCTTTACCTCCTCCGGGTGAGGCGAGGGGCGGGGCTAGCAGTGGCAGGGTGGATCTGGACTGGGGGTTGTCACTTGGGGAGGACCCCAGCCTGAGCTGTGGGGTGGGGGCAAGCTGGGGAGGGGCCCTGGGTCAAGGGCCTGCCCGGCCCGTAGCAGCAGCCTCTCCTGCACGCAGCTCCGTATTCCGAGGCTCTGCCGTGTGCGTGTACTCCATGGCTGACATTCGCATGGTCTTCAACGGGCCCTTTGCCCACAAGGAGGGCCCCAACTACCAGTGGATGCCCTTCTCAGGGAAGATGCCCTACCCACGCCCCGGCACGGTAAGGACTCTACTCACCCTCACTCACCTCTTCCTCTCCTTAAAGGCCTACTTTGGGTTGGGCTCTTCCTTTGTAGACATGGGCCAGACCATTACCGAGCTCACAGGCAGCGGCGGAGGTGGGCACATAAACACGTGTAACACACAAACGCGCCACTCACACACAGCATCAGGCTGCGGAGGGACCCAGCCCGGATCCTGAGACAAAGACGGAGGGCTGAGTGTGGCGGGCTGCTCCGTGGAGGGCCTCTGAAGGGCTGTTTGGGAGCTGAGGGTTGGAGGGAAGAGTCTTTCAGGCAAAGTGGAAGCAGGCTGGAATCAGCTTAGCTGGCAAACAGCAGGCAAGCAGGCAGGGGTGGGCAGAGGCCAGGCCTGCGGGGTCTCTGCAGCAATGAGAGGGGTTTCACTTTCTCTTGGTGTGACATGGGCCACCGCAGGAGTCTAAGCAGGAGAGCCACATGCAGTTCTGATTCCATGTGGTCAGGACTGGGTTGGGGGAGCTGGCCTCAGGAGGGGTCAGGGAAGGCTAACCCCTCAGAGGTAACCTGGAGTCAAGCTGGTGGGTGGGGAACAGGCTGAGCCCCTGGTGGAGAGAGCAGCCTCAGGGAGCGGGGAGAGTGCCTGATGTGCTAGGAGGGAGAACAGCCAGAGAGGAAGGAGACACAGGGTGGGGAGAGGATGTGGGTGGGAGTGATCAGCTCTGTCAAATGCTGCCACAAGGTCATGGCACTTGAGGCCAGGGAGGTAGCCTTGGGATTTGGCCACATGGGACCTTGGGACCTTGGCCAGAGCAGGACCTGCAGAGGGGTCAGGAGTGGGGCAGAAGCCTAGAGAGGAGGTTGTAAGGGAAGGAGCAGGGAGAGGTGGTGGGGACACAGTACAGAGGCTTCTCCTGAAACTGGGGATCCAGCATGGCCCTCCTGGGCAGCCTGGGACTGACACTCATCACCTGCCTGCAGTGCCCTGGTGGAACTTTCACGCCTTCCATGAAGTCCACTAAGGACTATCCCGACGAAGTGATCAACTTCATGCGCAGCCACCCACTCATGTACCAGGCCGTGTACCCTCTGCAGCGGCGGCCCCTGGTGGTCCGCACGGGTGCTCCCTACCGTCTCACCACTGTGGCTGTGGACCAGGTGGACGCAGCTGACGGGCGCTATGAGGTGCTTTTCCTGGGCACAGGTACCCGCTGCTGCTCCCGGCCCCTCCCACGCTGGGCCCCCTGGGTGGGGGGTGCAGATCCAAGGGACTGGGACCTGCCTTGCTAGGGGTTGCTACAGTCTCTTCAGAGTCAACTCTATCATTCTTACCCTTTGGAGCCTTCTCCCTATTGCTGGGATAACTGAGGCTAGGAATGGGAAACCCCATTCCTTCCCCATCCCCAGGGGCCGGGAGAGCAGGGACAGTGGGCATCTATGGCAGGGGCCCACGTGTAGCAGGAAACGGGTGGAGATGGTAGACACCTCCAGGATACATGGGTCCAAATACTGACGCACATGATCACGTGTGCACACACACCCAAGTGTGCCCACCACAGTTCCAGCAGCCCCCAACATGGGAATGCCCCAGTGTCCTCTTCTCAGCAGGGCCCAAAATGAGGGTGGGGGGGGCCAGATCCTGGCCATGACCCCCTTTGTCCTGGACCATTCCCCTCTGCCCTCATCCTGGGGAAACCCTTCAACCTTGGCACAGAGCTCCTGCTCCACTGCCCTAGGGGGGTTTGGGCCCTGGTGGGGGAAGGGGCTGAGGCTGGTGCCCCTTCCCCAGCATCCCCAGCCCCACTGAGGCCCTGCCCGGCCCGTTCCAGACCACGGGACAGTGCAGAAGGTCATTGTGCTGCCCAAAGATGACCAGGAGATGGAGGAGCTCATGCTGGAGGAGGTGGAGGTCTTCAAGGTGAGTGTGACATCACCCAGTCCTGTCCTCCCCACCTTGACCCTCCCCAGTCCTAGCCCCTGACCTTAGACCTCTAGGTCAGGGCAGGGAGGCAGTCCTTGGGGTCCCAGGCTCATCTTTACCTTCTTTTAGGACCCAGCACCTGTCAAGACCATGACCATCTCTTCCAAGAGGGTGAGTCTTTGGCAGGGTGGGCAAGGTGGGGTGGGGCCTACATCCCCTTGAAGTCATGCCCTTGGCACAGGGCTGGGGAAACTGAGGCATGGAACAGGGAAGTAAAAGAGCCTGGCCTGACTGGCTACTGATGGGGGCTGGCTGTAGAAAGGGAACTGACAAGCTCCTGCCCCTGCCCCCAGCAACAACTGTACGTGGCCTCAGCCGTGGGTGTCACACATCTAAGCCTGCACCGCTGCCAGGCATATGGGGCTGCCTGTGCCGACTGCTGCCTCGCCCGAGACCCCTACTGTGCCTGGGATGGCCAGGCCTGCTCCCGCTACACAGCATCCTCCAAGAGGTGTGGACCGCAGGGCCCTTGGGATTTTAGTCGCCAGACCTAGGGCCCTGTCCTGGGGGGTTAGAGGTGGATGTGATATTACCCTGGGGGAGTCTATGGGTGAGATATCACTGCCCTGAGGACACAGGGCCCTGCCCTGCATTTTGGGGGTGCAGGGACCTGGGGGACAAGCTTCCTGGAAGCACTCCTTCAGGAGCTATCCTCATCCAGGCGGAGCCGCCGGCAGGACGTCCGGCACGGAAACCCCATCAGGCAGTGCCGTGGGTTCAACTCCAATGGTGAGTGTGCTGGGCCTCACCCACTGCAGAGTCCTGTGCGACCCATGTAGCTGCTCACAGGGCCCCTCACCGAAAGGATTCTCAGATGGCTGGTTGGGGGCTGAGGGGGCTTGGGGTTTTGGAGATGGGATACTTGGTCACCCCCTCAAAGAATGGATACCCTTCAGCACAGCCCTACCTCCGTCCGTGCCTGCCAAGCACCTGCCAGCGGGCTGCCCAGAGGTGATGCTGTGTTCACTCAGCCCCTCTTGGTCTGCAGCCAACAAGAATGCCGTGGAGTCTGTGCAGTACGGCGTGGCAGGCAGCGCGGCCTTCCTCGAGTGCCAGCCCCGCTCACCCCAGGCCACCATTAAGTGGCTGTTCCAGCGAGATCCTGGGGACCGGCGCCGAGAGGTGAGCTCCTGTGCCCTGCAGTCCCAAACCACCGATGTCGGAGTCCCTCGTATAGTGGAAATTCCACGTGGGTGAAATTAGCAGAGGCGCCAATCTGGGGCAGCCCTCATGCTTGGGAACCCCTTGCAGGCTCCCTTCCCTCCGTGTAAATCACTTGAGTGAAACCAGTCATGTGGAAACTGTGGGACAGGCCTCAGTGTATGGAAACTGCTCATAGGTGTGTTATAGGTGTGCCTCTTTATGTGACAACACCACACCACACCCCACTGAGGGCGTACCTCCCTGTGCGGAAACACCAGGTGGGCGAGCCCCAGTACGTGGAAATCCTGTGGGGTCCTCGTTTTATGGAAATGCCTTACAGGTGTCCCTCTTTACGTGGGAATTCTATACAGGTGCCCAGTTTGGTATTCTCATTAAGTGGAAATTCTGTGTGTGCTCCAAACTTCTCATTGTACAGAACCCCCTTATGGTCATCTTTCCTGAAATGGAAACGTGGGTGAATGCCTTATTCAGATATCTCTCGTTATGGGGAGACTTCATGTGGGCTTTTCCTGGTATGTGGAAATCCCACGTAGGTGCCTCTACATGGAATGCTCACAAAGGTGGTCTGATCTGGGGGCTGGCTAGGGCAGGGGAGTGGTCACAGACCCCTGAGCCCTTACTCCCTGCCCCTGCAGATTCGTGCAGAGGACCGTTTCCTGCGCACAGAGCAGGGCCTGTTGCTTCGCACCCTGCAGCTCAGTGATCGCGGCCTCTACTCGTGCACTGCCACTGAGAACAACTTCAAGCACGTCGTCACACGGGTCCAGCTGCACGTTCTGGGCCGGGACGCCGTCCATGCTGCGCTCTTCCCACCTCTGGCTGTGAGCGCCCCACCGCCCCCAGGGGCAGGCGCTCCCACACCTCCTTACCAGGAGCTGGCCCAGCTGCTGGCCCAGCCAGAAGTGGGCCTCATCCACCAGTACTGCCAGGGTTACTGGCGTCATGTGCCCCCCAGCCCCAGGGAGGCTCCAGGGGCACCCAGGCCTCCAGAGCCCCAGGACCAGAAAAAGCCCCGGAATCGCCGGCACCACCCTCCAGACACATGAGGCCAGCTGCCTGAGCCCTGCAAAGCGCCAGCCTAGCCCTCGTCCCTTTTAATATAAAAGATATATATATATATAAAATATCTATATTCTATACACACCCTGCCCCTGCAAAGACAGTATTTATTGGTGGGTTGAATACAGCCTGCCTCAGTGGCAGCATCATCCAAAACTTCAACCCATGCTGGTCAGAGACAGCAAAATATGGAGCCCGCCTAACCAGGCCCAGCCCGTTGGCAGGGCCAGGCCAGGACCACACAATCCCCAGACTCAGCTGGAAGTCTGCTTGCTTAAAGGTCACCACCAAGATCTACAGGACATGGGGAGGGAGCAAGCCCTATTTGGATGGGGCATGGACCGTATACCTTTGCTGATGAATGCTGTCAACCGTGCTGTGGCATAGACATGGATGCCAGGACTGCTTTGGAGACTGGGGTGGGGCTCGGGTGCACTCAGAGAAGGGAAGAAGGGGCCATCACAGGATGCTGGTCCCTGCCTGGGTTGGGGGCACTTAGCCAAAGCCAGCCCCTTTCCAGGTATTTATTCTCTATTTATTGGGGACAGGAGAAGAGGAGTCCTGCCGGGGTGGGGCAGCACCTTCAGCCCCTTCTCCCCTGCCTGGCCAGGGCAGGGCCGCCCCACTCTACCTCCTTAGCTTTTCCCGAGCCCCTTGATTCAGAGGCTGGGAGAATAGCAGAAGGGCCAGGTACAGGCAGGGCGGAGGGAAGCCCCCCACCCCGAGAGGAGAGGGGGCCATGGTGGAAGCCTGGGGCCTGCACGGGCTCCCCAGGGCTCCCTTCTGCCCACCACTTCAGGTGATGGGTATAAATAGCTCTGGGGGGCAGTTGGGTACATGGGGGCCTCCTGGCAGTCCTCTGCTGCCCAGGCCATAGCCACCCTTGGGTTCCATCTTGCTAATAAACACTGGCTCTGGGACTAGACTTTGGCTTCTCTCCTTGGTGGGGTGCATGGGAGTTTAGAGCCACCCTGGGTGGGCAAGGGGAGCCACGTGGGGGCCTGGGAAGGAGTGGATTGGCCCCAAAGCAAACAAAACCAATATGTAGAAATCACATTTGTTTTGACAAACCTGGGCTCCTGCACTGCACCAAATGCCAGGGCAGCGTAAAGGGTTGCAGAGACCACCAGGGCCCACTCTCAATGGCGGTGGGAGGGTGGATGGAGCCGGAAGGCTGAAAGTGGCTCAGATGAAACAGTCTCACACATGGACAGATCCCCCCTACGTGACAGGGTGGGTGTCAATACTGCCAGTCTGTCGTAGGAGCCAGAATCCACTTCCCACTCATCCTGTTTAGAGATGGCCTTCAGTGCTCAGTGTCCAGGGCCCTGGCACCCCCTCGTGGTCTCTTCAGTCTGGCAGAGTTGGGTATTAAAAGGCAGCCAGGTTCCATGAATGAGTCCAGCCAGAAGGCTCAGGTCCCCTGGAGGGGGCTTCAAGAGCCCAAGATTTGGGTTTTCTGATGGGAGCTTGGGGGTGGAAAGTCTCTAAAGCCTGGGAGCTCAATGTTGCTGGCTCACCCCAAACTATTTCTGCTCAGCAGTGTTCCCTGCACCTGAACAGCTCACTAGACCCCTAAACTGAGGCAAGCAGGCCCTAGAGGTACCTGCAGGCAGGTCACAGTGCCCTGTCCCCCCATAGGAACAGAGCAGGAGCTCTGTTCCTCCATGCTCCAGGGAGCACCAGAGCTGCTCTGGGACTTTGTTTCCCGATCTGACAACACGTCTGCAAAACATTCTCCAGAAAAGGCTGGCCACCTCTGCAGCTCAGAGACTTTGTTGCACCCAAATACACATGTACACATAGGCACAGGCACATGGAAGCATGTATGCACATATATGCATACACATGCATAAATGTACACACGCAGGCACACACTTGCATGTGCTAAGATATGGACATGCTCATACATGTGCACATGAGCAAGTGCACACTAACAAATGCACATTCAGGCACACAGGTGAACCCACACAAGCCCTTAAAAATATATATAAGCACATGCATGCATGCAGATAAGTGCACAAGAGCATATTCACACATGCGCACACTTTATACATGTGCACACATACATAAGCATGCATACATAAACACATGAAGACTCATGTAAGAGCACATGCACCCACAAAGGCACAAACACACAGGCATATGTGTACACACAGGTATACATGCACAAACATGTCAAGTCATTGTTTACTTGGTGCCAGTAAAGGACAGACACATACACCCAGACACACAGAGCAGATATGCACGCCCACTGGCATCCTTGTGGAGGAACTGCCTGGGGCCAGATCCAGCCCTTGGTATGGGGCAAATGTAATGCCCACCTTGACTCCCTGCAGAAAACAAAATTTGGTCCAGAGTCACCCAGCCCTTCTCAACCACTACCTGCTGTGAGACCCTTTGAGCCTCCACTTCCTCATCAGTAAAATGGGGCTGATGATATGGGCACCCATGCCCAGGGCCAGCATGAGCTTCCAAGATAAGGAGGGTGCTGAGCCCAGTGCCAGGCCATGGGTGTTCCATGCATGCTTCTCCCGATGCACCCTCCTGCTGCCAGCCCCACCCCTACTGCCCCCACCCCTAGGGCTCCTGGACCTATTGTCCCCTCTCTCAGCCCTGATCCTACCGAACCTGTCTCCCTTGGGTGGAGCCAAGACTATCTCCAGGGCCTCTCCTGGAAGGTGGGGGTTGGGGCACAGCCAGGGTGCAGAGTCAGCGGTTGAGGGATTGGGGCCATGCCAGCCCGATTAGAAGGGTTGTGGGGGCTGAGCTGGCTTCACCTGTCCTTGTCTCTGATTGGCTTTTGGGCACCTCCTCCAGCCCCCAAATCCCACTAAGCAGCCCCAGCAGGGCCTGCACAGGTTCGTGGAGAGCCAGTTGATTGCAGGTCCTCCTGGGGCCAGAAGGGGTACCTGGAAAGGCCAGGCTCTTGGGATCCCCTCCATCCAGAAGAGCCACCTGCCCATTCTGTCCCTTTAACTGCTGCTGGGACCATGGGGGCTGGGGCCAGCGCTGAAGAGAAGCACTCCAGGGAGCTGGAAAAGAAGCTGAAAGAGGATGCTGAGAAGGATGCTCGAACTGTGAAACTGCTGCTTCTGGGTAGGTGTATGGGCCCAGGTGGGGCAACTGTCACCAGCTCGGCAGCCTAGGGGCAGGCAGGCAGACCTTTTGGGAAGTAGGGGTTCCTTGGGAAGCAGCATGAGCCTGTGACAGGGGAGGGCACAGAGCAGAGTGGGAGCCCTGGTCAGACAAGGCCAGGCCTAACAGGTGATATCCCAGCCCCCAAGGCTGACATCTCACTAAGCCCCTTTCCAGAGGGCCCTGCCTCAGGCAACCTCCCCTCCCCAGAAGTGTGTGCCAACCACACTCTTGTACAAGAGTGTGTATGCGGCACACTTTTGCCCTGGCTGGGCTCCCTGAAGCTCCAGCCTTTGATCTGATGGGCCTTCTGGGGAGGGCTTAGAAGCCAGGGGCTCTGTGCTGGGGGCCTCACACTAGATCCTTGGGAAGGGGAAGGTCATAGTCCTCCCAGGAGTGGGGAGCCGCTTGCACCACTCAGATCCACAAACAAAAGCCCTCAGGTGCAGGGCTTTATTGTTGATAGGCCTACAAGGCAGCAAAAAGTGGAGGCAGGTACTGAGGCGCAGTACAGAGCAGATAAGGCCACATCCCTGCACCCAGGGGTAGTGAGGGGTAATGGGGCTGATGCAGGCCTGCCTCAAGGTCACTGTCTGACTTCCCAAGGGGAAAGAGCAGCTTTAAGAAGGCTGGGCAGGCTCCACCCAAGCTCTCCAGGGTCCAGTCAACCAGCCCGAGATGAGCAGAAGGAATAAGCCAAGACCCCCCCACTCCCCAAGGCAGGTTGGCTAAGCCGAAAATCCCATTATCTGTGCCCGACGCCCTCGAGGGGTCAGGCTTAGAAGGGATGTTAGCTCCATCCTCTCCCCTACCCAAAGGTTCTAATTCCCTCTGAGCCTTTTGAAGACATCCCCCACCCCTTCATGTGAAAAGTAGGGGTCGACCGGCGGGGCGCGGTGCCTCACGCCTGTAATCCTAGCACTCCGGGAGGCCGAGGCGGCTGGATCGCTCAAGGTCAGGAGTTCGAGACCAGCCTGAGCAAGAGCAAGACCCCGTCTCTACCAAAAAATAGAAAGAAATGATCTGGACAACTAAAAATATATATAGAAAAAATTAGCCGGGCATGGTGGCACATGCCTGTAGTCCCAGCTACTCGGGAGGCTGAGGCAGGAAGATCGCTTGAGCCCAGGAGTTTGAGGTTGCTGTGAGCTAGGCTGACGCCACGGCACTCACTCTAGCCTGGGCAACAAAGCCAGACTTTGTCTCAAAAAAAAAAAAAAAAAAAAAAGTAGGGGTCGACCCATCTCAAATAATCCCTGTATGCAGTACCAGAGATTACCACAAGGTGGCGCTCCAGGATTTCTTTATTTTGGTCTCATAGTCTAATAAAGGTTGCCTATACCGGGGTCTAATGAACTCCTCATGTCCCGGCACAGCCGATGTCATTGGCTCCCCTCATTGGCCCTCTTTTGTCATTTTCCTGACATTTACAGACGTTTGGCCCCCAGGGCGTCAGGACTTTACTATGAATTGGGGCAGGGTGGGGGCTGGGGGGAGGAGACGGGAGCAAGTGCAAGTGTGACTGGGGGTCGGGCTGGCGCCCAGGTCTCTTGCGGGTCCACCTAGCTAGCTCGGGCCTGCCCCATCTTCCGGGCCTCATTGCGGGAGGGGGAGGCGGTCAGCTCGGCCCTGAGGCGCGGCTTCCCTTGCAGGTGCCGGTGAGTCCGGGAAGAGCACCATTGTCAAGCAGATGAAGTGAGTGCCCTCGCCTGTCCCGAGGTTCCTGGGGGTGGGCGCGGCCTCCTGTCCTTCCCTACCCGCCCACGAGGCGCTGACCCTGCTCGCCCTGGCCGCAGGATTATCCATCAGGACGGGTACTCGCTGGAAGAGTGCCTCGAGTTCATAGCCATCATCTATGGCAACACGTTGCAGTCCATCCTGGCCATCGTGCGCGCCATGACCACGCTCAACATCCAGTACGGAGACTCTGCGCGCCAGGTGTGCCAAGAGGCGGGCTGAGCGGGGCCTCTGGGACTCGAGGTGCCCGACTGGGTCCAAGTCCATGGTTGCCACCAACCACTCCCACCCTGCCCCCAGGACGACGCCCGGAAGCTGATGCACATGGCAGACACTATCGAGGAGGGCACGATGCCCAAGGAGATGTCGGACATCATCCAGCGGCTGTGGAAGGACTCGGGTATCCAGGCCTGTTTCGATCGCGCCTCGGAGTACCAGCTCAACGACTCCGCTGGCTAGTGAGCGCTCGGGCGGCACAGGACGCGGGGGCGCGGGCGGGCCCCTGCCACGCCCCTCCACGCCGCTCACACCCTCGGGTCTCCCGCAGCTACCTCTCCGACCTGGAGCGCCTGGTAACCCCGGGCTACGTGCCCACTGAGCAGGACGTGCTGCGCTCGCGTGTCAAGACCACCGGCATCATCGAGACGCAGTTCTCCTTCAAGGACCTCAACTTCCGGTACGATCCCCGCCCTAACTCAGGGGGTCTGCCCGGGAGTGCCCCGCCGAAGGCCCCGTCTCGTCCCTCCCTGCGCGGATACCCCACCAGCAGAAAGGCCCGGCCCCTCCAGGTGCCACTCCGTCCGACAGCTCCCCAGCGGCATAGGGAGAGGGGGTCCCATAGGCGCGTCCAGCGGGGCGGATACGCGGGTTCAGGCCCACCACCACCCCGCAGGATGTTCGACGTGGGCGGGCAGCGCTCAGAGCGCAAGAAGTGGATCCACTGCTTCGAGGGCGTGACCTGCATTATCTTCATCGCAGCGCTGAGCGCCTACGACATGGTGCTGGTGGAGGACGACGAAGTGGTGAGTGCCCAGTAGGGCCAGAGAGTTTGAGGGGGAGGCGGAGCTGCTGGGCCCCCTACAGGCGGAGACTGCTGCGGGAGGAGGGAGCGTTCATTACAGAGTCGTCCGAAGGCGGCAAGGAGGCAGCCAGCAGCCCCTCCTGAAGCGGCAATGCGGGAAGCTCTCTGAGAACCCTCTGAGCGTAGGGACCCCGCGTGCCCGGGAGTCCAGAGACCAGGGGCTGGCCGGTCGGACGCTGCCCGCGTGGGGGCGGCCACCCGTGTCCCCGGTGTCCGACAGCCGCTGCCCTCCTCAGAACCGTATGCACGAGAGCCTGCACCTGTTCAACAGCATCTGCAACCACCGCTACTTCGCCACCACGTCCATCGTGCTGTTCCTCAACAAGAAGGATGTTTTCTCCGAAAAGATAAAAAAGGCTCACCTCAGCATCTGCTTCCCGGACTACGACGGTGAGAACCCCCGGCACGGCCGCCGGGCGGCGCCCCAGCCCCGTAATCTGGGCCCGCGCTTCTCACGCCAGGGGAAGGGCTGGGGCCTGGAGTGAGCCCTTCCCTCCCCTGCAGGGCCCAACACCTACGAGGACGCCGGCAACTACATCAAGGTGCAGTTCCTCGAGCTCAACATGCGACGCGACGTGAAGGAGATCTATTCCCACATGACGTGCGCCACCGACACGCAGAATGTCAAATTTGTCTTCGACGCCGTCACTGACATCATCATCAAGGAGAACCTCAAAGACTGCGGCCTCTTCTGAGGTGGGGGTCCTCGCTGGCCCAGACGTGTCCCTCTCCTCCCACTTAGTCTTAATCCCCCAAGCCCCGCCCCCAGCTCCCCCACCTCACTCCTGCAGACCCCGCCCCAAATCAGCACGCCCCGCCCAAGCTCTCTGACCCCACACCACCGCCTGGCCTAGCTCCTGACGCCCCATTTCCACTCCCCACCGCTTCCAAGCCCCACCCTGGCTCCTCAGGCTCCACCCCACTGCCACGGCCCGTTCCCCAGCTCACAAGTCCCACCCATTTAATTTCTTTTAGCTCCGGGCCCCAACATCCCCCAACCCCACTCTCCCACCCCAACCCCAGTGTCTCAGCTTCCAGGGCCACCTCACACAATGCCTAAACCCATTAATTGTGAGTCTCAGAGATAGTGACTCGATTTCCTTTTTTCTTCACAGGTGCCTGAACTCATGCGTGTCCCTTGCTCTGAGACCCTGTAGCCCTAGCTGCCTTGTAGTCCCAGCCCCCAGCACCCTATCAGCCCCCAAGGACTCCTGAGCCCCAGCCTGCCACCTCACCAGCCACAGACCCAAAGCCCTGAGTCCTGCTAGTCTTGAGGTGCAGACCCTCCCCCATAGCATATCCCCCATACCTCCAACCCCAGCCCTGCCCTTCACTGCCTGGCTGCACTGGCCTCCGGACTCACAGCAGCCAGCCCCAGCTAGGAACAGGCAGGACGTGGGGCAGCTGAAGCTCACAGTGACTCAGCAGTGCCCCAATGACCAATCTCTTGCAGCTCTCTTGGCCCTGGGGCCCCACAGCTCACCTGGTGGATCTGGGCTCAGCAAACAGCCCTCCCCCCCAGAGTTCCCTGCAGGGCAGAGGGTGTCCCTCCTGGGAGCAGGCCTGCTGCCTACCAGCAGCCCAGCCCAGCCCTGCCACCTCCATGTGGCAAGTCTGACACCTGTCTATGCAGTGGCCAGTGACTGTTCCTCCCAGCAGCTTCAGGGGTCCAAAGTCCTCGATAGCTCTGGCCTGTGCAGTCGCCACATAGATAAATTAGTAGTGGGGAGCAGATCTAGGCACCCCTGGGGGCCAGGGAGAGACATAAGCAGGACCCTTCCCCAAATACCAGGCTCGGAGTAACCCCCGGCCCCTTCCCTAGCAGGATCTGCCCCCTCTGTCCTTGGACACCTGATCCATGCCCTACTTCCCCCACCCACACACAGTACTCTGGACTGGCTGGCCAAGGGGACAGTCCGTTGAGGGAGGGTACTGTTGACACCAGCTATGGCCAATAGCCAAGCTGTTCTGAGGGGTGGCTGGGGGCAGAGTCCACCTTCCATCAATCAGCCCCGGGCAGAAGATTCAGGATAGGATGGAGGCCCAGGCTGTGCCCAAAAAAGTCTACCTCAGGTGGGGTTACAAGCTAACCCAGGTGACCCTCCTGTCCCTGCCAGCAGCTTCTCTTACCCTCTCCATTCAGGGCCCTTTCCCTGGAGGGGAAACAGGGCCATGCCTGAGCCATTAGTGATGAAGGCCCATTTCACCCTCATCCCTGCTCCCACCTTTCTCATCAAGCACTGAGTCTTTGCTTATGCCCAGGGACCAGGGCCTGTGCTGCAGTCAGGGACAAGGAGCTTCTGTCTGCAAGGCCCGGGCACAATTCTCGCTCCCTTCAGCTAGATGTGCAGTCTCAGCAATAAACCTTTGCGTCAGGCCCCGTCCTGTTGTCCTTTCTTGGGGGTGTGGCTTGACTGTCACAGATCATGGGTATTTCTTAAGTGCCCAGTGCTGAGCTGGGCATGAAGTGGGAAGATGCCCCTTCCAGGGAGAAGCAGCTGGCCTGACAAAGTGGGGGACACTCTTGCAGGTAGGGGACCAACTTGTGCCTCTTGAAGGGAGTTGAGGGGAAGAGGAGCTGTGGGGAAGAGGAGCTGTGGGAAAGGCTCACTGGGACAGTATTGGATCAAGAGGGAGTTTTGAGATGGAGGCTCATTCTGGCGGGGACCATAGAGTGTATAAGGCCTGGAAACATGGGCTGGTGGCCACAGGAGCTCCCGGGAGCAGGTGCCGGGAAGGGGGCGGAGCGCCTGGCTTTCTCCAGGAGATGATGGACAGTCAGGGAAGCCCTTGACGCTGGGACATAACTGGGGCTGGGATCAGGGTGAGACAAGTAAGGCACTTACCTTGGGTACAAAACTTATGGCAGTGCCAAAAAATTAAGTAATCAACATAAATAATATATGAATACAATATGTTTAAAAATCAAAATTAATGCAAAAAATCCACAATGAACAAAATATCAAAATCCAACAGACACATGCCAAGACATTGGGGCTTGAAGCAAAAGGAAAAATATTTGCTCCAATATATGTTTTTAGGGGTTTTTTGCCAATTTTGAAAATTGTGGTAAAATGTATGTATCATAAAATTTATCATCTTAACCATTTTTAAATGTACGGTTCAGTGGTGTTAAATACATTCATAGTGGCTGGGCACGGTGGCTCACGCCTGTAATCCTAGCACTCTGGGAGGCCGAGGCGGGTGGATCGCTCGAGGTCAGGAGTTCGAGACCAACCTGAGCAAGAGTGAGACCCTGTCTCTACTAAAAATAGAAAGAAATTATCTGGACAAATAAAAATATATATATAGAAAAAATTAGCTGGGCATGGTGCCGCATGCCTGTAGTCCCAGCTACTCCGGAGGCTGAGGCAGAAGGATCGCTTGAGCCCAGGAGATTGAGGTTGCTATGAGCTAGGCTGAAGCCACGGCACTCTAGCCGGGGCAACAGAGTGAGACTCTGTCTCAAAAAATAAATAAATAAATACAGTCATAGTGTCGTGTGACCATCACCACCATCCATCTCCAGAACTCTTTTCATGTTGTAAAACTGACACTCTGTACCCATAAATAATAACTCCCCCTTTCTCCCTTCCCCCAGCCCCTGGCAACCACCATTCTACTTTCAGTCTTTATGAATTTGACTACTCTAAGTTCCTCTTATAAGGAGAATCATACAGTATTTGTCTTTTTTTTTTTTTGAGACAGGATCTTGCTCTGTCACCTGGGCCTAGAGTTTAGTGGCATCATCATAGCTCACTAATATCTCAAACTCCTGGGCTCGAGTGATTTTCCTGCCTCAGCCTCCCAAGTAGCTGGGACTGCAGGCATGTGCCACCATGCTCGGCTAATTTTTCTAATTTTTTGTAGAGATGGGGTCTTGCTCTTGCTCAGGCTGGTCTCAAACTCCTGGCCTCAAGCGATCCTCCTGCCTCAGCCTCCCAAAGTGCTAGGATTACAGGTGTGAGCCACCCCACCGAGCCCAATATTTATCTGTTTATGACGAGTTTATTTCACTTAGCACAATGCCCTCAATGCCATCTACAGGTAGCACGTGTCAGATTCTCCTTCCTTTTTAAGGCTGAATAATATTCCATTGTGTAATACCACATTTTGTTGATTCATTCATCTGTTAGGTTGCTTCTACATTTTGGCTATTGTGAATAATGCTGCTGTGAACATGGGTGCACAAATATCTCTTTGAGACCCTGTTTTCTGTTATTTGGGGGATATACCCAGAGGTTGAACAGGTGAATCATACAGTAATTGTATTTTTAATAATTTGAGGAAGCGTTTCCACAGCAGCCATACCATTTTATATTCCCACCAATAGTGCACAAGCATTCCAATTTCTCCATATCCTTGCCAACTCTTGTTATTTTCTGTTATTTTGATAGTACCCATCCTACTGGGTGGGAGATGGTATCTCATTGTAGGTTTGATTTGCATTTCCCTACTGCTTAGTGATGTTGAGCACCTTTTCATGTACCTATTGGCCATTTGTATGTCTTCTCTGGAGAAATATCTCTTCAAGTCCTTAGCCCATTTTTGAATTGAATTATCTGGTTTTTTGTTGTTGAGTTTTAGGAGTTCTCTATATATTCTGGAAAATAATTTCTTATCAGAGATATGATTTGCAAATATTTTTCTCCTATTCTGTGCTTTGCCTTTTTAACTCTGTTCTATGTATTTTTTTTTTTGAAACAGGGTCTTGCTCTGTTGCCCAGGCTGTAATACAGTGGTGTGATCACAGCTCACCAGAGCCTCAAACTCCTGGGCTCAAGTGATCCTGCTGACTCAGCCTTCCAAAGTGCTGGGACTACAGGTGTGAGCCACTGCACCCATCCTGAACTCACATTATTTTAAGATTAAATAATTTATTTATTCCTAAAGCAGAATTTATTATAATTTTATTTTCCTGGCTTTAATGTAGACAAAAATCATCAATAATATTTTCAAAATCTGCTTCTGGAAAAACAATCATTAAAAATTTTCATAAAAACATGTATATAAGAGAGCCAGGCACAGTGGTTCACACCTGTAATTTCAGTGACTTGGGAAGCTGACACGGGAGGACCACTTGAGCCCCAAGAGTTTGAGGCCAGCCTGGACAACATAGCAAGACTCCCATCTCTACAAAAAAATTTTCTAATTAGCCAGGTGTGGCGGTGTGCATCTGTAGTCCCAGCTACTTGAAAGGCTGAGGCAGGAGGGTTGCTTGAGCCCAGGAGATTGAGGTTCCAGTGAGCTATGATTGTGCCACTGCACTCCAGCCTGGGTGACAGAGCAAGATCTCACCTCTAAAAAAAAACCAAAAACAAGCAAAAAACGTGTATATAGGGGCACATGTTTTTCCTGGGGGCCAGTATGGGCATGGGCAAGGAAGGGAGTGGGACTGGTGGACCCATGAGGCATAGGCCATGTCTTTGTTACCCAAGAGAGCCTGGGTCTGCAAGGTGAGGAGCTCAGCGACAGAGATCTGGGTCTGTGCAGTTGATCAAGCACACAAGACATCGCCACCAAGCCTGGACTGCAAGGGAGTGTTGGATGGGCTGAGTTTGCAGGAGCTGTGGCCACCTGGGGGAGATGTTCAGGAGGCAGACAGACACTCAGGGCTGGGCAGAAAGCCAAGCATAGGCCGGGCGCGGTGGCTCACGCCTGTAATCCTAGCACTCTGGGAGGCCGAGGCGGGTGGGTCGCTCAAGGTCGGGAGTTCGAGACCAGCCTGAGCAAAAGCGAGACCCCCGTCTCTACTAAAAAAATAGAAAGCCGAGTATAGGCAACATCCTTGACGTCCAGCTGGAGGGGGACCGTGACTCTGTGGGGACTGGAGAAGGGAGAGTGAGGGCACTCAGGCTTGAGCACAAGAAGAACACTGGACAGGTTAGGGGGCCCAGCACACATGTGGGCACCCACGTGGGTGTTGCTCAGAAGCCTGAGGGTAGGATGGAACTCTGGCCATTGGTGCTGGACCCCTGCTGGCTGGTCTTAGGCCTCACTGAGCTGGGGATACTCATCTCTACTAAGGACCCTCTCCCTGAGCAGTTTACTGGAGGGAGGTGGGGCAGGGGGTAGTGACAGGGATATAGTGTGCAGAGGCAAGGCAGAGAATAGGAGGCCTTGAGGAGCTAGAAGTGTTAGGCTTGAGAGGGAGGAAGCTGTCAGGAGAGGTGGATCAATGGTGCCTTCTGAACAGCTGCCTTGTCTTGGAAGAAAGGTAGTGAGCTCCCCAGCCTTCCTGGGCAAGGGACAGAGAAGGGCCCAAACAATATGCAGGAGCTGGGCCATGCCCTCCAGGGAGTCTCCTCCCACACATCATTCTGGCTCAAGGTTCTGGGATTCAGGACTGATATTCCCGGATCCTGTAGGTCGGGTTCGCTGCCTGGCCTCCAACTGCCCTGTCCACGGCCAGCATGTGTGAGGGTCCCCTGAGTCTCCCAGCCTGAAGCCTGCTCAGCCCCACTCACCACACCAGTGTAATTACACCCTACGGAACAGGATCAATGGGTGCCTGATGCCTGATTCACAGCCAGGGCAGAGGATCAGAGAGAGCTTGCCCACAGCACAGTGGCCACACCTTAGTCTTTGGGAGGGGCGTATTTACTGTGGGTACTTCTAACCACCACCATCCCTGCCTAACCTACAACCTCAAGGTGTCCCTGAGGACCCCATGGCCCTCCGCTCTGGCTCTGGCGGCACTAACCTGGCCCAGCCGCCGACCAGAGATTAGACAAGCCTGGTGTACGGTTAATGCCGCTGACGTCAGGGCCTGGCCGGGTGGCCACTGGGGGTTTGAGCCCTCCCCACAGGCAGTAGCACAGCCCATGTGACCAGGGCTCATTAAGCCGCTTCAGTGGCCAGAAAAGCCAGGGGCCAGGTCTCAGGGGAGAGAGGGCAGTCACGCCAGGGCTGCAGGGGCAGGCCTTGGCCAAGAGGTCACCAGCTCTGGGGGCCCAGGCTGGGGAAGGGCTAGAGAGGAGGTTTGCCAGTGGGCCCCTCCATATTTCCACGCCTTGTGTTGTGACACTAACCCCCTGCTCATGGCCAAAGTGGAGCCTCCCAGGGACCAAACTGAGCAGAGCATAGTCAGGAGCTGTGGGTGTGGGTACTCGACCCTGGAGTGTGGAGGTAACCACTCTCCCGTGAGGCCTTCTAACCCCCCAACATGATTGTGGAACAAGCGCCCTACTCTCACCCCCACACCTACCCTTGGCAACCTCATGCTCATACTCCCTGTCCCTTCGACCAAGCCATTTCCCCCATGCAGGCTGCCCTTTCTTTCCCTGCCCTGCCATGTGCTTTCCTTTCCCCTGGCAGAGCCAAGCCCAGAGGCTGCTTCTCCACCAGGTTGTCCTTGATTCATGCCCTCCAGCCTGGCCGGGGCTTCCCATGCAGACCACCCATAGACAGCACTAGGAGACCCTGGCTGTAACTGTGGGTGGGATGGCAAGAGCAGCACAGCAGGTATTGGAATAACTGGCTCTCCCTGGTGACTCACGCAGGGTTCTCAGGGGGGATCTTTCATTTGGTTGCTGAAGGACAAGTAGGAGTCTGCCAAGGAAGTGGGACACCGTGGGGAACCTTGGGCTCTGAGAACCACGAGGGCAGAGACACAGGAGCACGAAGGCTGACATGTTCTGCAAACAGCAGGAATGTGCGTGTGGTCAGCAGGGCGGTGGAGGAGGTGGAGAGGCCCCTGGGAGTGGGCTGGGGGGACATCAGGGAGGCCAGCCGGTGAGCGCAAGAGCCTGCAGGCTGTGCGAGGAGTCAGTGGATACAGAAGCTGGGCTCTGGAAGGGCCAGGTTGGAGGTGAAGATGAGGCGTCACTGCTGGAGATGGTCTTGGGGCACTATGTGGATGGTGTGCCAGCGGAGGGGGTGGCATGGTGAGAAGGGGCTGCCCAGCTGAGGGCTGAGAATTCATGACGAGAGAGGGAGGGAGAGAGCAAAGGGCTGTGGGGCCCTGCAAGGAGGGTCTGAGCAATCCTGGGACCCTAAGTTCTGCCCCACGTGTCTGGCAGTCTCCCGGGCCTGTGTTTAAGTTTGCAGAGATGGGGGAGTAGAGGCAGGAGCTGGGCTGAAGCCTGAAATCAAGCTTCCCCCACCCTCCAGCCCAGGTGGCTGACCCCAACACTGCGGCTGCATGGAGGGACATTCCCTCTGGCCTCTGGGAGAAGGCACCCGGCAGCTCTCAGAGACCCGTCCCAGCTGCCCAGCTGTCTGGCCACCACAAGCTGGGCTGGGAGATTCGGCAGGTGGTGGGGAAAGGCCTCTGAGCTGTGTTTGCCCTGGCCAGGGCCCAGGCCTAGCAACAACAAACATGCAGCCCCTCCCTGAGCCTGGCCACAACTGGCCTGAGGACCCCATATCACACCCAACTCTGGGCCTCCCCAGCAGCCCAGCCAGCCCCTGCTCCCTTCAGGCTGGTTGAGGACCCCAACACCCACATGCCGGGTGACCTTGAGTCAGGCCTGGCCCCTTAGGCACTGCTAGTGGGAGCCACCAGCCCTTTACAAATGGCCCCTGTGAGTATCCAGTGTGTCTTCAGGTGGGAGGCAAGGGGCAGACATGAGACCACAGTGGGCACCTCTCCTGTCTGGCAGAATCATGCCCTTTTGGAGGGTGAGAGTCTCTTGGGCCCCCATGATCAAGATGAACTCTGATCCCAGGATTACATCAGCCCCAGTTCAGTCCCTTCCAATTTTCCAGCCACTGGCAAGGCAGGAGCTTGGGTGGTTTGATGTTTCCAGGGGTTGCCACCATCCCAATGCCTTTCTCTTTAGCCCTCCCAGCCCTTGGCACTCCCGGCCAGAGCCGAGCCCCTGCCCCTGGCTCACAGCTTACCCTTCACCCATTCCCCTCAGACCAGAAGAAAAGACAGAGCCATTTCCTCGTGACACAGTGGGAAACTGAGGTATGCTAGGGCTTGGCTTGGCTGTGGTGGTGCTGTGAGTCAGCAGGAGAGAATCCCGGAGTCCTGACTCCCAGCTCAGGGCAGAGAAGGGGTTAGGGATATCCTCTGCGAGAAGAGGGGCAGACATGACACAGAAGACCAGCTTGGATAGGAACAGCAGAGGCCATGGGATTAATCGGATCAGAGCCAGTGACTGAGAAGCAAGGGGCACAGTTGCTCTGGGACACCCCCGCCCAGTTCACCCTGAAGGTCAATGTCTCCCCCAGCTCCCTCCAGGTGGGCCTGGGACCTCAACACCCACCACCCACCACCCATCCCTGAGCACCAAGGCCCTAGGTGGGAAGCAGGCAGGAGTGGGATAGGAGCCTCTAGCCAAGAATGGGGCCAACCTAACATCGCTCCTGCCAGGGCACGGAGTCCTGGTCCCCACTTCCCATGGGCAGGCTGACAGCTGTCTCCTACACCTTCGAAATAAGGAAATGGGACCAGGCGCAGTGAGGCCCCAGGCAAGGCTCACAGCAAGCCAAGCCTTGCTTCCCTCCTGTCCTCACTGTCTCTGCTTCTGTTTGTTCCAGCCTCAATCTCTTCTAAACATCTGGGGTGAAGACAAAATTGATACAAGAAGTTTTTCCCTGGTTGGGAAGGGTGAGGCAGGTAGAAAGGTATTTTATTGCCTGAGTGGTATCTGAAAGTCCCCCATTCAAACACTCTTCGCTGAGCTTAAGCATTGCCCTGTTCCCGCTCCCCTTGGCTGGAGATCCCCTTTTGGCTTCAGGGAGGTGAGGGCAGAGCATTTCAGGGGTTACGGTGACACTCAGAGATCTCAGAAAGAATCTGCTTTGGACGGAAGCATTCCCTCCGCAAGACTCAACTGAGCCCCTCCCAGAGCAGCTGCCCTCCTACCTAGGGGGCTCCCTGGCGCTCGGCTGCCCCTTTGCTCCGGGTTTGCCCCGGCCCCGGCGCCTCCCGGAGCAGCCCCTCCTCCCGCGGACAGCAGGGGATTGGCGGGCCGGGGGCAGGCCGGGGGCGGGGCCGGGCGCCCTTCATCCCCGGCCGCTGCTGTCGCTGTTGCTGCCCTGCACTCAGCCGGGAGCAGAGCAGACCGCGCCAGTCGGAGCCCAGCTACGCGCGTGCCCAACCGTGAGGCCAGGTACCGCTGCGGGCGTCGACCCACCAATCCAGGGGCACCGGGGGTGCTGAGTCCTCTGTGCACCCTCCGGTCCATAGCCGAGCTCTGAGCAGCTCCTCCTCCCGCCGTAACCCCAGCAGGAGCCCCAGCCTCCGGTAAGCCAAAGCACCGCGCGCTCCGGGCGCGGGTCAAGGGACCCGCCAGTCGGGACTCAGCTCTGAGCTTGAGAGGGGTACCAGGAGGGACACTTCGTCGCTTCGGGGCGGGACATTTTTTGGCGGGGCCTGAGCAGAACAAGAGGAGGTCGGTGGCACTCGGGGCGGGGCCACAGGACGCCTTATCGGGGGCTAGAGTGGTACCCGATGGGCTTCCTGAGGCTACGCCCACCGGGACAGGCTGGAGAGGGTCCCGGAGGAGGACCCAAGAGGGGCCTGGAGCAGTCCCTGGAGCGCTGCCCCGACGGGCGCCTGACAGGCAGAGCGGCCAGGCTGGCACTCCCGGAATCCGGGTATATTTATCCCGGCTGCATTGGACAGGGGCTTGAGGGCAGATGGGGCCGGGCCGCCTGAGGGGCCCCGGGGTACATGCTGGCCCCAGAACCTGTGCCATTTGCAGCGGAGCCAGCGGGCACGGCGGGCACAGGGCGCGCGTGGCTCTCCTGCCTGAGGGCGGCACCGTGTGCGCTCCTCCCCACCTGGCGCCCAGGTCTGGTGCAAGTACGAGTCCGCGCGCGCCCGGGCAGGGAAGGGACGCAGACTTGGTTTGCAGGAGCCCGCCGCCGCCCGACTGGCCCAATCGATTGGCCATCTCGAATGCGTGCGTTTGTTTACAGCCAGGGAGGGGGAGGCCAGGGGCGGGGCCTATGGGGATCCGCCCTTTCCCCCCTACAGTGACCTGAGCCTGGGCCCAGGTATGGGCTCCCAAGCAGGTCTGAAGAGGGCTAAGTCAAGGCCCTTGATCCCTGGGGAACACCGTGGAGGGTACTTCCATCCATGCGCATCCTTCCTTCAGCCTGCCAGTCCTGTCCTTCCTTCTGTGACTGCCACCACTACTGTGCTGCCCCTGGAAGCAGCCCTTGGACCTTCCACCCCTTCCTTTTCAGTAAACGTCTAGGATGGAGCCATTTCCTTCTGGAAAGGCGTGAATTCCTTGGGGATCTTAATTTGAGGGAGAGAAAGCTAAAGAAATCCAAGGACAATTTCATTTTGAATGGGGGAAGTTGAGCACAAGCATGGAAGCCTTCCTGTAGGAAGCACTGCTGGTGGGAGGGATCAGGAATGGGTGAGGCCAAGTCTGGCACATCTCTGAGAGGGCTGGAATAAGTGAAATCAGGAATGAGAATCTCTGACTGACTTCTTGGGGTTGGAGGCAGGGGACTGCATCTCTGGGGAGGATGGGAGTGTGTGTTTCAGGATTTCATTCTGCCTGGGCCCATGAAGCCCAGGTCCTCACTGGCCTCTCAGCTTCTGTTGTATGCTGGTTCTTTTGGCTCCCATCACAAACTGTCCCCACCCCAGTCCAGGGCTCCAGGTGGCCAGACCATGAGAGTTGGTTGCTCCTGTCCTTATGCCACTGTCCTAGCAAGCAGCCTTGGAGCCCTGGGAAAATGGAGAAACTGAGTCACAACAGACAGGCTGGGTGATTCATGGTCTCTGGGTGGCTGAGGGAAGGATTTTAGGCTGAAGTGAGCACACTCCAGAAGTCTGGACTAGGTGTGGGACAAGCAATCAGTTTGAAGGGAAAACTTGTTTGCAGGGGAGTGGGGCTGGTTGGCTACCAGGGAGGTACAGTTTTGGCATCTGTGTGCACAAAAAGCTGGGGTAGGCTGTGCAGCCTGTGCCATAGTAGAATGGGGGCCCTGTGGGAGGATGTTCTAGTGCAGGCAGGGCCAGGGCTGGGCCTCACTTGGAGCAGGTAAGATAGGATGAGGGCTTGTGAGGGCCCTGAATGCATTCCACTCACTTAACAACATTTACTGAGCACCTACTATGTGCCTTGTGTACACTCAGTCTAGTGGTGAAGGATGGGTCTTTCACTCTGGATGGGAAGACAGACACGGCAGAACAGGGTGGGGCTCGAGCAGAGGACCAGGCCGGGCTTCTGGGGGCCAAAGGGAAGGACCAGCTGCTGGGGCAGGAGGGGCTTTCCGGCCAGTGGCCTGGGGTGGCTTGGTTTTGAATTTCCGCTCTGCGGGCCACGTCCTGTACACAGCCTCTCAGCCAGCACGTCTGCACACGTGCATGGCTGCTGAGAATGGGGGTCACTCCAGCTGACCATCATCTCTGCATGTCTTTTCCATTGTTCAGGTAGACAAACGCTGGGTGCTAGATCAGGGGTCTCTGAACTTTCCAGCTGGGCCTGGCCTTGTGGCCCTAGTGGGCTCAGCCCCAGCCTCTGGATGTAATTGCACCTGGCTGGTAGGGCCATAACCTGCCCTGTGGGGACCTGGAGATGCAGCAGTGGCCTCCTGTAGGGTTCTCTGGGATCCTGCCTGGCCATCCCTGCAGTGCTCATTGGGTCTGCTTCCCTCTCCCCTAAGCCTTCTGGCTCCCTCCCCATCTCTTGCCTCTCCGGGGCTCTATCTGTCTTGTGGGCTGTCTTTGCCCCTCATTGTTTCTGTCTCTTTCTCCAGCTGGCTGTCTCTGATGGGCCGGTCACCTCTCTATTCCTTGCTTCTCTGCTTGTCTCTGTCTCTCTCCATCGCCCTGAGTGTCTATCACCTATATAGGATTTTTGTCCTCACTCTCTGTTGTTTTCTGTCTGTGTCCCTCTATATCCATCTGCATTTCTTCATCTCCCTGGACTGTCTGTCTGTCTGTCTCTCTCTGTGGGTCAGTATGCGTGGACACATATATCTAATGTCTGTGTCTTTTCTCCTGCGCTCTCCCTGTCTGTCTCTCTTCCTTCCCTCTGCCTTGCTCTGCTTCTTCCTAACGTTGGACATCACCCCTCCTCCAGGCTGACCTTGCCTTTAGCCCCCCATTGGGGTCTCCAGTGAGTCCTGAACTGCCCGAGGCCTGTGCTCCAGCTTTCTTTGGGGCCAGAAGTCCGGCTGTCCAAATATTTGGCTGCCTCCAGGGGATTCCGGGTCAGCAGGGAGGAGGATGGGCTGGCTGGCGCAGGGTCTCCCCTGCCCCTGGGGGGCCACAGTCACGTGATGTCCTGTCCTTTGCCTCAGCAGGGCCTCAGGCTGCACGTCCCTCTCAGCAGGCTGGCAATGTGGGGGAGGGGGCTGCTGCTGGCTCTGGCCGAGTCTTGAACCAAGAGATTCTGGCTGCAACCTCTACTGGGAGGTTGCTGGAGGGTCCAGGGCTGGGTGGGAGGGGAGACCGAGGTGGCTGGAGCTAGGCCCAACTATAAGCATCTGTTAGAAAATGTACCCTGTCACAGGAAAGTCTACCTTCCGGTCCCAGCTGGGCCTCTCAGATCCTCCTAGATACCTCCGGATGCCCAGAACACAGAGGCACAGATCTCAGATCCCAGGGCCAGGGAGTGGGGGGATGAAGGATTGGTGTGGCCAGTATGTCAATGCTCTGGGCCATCTGCCTTTCCCTGGATATGCCCCCTCCTGCATGTCACCCCTTCAGTACCAGCCCAGTGTTGGTCACACGCTTGCATTGTTGTTGTGTTATTGATGATGAGGGAGTGGCAGATGGGGGACTGGAATTTATTGGGGTCAAAATATGGGGATGTGGGTCTGGGGGAGGGGCAAGGGGTGTCTTTTCCCTATTCTAACACCCTCCTCCCACTTGCCCTATCCCTGGACCCCTGACCTCAGCTCCCACCAGTCCCTGTGGTTGTGCCTTGTGAACATACAATTCAAACATGTCAATTGCATCCTCTTTCCCCACTTGCCGATGGCTTGTCCTAGGAGGGGGTGCTTTCCCTCTGAAGCCTGCAGAAGCAAGTGGACAGAGGGGTAGCTGTCCAGATGGATACCAAGCTGGGAGAGGCACCCTGTCTCAGCCAAGGAGGAGGGAGGAAAGGATAAGCTGAGCTGGAGCTAGGGCAGTCCTCAGACCTGAGCCCCCAGGGACGAGCACACTGGACCCTCAGGCCAGGCCAGCTGCCTCTCCCCTGAGATCTGGGCCGAGTTCAGGGGTGCCTAGGCACAGCAAGTTCCATGGGGTCTGTCCCCATCAGTGCATGTGGCCACAGGACCAAGGGAAGGACAGTGTGGATACTTCCCTGTAGCCAGTCCACTACCAAACCCCCACTTATATCTCTGAACGTTGTTGGGAAGGAAAGCAGCGCTCGTAGTCCTGGGACTCCAAGGACCTTGATCCTTGGACAGAGAGGTGTGCCCTTCCTGTAGAGGCTGATGCAAGCAGCTGTCCCAAGGTGGCCTGGATTCCTAGGCCTCAAAATCTTTAATTAGCCAAACTCAACACCTGCCAAGGTGTGCCTGACGACTTCTCACCCTGTGATGTCCGCGTGGGCAGGTGTTACCTGCTGTCCCATCCCTGTGTCTCCTGGCTCCTCCTGGCCCTTATCTCCCAGCAGGGCAAACACGTCCTAGGGCAGTGGCCTGGGCCATCAATTAACTGCCCAGGCCCATGCTGCACCCATGAAAGATGCCATTCTGATGTCCTGCCCCAGGCCGCATAATCTCCCTGCCCCAGCACCAGGCCCCTCTCTGGGCCTCCATGGCCTGCCCTCACTCTGTCTGCAGCTTTGGCCAAGCCTCGAGGGACCCCTAGAGGACAGAGGGATGCCGAGGTCTTGAGTGGGGCTACTCTGGCCCTGGTCACAGTGAGGCAGGGCCAAGCCAGGACATAGACTCAGTGTCTACTCTGGGCTTTCACCACAGTGGATCGGGCTCTGCTGGCAGCTTTTCCTACCTGGTGCTCTCCCTGAGTTTGCCCTGATTCACCGACACACAGGAGCCTGGGAGGCAGCAGGTCTGAGGGATGGGAGCTGTCAAGTCGCAGGAAATGGCTGTGGCCCACATGCCACACCTGAGCTAATCCCCACTGTAGACCCCAGCCTTCATTTCTGCCCTAGACAGACGTACAGACTCTTTGGCCTGGCCTTTAAGGCTCTGTCAGGCTTACCTATAGCCATGGAACCTTCACTCCACCCTCATGGCCTGCCTCATACCTCGCTCAGGGCCTCTGCCTATGCTGTGCCCTCTGCCTAAAGCATTCTTTCCTGTTGCACAACTCAGGGGCTCCTGGAATTTTAGGACTGGCTTTACTACCTCCTCTAGGAAGCCTTCCTTGATGCCCCCATCATTGCTTTTTTGAGTCCCAGCACTATGTGGCTCATATTCAGTTTCAGCAGGAGCTATAGGGTGGTGGTGAGGGTGGTATTTGGAGGGGTGTTGTCCTTTCCAGGCTGGGGGTCACTTGAGGAAGGGTATTCCATGTCCTTTCTGCAATCTCAGGCCAGCCCAAGACTCAGCAATGACTGGTGATGAGTCATAGCCACCAGGCCCCAAAGGTCTAGGCCCAGGTCCTGCAGAGGGGCTGGGGAAACTGGAGCCAGGACCTCAGACACCTCCCACGCCCATGCCACAGACCGTGGTCTCCCTGGAGGCAGTGCCCGGCTGCTAGGAAGGATATTAGTCAGAGAAGGGTGCTTTGTCCAGGCTGCCAACTCAGCACACTCTGAGGGCCTGTCCAAGCCTGCCCAGGGCAGGGTGCTAAGTGAGGGCAACCCTAGCTGAGTGCCAGGGGCACTTTGGAGTGACTCTGGAGACCAGGCATTGGCACTTCCACCCAGGTGAGATCCTTGGAGGGGTGCAGATGGCAGGGCTGAGGGCAGGGGCATGAGGACAGGCTGACCTGGGGAACTCTGGTCTAGGGGAAGAGGGCTCAAGAAGAGATGTTAACATTGTCATTGTCCTGAGTGGGCGGGGCTAGAAGGAGAGGAGGGTTCAGATACCAGCAGGTTTGAGGGGTGCAAGAGTGCCAAGTGTGGGGTCTCCAGGCCCAAAGTGAGCTCTGGCCTGGGGCTGCCTGCGGCAACAGGAGAGGAGTCCCTGGTCAGTGGTGTGTGGCTGCTGCCTCTGGGGCACCAGGGCCAGAGGCCTGAGCCTCACCTCTCCTGTGCACCCCCAGTCCTGAGTGCTAAGTTTGAGCCCCCTTGGTGCTCAAAATGCAAGGGAAGACCTGAGAGCATCAGGGCCTGGAGTTGGGATGGGAGATTTGGGGCAGGATTCGGGGTTCCCAAGGAGATGGGGTGCTATGGCTTTAGGACTGGGCTCTAGCTATCCTGCCTGGAAATGTTATACCCTCTCTGGTCTCCACTCTGGCCTCAGCTCTCCTGCTGGCCAGTCTAGACTTCAGGATGTCCTTACAGAACCTGAGGGCATTATGCCCAGTTACTTCTTGGTATGAGGTAGACACCTCCTGGCCCCAGTGTTGGGAGAGGGCCAGTGAGTTGTCTGGGCAGTGGCAGGGATGGGGGGCAAGGGATTCCTTTGAGGCCCAGAGCAGAGCCAAGCCTGAGAATAGGGACAGGGCACTGACCTGGCGATCCAGGCTCCCCCACGGCTGGCCAAGGGCCTGAGCTCCTGGCCTGGGGCTCCAGGAAATGGAGGGTCTTTTCAGAGGGTCCACTTCTGATGGTGGGCACCTGAGGGTTGGGGGTTCCCTGGCAGGGGAGGAGAGGCTTGAAGGAGAACATGGCCCTGAGGCCAGGGCTATGTGGAAGGTAAGGCCTGTGTAGCCCAGAGAACTGGGCCCTGGAGCACCCGTTTCCTGGAAGGCCCCCTGAGGGCCTTTTGCCACAGCCAGGCGGGAAGGGCCCAGGTGTCCAGCCACCCAGCACCGCCTCAGGCATCCTGGCTCCAGGGGGGGACAGCCTCTGCGCCTGCCGTTCCCAGCGCCAGATCTCAGCCCACAGAGGGCCCTTTGTTCTGGATGCCAACAGTGCCCGCCGGGCGGCTGGGAACAGGGCCCACAGCCCGCACCCTCTCCCAAGGCCTCCAGCCGTCGGGCAGTGCCATTCTAGGTTGGCCAGGAGGCCCCTGGCACACAGAGCCAGTGCAGGAAACCATCTCCCAGTACTAATGTCAGAGAGGGGGCGTGTGTCCAGGATGCACACCCAGAGTGGAGTCTGGGGGCCTGGGACTCAGCATCCAGGGATCCTGGTGCCACTGGGCTCTGAACTCAGGTCATCCAGATGACCCTTCACAGATGGGGAAAGTGAGGCCTCAAGGGCTTGCCTGGGCTGGTGTGTGTGTAGAGGGTGCATTGCGTACCGGCTGAAGTGTCCCATCAGGATGTCTTGGGGAACTCAGGTGTCTGAGCTCTCTTCCCCCAATGGCAGAAGCCAGGGAGGCAGCAGGCAGAGCTGCGTGTGCACATATGTCCTGAGTTACCCTCTGGGAGGTGTGCTATAGCTGCGGGCCTCATGTAGGAGGCTGGGCCCTGGGCCCAAAGAAGGGGCATAACCAGAGGGACCGTCTGCTCTGCAGACTTCTGTGTTGGTGTGAGAGCAGTGCTCCTGGTGGTGCTCCCTGAGCCATGGAAGCACCTTTGCAGACAGAGATGGTGGAGCTGGTGCCCAACGGCAAACACTCAGAGGGGCTACTCCCAGCCGTCACCCCCACGGCAGGCAACCAGAGGTGAGTAGAAGAGGGACCCTGTAGTGGTTCAGGACAGGGCAGGGCAGGGGTATGGAGCAAAGGGCTAGAGCTGAGCCGCCTGCCCTGGCCTGTGCCTGCAGGGTTGAGGACTCCGGACAGAGCTGTGGTGAGGGCAAGGGCTTCCTCCAGAAAAGCCCCAGCAAAGAGCCTCACTTCACTGACGTGAGCTGGGCAGCAATGGGGGGCTTGGGGGCACTGTGGGGGGCTTGGGTGCAGTAATGAGGTGCTGTGGGGCAGCAGCAGGAGGCTGAGGGATGGTGAGGGGAACCCACGATGCCTCTGTGCCTAGCTGACTCCCCCACCCCTCACCTTCCCACTCTGGTCCCTGCAGTTTGAAGGGAAGACATCGTTCGGGATGTCAGTGTTCAACCTCAGCAATGCCATCATGGGCAGCGGCATCCTGGGGCTCGCCTATGCCATGGCCAACACAGGCATCATCCTCTTCCTGTGAGTGTCCTCGGCAAAACTTCTAAAACGGGGAGCCCTAAACAAGCCTCTAATGTGACCTCCCATGACTCACCAGTTCCCTGTCCCAAGGCCCAGGCTGCAGTGGGTGGGCACTTCTTAAAGTAAACCCAAACCACACTGAAAAAACATCCATGGCCAGACGAATATTCCTCACTGCCCAGTAGACCCATTGAGGTCGCAACACAGGGCCAGCCTTACAGGCCTGAGTATGTCCTTCTACCACCTTTACACGTGATGGCCAAGCCCATGGCCAGGCCTCGTGTGGGCACACGTGTCCTCTGCCCAGGGGCTCTGCCCTGCAGCCTGAATGGAAAACATGTTTGTCCCAAGCATTAAAGAGGAAGAAGTGCTCAGAGGGCAGTCATGGGGGCACTCTTGACCCAGAGGGCCCTTCTGGGCTTGTCCCATCCTGGGTCAAACAGGTTGGTGTTCACCACTCCAGGGCCTGCTGAGCTAGCAACCATATCTATTGGGGGGTCCAGACAGCCAAGTCACAGACCGCCCACACCCAGGCCTCCCAGAGTCCCTTGCTCCCTAGCAGCCAGGGGAGCCCCCAGTGGCCTCTTTTCATCCATCTTCCCATGTTTCCCAGGTTCTTGCTGACAGCTGTCGCTCTGGTCTCCAGCTACTCCATCCACCTGCTACTCAAGTCCTCAGGGATTGTGGGTGAGCCTCACACCGCATGGAGTGCGCTGGCGGTGGGGGTGGCCTGGGGTGAGCTCCCCTGACTTCCTGACCCCTGCTCCTGTAGGCATCCGTGCCTATGAGCAGCTGGGCTACCGTGCCTTTGGGACCCCAGGAAAGCTGGCGGCAGCCCTGGCCATCATGCTGCAGAACATTGGAGGTGATACCAGTGGGCAGGGGGTGGGCAGGCAGCGGGCAGGGGATGGGCCCAAAGGCTGACTGGTTTGGCTGACCCCAGCACCTCCCTACCCCTCTCCCCTCAGCCATGTCCAGCTACCTGTACATCATCAAGTCCGAGCTGCCCCTTGTCATACAGACCTTCCTGAACCTGGAGGAGAAAAGCTCGTGAGCCTGGGGTGGGGCCGGCTGGGTGGGGTGGGAGGCCCTAGCCCACCACTCCAAGCCCATCACTGGCCCTGGGGGCCCAGGCCACGCTAGCGAGAGAGACAAGACAGAGCAGACAAGTGGCTGGTGGGGGGCAGAGAGCTGCCAGCAGAGCCAACATTCAGTCTACACTTGTTTATGAAGCACCCAGGGAAACCCCCAGGGAGGGGACATGTGGGGCTAGGGGCAGGGTGAAGCTGAGGAAGCTGGGCCCCTCCTGGGCCCGGACGCAGCCTGAGAGCATGAGAGCCTCGGCTTAGCTCTAAGCGCCTGCTATTCCTGACCGTGGGGTCAGCCCCCCCAGGAGATTAAGCCCAGGGTGTCCCAGCTGCCCCTCACTGTAGCCTGCGCCGGCTGCGCATCAGCTGGGTTTTGTGGTGGGGGCAGAGAGGACACAGGCCCTGCTCTTGGCGGCCCAGCCTGGGCAAGCAGAGGGGCTGTGAGGCTCAGAGCAGCTCTGGGCGTGGGGGGAGTCAAGATTCTGCCCCTGGGGCCCTGGGGGCCTCTCTCAAGGAGTTGGCCTTTGAGCTTTCCCTGGAAGGATGGTCCTGGCCCTTATCCCCTTGTCTCCCTGTGCCCCTGAACATTCCTGGGGGGTAGAGGAGGCGGCAGGATAATGCGAGGTCTAGGTGCCAGAAGGAACTACAAGGGGCACAGGTTGTTGGCAAGTCCCTGAGATCCCCATGGAACACATTGTCCCCTTCAGAGCCAGCTCCCTTCATCCCAACCACCTCTCTCAAGAGGCTGGGCCCACACCTGTGTGTCCTGAGAAAAACAGCAGTGACTATAATCACACTGATTACCAAGTGTGAGCCACGTGCCAGGCCAGCACCTTCATCCCCACATCACCGGGAAGGAGAGCACTGAGAGTATGCCCATTTTGCAGATGGGGAAAGGGAAACTTGGAGCTGTGGACAAATATTCTTTGGAGGTCACTCAGTGGTACCACTGGTGGCTCCAACTGGGGGAGGCAGGTGGCCCTACCCCAGGCCGAGTGGATTCTGATCCTGGCTCCCCACTGCTGTCCCTGCAGAGACTGGTACATGAATGGCAATTACCTAGTGATCCTGGTCTCTGTCATCATCATTCTGCCCCTGGCACTGATGCGGCAGCTTGGTGAGTGTGGTAGGGCAGGGTCTTGGGGGGATGTTGGAGGGATGCCCAGGAGGGAGCCCCCCGTCTCACAGCCCCCTCCACTTTGCAGGCTACCTGGGCTACTCCAGTGGCTTCTCTCTCAGCTGTATGGTGTTCTTCCTAATTGCAGTGAGTCACACTCCATGTTGGTCAAGGGAGGCGGCAGGTCAGGGAGGGGCAGGTCTCTTTGGGCAGCCTGGGCCAGAAGGCAGCTGCTCCAGTCTTGACCTACGTGCAGCTTCATGGTGATTTCCCGGCAGCCTAGCCCGGCTCTGATACCCTGATCCCTCCCCATGCCAGGTCATCTACAAAAAGTTTCATGTGCCCTGCCCGCTGCCCCCCAACCTCGCCAATATCACAGCCAACTCCAGCCACGTGGAGGTCTTTGAGGAGAAGGTGCAGCTGCAGGTGGAGACTGACACTGCAGCCTTCTGCACCCCGAGCTACTTCGTACTCAACTCACAGGTTCTGACAGGCCAGGGAGGGACAGGGGGCCTGGTGAGAGTGGCAGGGGGCTGCCTTGACACAGCCCCATGTGTCCCCAGACAGCATACACCATCCCCATCATGGCCTTCGCCTTTGTCTGCCACCCCGAGGTGCTGCCCATCTATACGGAGCTCAAGGAGTAGGTGTCTGTGGCTGGGAGGAGGTGGGGCTGCCTTGAGCTGGTTTGGGGAGAATGGATGTGGTCCTGGGGGTGAGTAGGGGGTGACAGGGGGCAAGTCACTTTAAGATCTCTGTGGCTGCCATGAGGGGAGATTGGGGCAAGAAGCAGGCTCCCTCAGCTGCTGAATGATGAGGATGTGGTGCCAGAGAGACCCTGGGGCACATGGAGTCACCCAGTGTGGCCGAGCTTGTCACCAGTGCCCATCCCCCACTGCCCCATAGCCCCTCCAAGAGGAAGATGCAGCACATTGCCAACCTGTCCATCACCGTCATGTACATCATGTACTTCCTGGCTGCCCTCTTCGGCTACCTCACCTTCTATGGTATGACTGGGCCAGTGGGCAGAGGCTGAGGTCAGGCTGGGGGCTAGGGGCTGGTCAGTGGCCATGGTGCCCTGCATACCGTAGGTGCTCATTAGGTATGTGATGCCTGACTATGCTCTGCAGCTGTGGAGGTGAGTCTGAGTGCCACTCCCTACAGTGTCAGGGTCTACCAGGTAGCTCAGATCCCAGCCCCCTCCTGGGCCACCTGCTGACCACCCTCCCTGCCTGCCGCAGACGGGGTGGAGTCGGAGCTGCTGCACACCTACAACAAGGTGGATGCATTTGATGTGCTGATCCTGTGTGTGCGTGTGGCCGTGCTGACAGCGGTCACACTCACAGTGCCAATCGTTCTGTTCCCGGTGAGCCAGTGGGCAGGTGGCCAGACCAATGAGGGGGTGGGGCTGATGGTGCTGACAGGCTGATGGTTCTTCCCACTTGCCCCCAGGTGCGCCGTGCCATCCAGCAGATGTTGTTTCAAAACCAGGAGTTCAGCTGGCTGCGGCACATCATCATTGCCATTTGCCTGCTCGCTTGTATCAACCTGCTGGTCATCTTCGCCCCCAACATCCTGGGCATCTTCGGGGTCATTGGTGAGGATCTGGCCCTGCTGTGGAAGTGGGGTATTGCCCCAGAGATTTACACTTCTGTAAATCCTGGCAGATTCCTGAGCTCACACCCTATATTTAAGTGATAGCTGTTGGCCATGTGCACAGTTTGGCCTCCCATCTGAGCTTTTGTCCTTAAGGCAATTCTAATCCCTTTTGAGGGCTCAGAACCGCTGAGTCAGTCCCCTTTGCTAGAGGACAGGGGTGGACCCCAGGGGCCAAGGCCCTCCACAAAGGATTTCATTACGTCTTGTCCCTATTTCACATATGAGGAAACTAAAGTTCAAAGTGATTAAAGCAGCAGCAGGGCCACGTGGTCTTGATTCAGCCCCAGGATCATCGGACTCCAGGTTTGGTACTCTGTCCACTGCCTCATCCAAGATGTGGCTCTGAGCTGGAAGATTAGCCAATTCTGAAATATCTTTGGGGTGACCCAACTCAGGGGACTGACTCCCCAACCCAACTCTGCAGGGACTGACAAGCAGACCTGGAGACTGAGAATCATGGATATCACGAACAGTATTCTTGGTTCTGTGTCCAAAATCCAACTCACAATGAAGTAAGCAGAAAGGAATGCATGGGCTCAAATAATGGAAAAGCCTTCAGGAATAGGTGTATCCAGGAGCCCAATATCCTTAAGTCTTTGTCTATCTCTACCTCTTGACTTGCCTTTCCTCATTACTAGCTTCATTCACTGACATTCTGACATCAACAGCACCAGCCTTCCATCTTGGCAGATAGAAAACAAGGGGGAGAGGCTGGTGGGCTTCCCAGAATCAGGTAGAGCTCCCAAGTGGAGTCTCAAGGTGAAACTCTCTCAACAAGGAATGTTTGATCTCATCGAAGCATCCACCCCCAAACCTTAGCCAATAGGTGAACATGATCCAGCAGTGGCCATGCCTTGTTCTTTGCAGGTGCCACATCTGCCCCATGCCTCATCTTCATATTCCCTGCCATCTTCTACTTCCGAATCGTGCCCACTGAGAAGGAACCTGTGAGATCCACCCCCAAAATCCTGGTGCGAGGGGCCTGGAGGCTGGTGGGCTGGTATGGGGCTTAGGGGCTGCCCTGGCCTCAGGCATGACCCTGACTTCTGACCTCACAGGCCCTTTGTTTTGCTGTGCTTGGCCTCTTGCTGATGACCATGAGCTTGAGCTTCATCATCATTGACTGGGTCTCAGGGACCGGCCAGCATGGAGGAAACCACTAGGGGACCCATCCTGTTCTGTCTACCTGGACTAGCACCCCTGCCCAGACTCTCCGGACTCCACCCCCAGTGGCCAGTGGGGGTAGGAGAAAGATGCGATTAACACTATGGCATTTGGCCCCATGTCCCCTCTGCAGAAGGTTTTTGTTAAAAAGCCAGGACCAAGGCCCTTGGGCTACCATCCTGCTGGGCTCCAGAGCCACAGGGGCTTTCTGAAATGGGAGTAGGATGGGGCTGTCATCTCAGATCCCACCTAAGCCCCTCCACCCACCCTTGCACAGATGTACACTCTGAGGCCCAGCAGCTGCCTCCTGAGGTCACATAACCTGTAGGGGCACATAGAGCTGGGACCCAAGCCTGCAGCCGTTCTCCCACCCTGCCGCTAGGCCACGGTCTGCACCCTGGGGCCTCATCTGCCCCAGGCCACTGGCTTTTCCTCCTTCTACCCCTAGGCCCCTTTCAGACACCTGGGCTTGTGCCCTCAGATACTCTTCTCCTACCCTCTCCACAGGAGGAGACTCACCCTACCCCACAGCTGGGCTGGAGCCAGCAGGTTCTGCTGAGGGTGGGGCTGGTGTGTGTACCCCCAAGGGACCCCTGCACTATCTCTTCACCGGTCCTGGGGAGGCTGGGACTCCCCTGCCCCAAGCCGGGGCCATAGCTCACATTCCACTGCCGGGAGAAGAGAGAGGCTGGGCCCAGGATGTCCTGCCCCTGGGAGCCAAAGACCCCTGGGGCCAGACTGGGGCAGGGTGGGGAGGTTGGCAGGCCCCTTTTATAAATATTATACTTAAGACCAGCTGTGTTTTATATTCTTGGTCTCCGTGGACCCTAGGTTCCTGGAAAGTGGAGGGGGGGCCAGGATGTGGATGGTGATGGAGGCCCCCGTCTTCTTGTTTGGGATGAAGGTGGGAACAAGGCAAGTCCCCCACCCACCCCACCCCCTGCCTCCCAAACCAAGCAGTGGCACACTCAGACCCGCCTCTGGGCCTGGGCCAGGCTCAACACAGACCTGCTTTCTCACGGGGTGAGGTGGGGAGGAATTAATGAGGCCCCAGGAAGTGGGACAGAGAGTGGCCTCCGGAAGGAGGCAACGTGAGGTGCATCCCCAGCAGCTTCAGGGAGGGTCTGAGCTGGGGGCAGCTGAGCCCTGCGGGAGCCCCAGGAAAGGCCCCCTGCCCTCCCCTGGCTCCCAGGCTGCCATGTCAACTCTGTTAATGCCTTGAGTCTAGGAACAAAAGTCCAGGGATCCTGTGCCCTGTTGGGCTGAAATTTCATTAATAGTAAACTCTACCGTCAATAAAGGTGGGTCAGTGAGTCCCTGTGTGTGGGGTCCTGAGTGGCAGTGGGAGGGGAAGTGCAAGCGGCAGTGGGGGCTGCAAGGAGGCAGGGCAGCCCCAGGTGTCCTGGCCTGGGTGGGACTGGGAAGCTGCCCACTGCCTGGGGCAGGCCTCAACCAGCTGGGATCCAGTGGGATGGAGCTGCCCAGGCCTTGGCACCAAACCCTCATTAGGAGAGACCCTGCACTGGGCTAGGCCGCCGGGGAAAAGGGCAGCAGGAAAAATCCAGTTTGAACTTGCAAGGCAGCTGCCAGCTTGGGAAACCCCTGAAGAAAGAACTTCCTCAAGCTGGTAACTGCTAGGCCCATAGCAGTGCCAACTGGGCAGAGGGGGCTTCCTGAGTCCTGTTCCCATCAGCCCCAGGCGCCTGACTCCAGCCTGGAAACTCACCCAGGAGCCCATGGCCACAGGAAAGAGGTAGATGCTGGTCTAGAGGTGGATGCAGTCCAGGTGTTCTGGTGTGAGGGACTGCCCGCTGGGGGTCTCTGGCCTCTTCCCCATCAGATGGGGCCATAGCCCTACCTGGAACGCTTGGCTCCTGGGGAGTTGGGGGCCAATAAAGGGCAGAGTCCATCTTGCAGACAGATCTTGGGGGTCTTTTCTCACACTCCATCCATCCAAAGGAAGGCTGCAGGTCAGAGCAGCAACAGGACACCAAGCCTGGCTTCAGGCCTCTCAGACCAAGGGGATGTGCTCACAGTTGCCCCTCCCCCCACACAGCTGGGGTGTGGGAAGGACCCTGGCCCTGACAGGCCATCTCTGCCTGCCCAATCAGGCCTCCTCCACCCTGACCCTGGACAGCAGGCCCCAGCAGGGAGGGGACAGTGTAGTGATGTGGCCACTACCCGAGATTCAAAAGCCAAGTGTCCACATGACTGTTTGAAAATGAGTATCCCTTGTCCCTGGCTGTCATGTTCTAGCCACTCAGCCTCCAAGAGGATGGGTCTTCAGGGCCTTGGCCATCATTAAGCACTTTTGTATGCTTTGAAGATGTTCCCAGGTGTTTTCCTTCTTTATGCTTTTTAAAAATTGTTCTGAAAAAAATTGCTCTGTATGTAATATTGATAAGTTAGAGCAGCCAAAAGATCCAGTACAGAGGTCTTCTACATTTCTTTTCACTATTTTTCTGATGACTGCTTGTTACAGAAAATTAAGACCACATAGCCCAGGAAAAAGGGCAAGAGCATGGGCCTTGGTCTCCCTGCCCAGCGGCTGCCCTTGCCCAACCCTCCCCACTTGAGTGCACAGGCTCACATTCGCCTCTCAACTGAAAAGGGATTCATTCATTCATTCAACAAGTATTTATTGAGATTTCCTACATGCCAGGCACTCTTCTAACACCTATAATTACAGTAGTGAACACAGTGAAGACCCTTGTCTTCCCTGACCTTACATCCTAGGTGGAGGATTGAATTCAGAACAGAAACATTAAACATAACCACTAAGTTATATCATTTGTTAGAAGATGCTCTACAGGGAGTAACCAACATCAAGGTAAGGGCAATGGGGAACGGGGGTCAGGAGTGGGGACAGGGTGGGCCTCACTAAGAAAGGGACTTTTGCTCAGAGATTCGGAGAGGGAAGAAGCCATGTGGCTGCCTTCAGGGGAGGATTCCAGTCCCTGGGATCCCCGGTGCAAAGCCCTGAATCAGAATGTGCCTGGCATGTGTGAGGATAGCCAGCAGCCCACTGTGGCTGGAGTGAGGCAGGAAAGGATAGAAGAAGTGGGTGGCACGAGGAGGGCAAATGTTATGGAGTCTTGTCAGCTACCATAAGGACTTTGGAGTTTTTTCTGGGTGAGATGAGAGCCAATGCCAGGTCCTAACAGAAGAGGGGGCAGGATCTAACTTGGTAGCAACTCTAAGTTTTAAATGGATTATTCTGGCTGCTGCAGTGAGATTAGACTCTGGGGTGGGGGATGGGGGGCCCGCAGGTGACACTGACATGAGTGCTACTGCAATTGTTCCAAATAGCCATGTTGGGTGGCTTAGCTCAGACAGTGATAGAGGTGGGCTGAGGTTCTGGGCTTGTCCTGAAGGCAGAGGTGGCAGGGTTCCCTGATGGTTTGGATATAGGGGAAGAGGCAGAGATAAGTCCAGGGTGACTCCAAAGCTGTCTAGGGATGGAGCTGCCACTTTAGGAGGCTAGGGCAGGAGCAGGCTTGGGAGAGATCAGTTTTGCCCATGAAGAATTTAAAACACTAACTGGACATCAAAGTGGAGATACCAAGTCAGTTGCTGGGTGTGTGACTGAAGTTCAGTAGAGTGGTCAACGCTGGATCTCTGGATCTGGGAGGCAAAGTGAGTGGTATTTAAAGCCATAGGCCTGGATGAGATGAGAAGTAGGTTTAGACCAGGAGGAGTCCTGGGAGAGCAGGCACAACCAGCAGAAGAGCTGAGAAGGAGCAGCCAGGAGGTGGGAGGAAAACCTGGAGGATGTGGGCACCTGCAGCCAGGCAAGCACTGGATGCTGCCAAGGAGGTGAGGGTAGAGAATGGACCACTGGATTCAGAAACATGTGGGTCACTAAGGACCCTGACCAGGGGAGTTTTGTGGAGGGAGGGGCAAGCCTGACTGGAGTGGGTAGAGGAGTGAGTGAGAAATAGAACTGGAAAGAGCAAATGTAGACAACTTGCATGAAGTGAGAGGTGCAGAGCCAACAGTGGCTTTTAAGGTAGACTAGAGTGCTCACTTAGGTAGCATATAGACTAAAATCGAAAGGATACAGAGAAGATTAACATAGCCCCTATGCAAAGGTTATATGCAAATTTGTGAATTGTTCCACAAATTAAAAAAAAAAAAAAAAAAAAGACCAGAAAGAAGCTATTGAGGGTGAGAGAATCGAACAAGCTGGTAGGATGGTGGACTGGAGCTAGGTGAAGGACTTCTGGGATCAGGGTACGTGAGAAACTAGCTGGAAGACAGTAGATGGAGGTTGGACAGTGGGGCCTGGGCATCAGGGAGAGTGCAGGGTATCCACTGTCCTGCCTAGCCAAGTGCTAGTGGCTAGGGACACAGTAGGTCTAAGATGCAGCCAAGGATAGCAAGAAGCATGTGGAGAGACCCAGCCAGATGTCTGCCTTGACCCCAGTTTAAAGTCACTCAGCAACTGACTTTCTTTCAAACAACTTGAAGTAGTAGTAATTGACTGAGAGTTACTTAGAAAGAAAGAGTAGCCCTGGAAAAAATCTGAAAGAACAAAACGCTTTCATAACTACACAAGTCTGCAAACCCGCCTGGCCAAATTTAGCTGAGCCTGGACAGGATTAGCTAGCGACCTAATCCCCCCAAATCTGCGGGAGGCGGCCTCTGCTGACCCCTGGCGGTCAACAGCCAGAGTCCGGCTGCACGGTGACCCACTCGACTCATTGCCCCTTTTGGTGGCTGGTATGGTCACCCGTGGCCATGGGGCTGAGCCTTGAGGGTCCAGGACAGCCCTGGAAGGGTTCCTGGATGGTACATAGGAGGAAAGCAGGCAGAAAGTCCCGGGCAGAAGGGACAAGGTCGTCCGGGAGGGGCAGGCGTCTACGATGGGCATCCTGGGTAGGTGAGTACTGCAGGGAGCTACACCAGGCCCCCCACCGGCTGCCTGATCCTGGAGGGGTCCCCCGAACCAGAGAAAGGGGCTGGACTCCCAGACCGACCCCTGACCAAGTGTGAGAGCCCCTCCAAGTATTACTGAGCTCTTCTCTTTATCCTCCCGGCGTCTTTGGGGTCAAACTCTGCAGAGCTTCGGAGCCCCGACAGCGCACAGGCCCTGATCTGGGCGCGGGAGATGGGCACGGAGCGGCCCAGCCCTCAGGAAGCAGGCAAGGTGCCCAGAGGGAGGACCACCCGTCACTGTCTAATCTCCGCTGGGAAGTGGAAACTGAGGAGGGAGGCAGCGTCCTGGAATGGAGGGTGTGAAGACGCCAGGACCGGAGGAAACAGAAAGGCGGGTGTCGCTGGGGACATTCTGACGACGGGCCAAAGGATTCTACGCCAGGGGAGGGCCTGGCGGGCTGGGACCCGGAGCGGGGCAAGGGCGATGGGGCACCGCCGAGGGCTCGGAGCAAGAGGACGCCGAGCGGCAGGTGCTCTGTGGAGGAAGGGCCTCGATGGCCACGGAATGGCAGGTCGGCGGAGGCGGAGGCACAAGCAGGCGGGAAAGCAGGCAAGGTGGAGACAACCGCTAGTGATAGCTGGGAGAGAAAACTGCTGCGGGGAGGTGGGGGCTGGCCGGCTTCGGCTCCCGTGCTGCGCCACAGCCCCGCCAGGAGGCGCCGCTGCCCCGCAAAGCTACTCCCGGCCTCTGGCGGCCACCGAAATCCCGGGCTGCGGCCTAGAGAGGCCCCGGAAGAGGTGGGGCAGCGTGCTCCGAGGCCGCTTCCGGCTTCGGCTTGGCCCGGGGGCGGGGGCCGGAGTTGGGGGAGGACGCCGTGGGCGGGGCGTGGGTGAGAGGACTTGGGCGGGGCAAGAGCTAGGGGATGCGAGGGGGCTGCGGTGGGCAGGGGCGAGGGCAGGTAGCGACTTGTGATCTTGCACCCTGCGCGGCTATGGGCTCCATGCCTGATCCTCCTAGCCTTTTACTTTGCGAAGTGCCGTCCTGGAGTCCCTGGGGTCTGGGCGAGGAAGGCTTCCTGGAGGTAGAGGGGTGCACAAAGCCGGAGAAGCAGTTATGAGGACGTTGAGAACTCCTTTAGACCGATCTTTATGTGTTTGAGCTACGCCCATTTGGAAAGAGAGGCCAAGCCTGCAGGGAATGCTGGACGCGGGATGGTGGGGAGGTGGTTTGGGAGGGTTGGGGCTGGGGACCTGCCAGCCCAGACTTGCTGGAGGAAACAAAAACTCAGCCCAGTTATAATTGCCTGCCCCCCCTTCCTTATTTCAGAAGACACAGGACAGCCCTATCCCCAAAGGCTTCACTCCATCACCCTCATATGGGGGCCACCCCCTGCCTCCCTGCCTTCTCTCTTGTCCTCAGGCCATACTCCTCAAAGAAGCCAGAGGGAATTTTAAAATAGTAGATCATACCATTCTGCCTGAAAAACTCTCCAGTTGTTTCCATCACACTTGGAATACAATTTAAACTTTTCCTTGCCCATGGACCCTACTCGCCCCTGCTGACCTCCACCCCTGGTGCTAGCCCACAGGCCTGACATACCATGCTGGCCCTCACCCTAGGGCCTTTGCACTGGCTGATACCTTCTCAGAAGCTTTTTTTCCAACATCCTTAAGCAACTCCTGACCAGGCCATTTCTGTAACTCTGTCTAGTTGACTTTGGTTGTAGCATTTGCTCCCTACAGTAGAGGGAGAGCAATGCTATGTGCTTCCAGGGCTCAGTGAGGAGCTTCACTCCCAGGATAGGTCCCCCTCTCCCCTATTCCTCCCCTCTTCCTCGTCACCATCCACAGGAAGCCCCTGAGCCCAGGTGGCATGGTGTATCTTGCTGGGCTGCTTGCTGTTGCATCACCTTCATTAGGGCTGTTTTTGCTTCTTCATTAAATTAAATTCCAGGAAGCAGTGCTAATGACAGTCCTAACGAGTCGTGGGAGAGGCTACCAGCCCCAGCCTTTGGACAGCAGTGGTAGGGAGGACTAGGCAATAATGTGAACAAGGCAACAAAGCAGTGGCTCCTGGGGATAGAATCGATTATCATTTCCCAGGCCTCCAAGGACCCTGGGCTTCCCAGAGGAGGTGGTCTTTGGAGGCTGTGTATGTGGTAGGCATAGTGACAGATTGGACCGTGAGCTCTTCAAGGATAAGAAGAAGGAGGAAGCTTAGTTCAGACCTTGGCCTGAAAGCCCTGAGTGCTCCCTGGGTTCCCTGTTAGGGCTTGCGCGGCTCCTTCCCAGTTATATCAGGAGTACCCTGAATGCCAGGACCAGTTGGGTTTGCAGGGCTAGACATGGGTCACTGGTTTGGAGATACTGCTGCTACTACGTCAGCATCTCCTGGGGACTTGGGAGCCCCCTGTATGCCTTACTCCTCAGGGATGCTTCATGGCAGTCCCCTCTCACACCATGTCCTCTTGTTCTCACTGTTCTGGCCAGGCTAGCTTCCTTTCTGGTTCAGGAACATTCAGTTCCTTCCCACACGAGGGCCTTTGCACTTCTTGTTGCCCCTGCCTCACTCTATACTGGCTTGTCACATGACTGGTCCCTCCCCAGGATTCAAAATTCCCCTCCTCAGACTGTTTTCTCCTGCACACACCTCCCAGTGGCTCTAGTGTCACCCTCTTGATTTCCTCTGAAACTGTAAAATTCCATTTCCCCGTTTACTTGTTCAGTGTGTGCTCCTCAAGGGCAGGGTCCCAGCCCGCCTCCCTTACCCTAGAGTTCTCCATACATTGGCACACAATATGTTCACAGTAAACAGTGGTTGAACAGATGATCCCTCCCTCTAGACCCTCCTGCACTCTACCCCCTGTCCCCTGACTCACACAGCCATGTATCAGGTTGGACCTCCTTGCCTAACCCAGAAACTTCTGGGCAAGGAGTACTGGGGCATGAGTTCTCCAGGCCAAAGCCAATGATCTCTGAAGGGGGTGGATGACCAGGAAGGGGGACCTTGGGCCCCAAGGCCACCAGGCTTGGGGCTGTTCCTCTCAGGGGCAAGAGAGGCCTGGGAAGAGAGGTCTGGCAGGGAGGGGGGAGGGGGGCAGGATGGTTGACTCTAATCTCAGAACTGCTGCTAGACTAAGAAGCAGGAAGGGGAAAGTGCAGGAGATGGACCAGGAGGTGGAGCCTCACCCAGAGCTGAGCTGCAAGAGGGAGCAAGAGATCTGCAAACGGAAGCTGCCAAGGCCCTGTCTGCAAGGCTGTGATTTGGTGGTCACAGGTCCTTGGCCAGAGGTTCTCTGCCACCTAGAAGCCATGGATGTGGGGTAGTCAGGATCCTGGACTCTGGGCAACCTAGGGTCCTGCCTGGTCCTGGACTTTGGGCAGAGACACACATACCCACCCTGAAACTGCCTTTGGGGAAGTGCTGGCAGCTTCCCCTTCCTGAATACTGCAGGCTAGGGCGTCATAGTCCACTGAGGGGGGTCTCCTCACCCTGCTCAGGGATGGTGCTTGGTAGGAACTCAGGACAAGCTGGACCTGCTCTGTGGCCTGTCGTGAGCCCCAAGGCTGTTCTTCCTATAGGGGTGAGCCAGCAGCTTCCACTTTTCCATTCTAACTAGAGGGCCACCCTCAGCTTTGCTGATATCATTTCAGTGTCCTTTATGGTCTAGTCCAAGTGGTACTGGGCTGGTGGGCACAGGGACAAGTCTTGCCTCTGGTGCTCATGAGGCCCTGGCTAGGCAGTCACCCTTTGCCCCCAAAATGACCTCTCCTGAAAGGACCCTGGACTCCTGAGTATGAAGGAACCAGGATGCCTGTGACATACCTCACTGGGTGACTGTGGATGGGTCCTGGCCCATTCTGAGTCAGTTCACTCAGCTGCAAAGCAAGAGGTTTCTCCAGCTCTCACCCGTGATTTTCTCGCTGGTCCTTCCCCAAACCTACTCTCTCAGTCTTACCTCTCTACCTTTGCATGTGCTGTTTCCTCTTCCTGGAATGTTTTTCCTCACTGTTCTCCCTCTAGCATTTCCTACCACCACCAAGAAAGCATCCTGACCTTCCCAGGCACCACTGGTTTTCTCCCTTCTCTGCACATACAACTACAGAGAATATTTTTATAGGGGCAGCAGGATGAGTTGCTTATACCCCTTCCAGCTCCAGGATGAGAACCCTGATAGGGTGGGATAGTTTGTATAATTCATTTATTTAACTTGACCACCCTGCAAGGAGCCTGGAATCTCTCCTGGGTGGGAGAGACTCGCTGCCAGGATAGTGAGATCTGGCTGGGGAAGGGGAAGCCCCAGGACAATAAGAGTCAGAGGGTCCAGCTCACAGCCAGCAAAAGCCAGGGAGGAGGGATTAGCTTATGGGGTAGAGGAATCAGAGGCGAAGTGCAAGGGATGGAGAGGACAAGGCAAGCCAGATGGTTGGCATGCCAGTGTGTTGCAAATGGAGGGAGACAAGGTGGATTCTTGGATGTGGAAAGCCCCTATGGGGCCTTACAGAGATCATTACTGTAACAATTCACTCCTGTGGAGGCCTTTGGGTGTGCCATGCAGGTTCTGAACATTTAACATGTTTCATCCCTTAGTCCTGACCTCAGCTTGCGCATTGGGTATGTATAACTGTTAGACCCATTTTACTGATAAGAAAACTGAGGCATGGGGAGTTTCTGGTACTTGTCCAGGTTAACAGGCAGCTGGCAAGTTTGCAGACTGCTCCCCAAAGTCCTTGCTGCCAATTGCCACTCCGCCAGAGTCCAAACTAGTGTGTGTAGGCTTTATCCTCAGGGCCCTGGGAGCCACAGAAGGTTTGTGAGCAAGGGAGTGATGTGACTTCTTTCAGTAGGATCCCTTTGGCTGCCATGTGGAAGATGGATTGTAGGAGAAACAGGAGAGGAGGCTGGAGGCCTAGACTGGGAAACAGTGGGGACAGAGAACAGGGACAGATTTGAGGGATAATTGAGGAGGGGAAGAAGCTGATGGCATGTGAGGGGTGGGTGGAGGGTCACTGTTCTGGCTGGTGGAGGGGGCCATGAAGTGTTGGAGAGCCCAGGAGCAGGGGCCATGGGATGGGATGTACCTAGTTCTGGACAGTGTGGGTTCGAGGTGCCCGAGGTGTCTGGGGGCACTGCTTCAGAGCAGTGGTGGACATGGCGCTGGCAATCAGGGGAGAAGTAAGGCTGGAGATGACCATGTGGGGTTCTGAGCTCCTGGAGTGGGAGGTGTGTAACTGGAGTGGCTGGCAGAGGCCTGGCCATAGCCCTGGGAACGCTCATGGAGAAGGAGAAGGAGCAGGAGCAGCAAGCAGGGTGGAAGTTGGGTTTGCTGGACTCCCTTGGAAGAGTACATGGCTGGAAAGAAGTGGCTGACTCCTGGGAAGGGTACAAGAACCACAGGACCTGGCCTGGGGCTGGGAAAGGCCATTCCTTTCAGTGGCCCCATCCTGCCCCACCTCCATAGATTGGGGTCTATGTCGCACCCACCTCCTGAGAGCTGGGCCTCCAAGGGGCTGACAGGTTCTCCCTGTTGCCTGGCAACTGAGAGAGCTGTTGGCTGTTGCTAGGAGCAGGCTAGGGAGGCCAAAGGAGGGAGGATCGGCTCTCAAGCCTGGGGGCAGGGCCAGCAGTGGTGGGGGGCAGGGGGAAGGGGCCCACCTTGGAGCTGGGTGGGTTTGTAGTCTGTGCATGGACAGACTGTGTTGTTCTTGGCTGGGTGCACGCATTTTCATAGTGTGTTCTGTGGATTTGAGACACGATGGAGGCTGCATGTGGATGTATAGAGCATATCTCTCTCTGTCCCTGGTGGGCATTGTGTGTTTTCACCGTGTTTGTTGCATGCCTGTGGCAGTGCCTGGGTGAGCTTTGGCTCCAGGCAGGAGGGAGCCCTGGAGGAATCACTGAAGGACTTACAGGCCAATGACTCCTCAACAAGGGAGACATTCAGTTAGGGAGACACGGACACTCCAGGGAGAACAGCCACCCTGAGGATTGGGAGCTGGAACAAGGTGTTTGCCAGGGTAGTAAGGAGGGGGACTGTGCTAAACAGGCGGCTGTGGATGGCCAAGCATTGGTGACAAGCTCCCTGCCTGGCTTCCTGCACCTACCCTGTGTTAGGGCTGGGGCCTCGCTGGCTCATGGCACTGGGGCCACACAAGACACTTTTCTGGGCAGTCCTTGGCAGACCCTTCAAATGTCCAATCGAGGTTGGAGCTGTGGGCTTCTCCTGGAAAGCAGGACCAAGAAAGACTTGAAATTAGTTCAGGTAGAACCACTGCTGCCTCCACCTCACCTTTGCCCAACCATAGTGTTGTACCCACTGCCCAGTGGGGACAGGCTGCAGAAGGGTGGGGCATGGGATCATAGCCTCCCCCAGAGGTGGACAGGCCATGGAAGGGACAGGTCACAAGATCATGGCCACTTTGAAGTCCAGGGGCAATAACTTACTTTCTCTCTCTTTCTCTTTCTCTCTCTTTCTCTTTCTCTCTCTTTTTCCCCTCCCTCCCTCTTATCTTCTCTCCCTCTCCCCCTTGGGTCCTGGTTGCCTGGTCCCACACTGGAGTCCAGGATGGCTGCCTGCAGGAGAAATGCCTCCCAGCAGCAGATCAGGGAAGGATGGACAAGCTTGGATGACTAGAGAAGGCACCCAGCTGAGAGGGAGACAGCCTGGGCAAAGGAGTAGACGTGGCAATCGACTTCATCATCATCGTCGTCATCATCATTATTATTATTTTGATTTGCTGCAACCTAGAGAGAGAAGGGGGCAAACCCTCCTTAAGACAGAAAACCGCAGTCCAGAAAGGCCCCTGGGTTCTGTAGATCCCAAAACAAGTTTATTGGGTTCATTAACTTTAACAAGGGACGAAGACACGCCTCCTGCAACCTACTCTACAACTCGCAGAAACTCCTAGGGCTGGTTCCTGCGCGGCCCGGGAGGGCACCGGATCCCCACCCTCGGGCCAAGAACTCTGCCCGCCCCGCGGTCCCTCTGCCGGCGCTCCACACCCAATCGGAGCCCGGCCCCGCCTGCAGCCGGCCAGAGCCCGAGGCCTGGGCTTGGCTCCTCCCCTATTGGCTTCGCTCCGCTTGGCTCCCTCCCACCCCAGCACAGGCCGGAGCTTGGGAGGAGCCCACCGTGTCCCTGCGCTCGGCCGCGAGCCAATCACCAGCCCCGAATCTCCTCGGGCCCTACCTCCAGGCCCGCCCCGGCCCAGTCCTCGGCTAAGCTCGCCCGAGCCCCACCCCCGGCCCGCCCCGCCGTGGGTGCGCGGCGGCCGGGAAGGCGCCTCCCGCAGACGCTCGGAACTGTCGATCCGAGAGCTGCCCGCTGAGGGCCGGCGGCGGGAGCGGAGTGGGTCGGGCGGGGCCGAGCCGGGCCGTGGGCCGTGTGGGGGCCGGGCGGCGGCCGGGCCGGCGGACGGCGGGATGGGCTGCACCGTGAGCGCCGAGGACAAGGCGGCGGCCGAACGCTCTAAGATGATCGATAAGAACCTGCGGGAGGACGGAGAGAAGGCGGCGCGGGAGGTGAAGTTGCTGCTGTTGGGTGAGGCCTCACCCCGCGCTGGGACCCTTGATTCCCAGCTCGAAAACCCAGACAAGGACTTTAACTTCCAGACGGGGGCTTCACACTTCCAGACCTAGCCTGGACCCCCAGGCCCAGCCTGGCCAGGACCCCCAAATAAGGGTTAGAAACTCTGGGTTGGTCTAAACCTTTGGTCCTAGCCCAGACTCCAGATCAGACCCCCAACTCATCCCAGACCCCTCAAAACCAACAGTGCCCTAACACCGTCTGCCCAGAATGCTGCTTGGCCATCCACTCTTGCTAACCAATCTCACAGAACTTCAGAGCCCCTACCTTGTCCTTCCATCCTTCCCTAGAGTTTATCCAAACCCCCAGAACCTCACTTGGTCCCCCTCCTCAGGCTCCACCTGTTTCTCCCACCTGCTTCTTCTGTTCCTATTGGGCATGAGCATCCCCTGGGGCCCCTGCCAGGCCCCCACCCACTCCCCCCTAACCCTTCTGTGCCCCATCCCTATTCTGGAATCTGTATCCTCCACCTGTGCACTCTGACCCCAAGGGACCTCTCAAGTGGGAAACTGCTCTTGAGCCCTCTCCCCACCTGGAGCCCCTTCCGAGACTTGAGACCCCTGCTTCCTGCTTCTGGCCCACCAGATCCCTCTTTGCAGGCATCACTCCTCAAACCCTCTGCTCCTCCTCCCTTAAGTCCTCTCCCCTCACCAGGCCTTCCTCAGGTTCCTCCACCCATCCTGCACCAGATGGGCTGGGCTGGGAGGAGGGGGCCCAGGGGCTGGAGAAGACCTAGGCTGCATTAGGCAGACCTCCAAGGGGCTGGGCTGAGGCTCCACTGGTCGTGCTGAGGGAGGGGGCTAGGCCTCAAGCTTCCCATGGAGGTTCCGCTGGCTGTATGTTTCCCAGTTTCCAAGGCCAGTCTAGGAAGTAGGAGGGAGTATGGAGGAGTTGGGGTTGTGGTCACCTCCAAGCCTGGGAAGATGGTGGCTGCTGCAGGGGTGGGGGGAAGTGGAAGTGGTGAGACAGCCGACATATTGCTGCTGCCCCGTGGCCAAGGAGATCTACTGATAGGTACTGGGCTTCCCTCACCCCTTCTGGGCTAAAAGGCCTGGGACTTGGCCTCTGAGGGCTTGCTGCATCTTGGGGCCCTGTGAGGGTTAGTGGTACTGGCTGAATGAGGGGTTGAGGGGCTGCTGGGGGTGGGCCAGAGTGCCTCTGAGCATCTGCGACGTCTCGCCCTTTGCAAAGACAGTGGATCTGGTGGTTGTCCCTGTCCAGCCTCCCACTGGGGAGCAGGGGTGGTGCCCAGTGTAAGCCTGATTTTAATTTGGGGGGTTTCAGGGTTGGGGGAAGGGAGGCCCTTGCAGCAGCGCAGCAGTGTTATAGGCTGGATAGAGTATGGGGGGTGTGGCCCTCGGCCCCAGAACTGCCACAGGCCCCAAGGCTGTGAAAAACGGGGCTTTTTGTGCTGGGCCTGTGGCTAAGGAACAGCACATATGTCCATTATTGGACCATCTGTTGACTGTCCCGGCAGGGCCAGCCTTGGGGGCACAGCCCCAGAGGTTTCAAAATGGCATCCGCTCCGCTGCTGCCGGGGAGGAAGAGAAGGGGCGGGAAGGGGCGGCGGCCCAGCCTCCTGGGCTGCTTTGCGTTGGGCGCTTGCCTCTTCCTGTCTCTGCTGTGAGTGCAGCAGCGGCAGTGAGTGGGTGTCGACGCGGCGGAATGCCCGTCGCTGCCACTGCCCGCTGGGCCTGGGGAGGGCACTTCCGGTACCACTGCCTCCCAGTGCCCAGCAAGGAGCCTGTAGCCAGCCTCTCCCCAGGCTAATTGCAGTTATTCTGGTGGCTGAGAGGTGTGGAACTGGAACATAGGGCTGGAGACACAGGGCTCCTGGCCATTTCTGTGCCCGACTCCAGAAGGGTCCCTCATCCCACTAGGCTTGCGCCTTGGAGCCCAGCTAAGCTCTTGGGCCAGACAAGGTGGGATCTAGCAACCCCTCCCACACTGGGCTGGCAGCAGCCAGGGGTGCAGGGTATGGATCAGTGCTTTCTAACCTGGGGAGTCTATCCCAGTGTCCTGCCCCTCTGGACTTTGCTTCCTCTGGGCCAAAGGAGTGCTCAGGCTCAGGATGGGGAGAACAAGAGCTTCATGGAGGTTCCTTGGGGAATGCAGGGTGGGGGTTAAGACCCTGCAGAGGGTGTGATGCAAAGGGCTAAGACCAAGCTCTGCCTGATATTGAAGACTCGATCTGCCCTGGCTGCCCGGGGACAGGTCCTAGCTTGAGCCATCTCTTCTCCATCCGGGTATAAGGTGGCAATGGGAGCCCAGCTGTGGCAGGTTCAGGGTTCTGGGCGCCTGTCCCAGGTAGCGGGAGACTCTGTCAGGGCAACGGGACTCAGGCTGGGCAATTGCCAGCCTTCCCTCCCAGCCAGAACCACACCTGCTGCCCCGCCCGCACACTGGCTCCCTCCAGTCCTGGGTAGCCCTGCCAGCAGGCAGGCAAAGTCACTGTCACCAGGGCAGAGGCAGATGTGGTACATACTGGCAAAAGAGTTTTTCCTGGCCACTTGGTTGGAGGAGCAGAGGAGCTGATACCAGTCCTACTCCAAGGATACTCCCCGTCCCTACCCAATTCAGCTTTAGTGACCAGCTAGGCCCAGGTGGGATTTGGGGCCTTGGGCTGGGCACTTAGGAGAAAGGAAGCCAGAGTGTGTGTGGGGGAGTGGGGGGAGCAGGAGTCTCTGATTTGGGATGGGCTTGTGTGGAAAGTCTCATAGAGAAAGGAGACAGAATCTGCTGTTGGCTCCAGGAAGTCTTCAGAGTATAAATACAACAGTTCTCTCTTGCCCCTGGGACTTTGCATCTGTTATTCCCTACTTGATTGTTCTTTAAAACTTTATTCAGGGATCACCTCCCAGGATCCTCCCTCCACGGAGGCTGCTAAAACATCTCTGACTCCCGATGCTACTGCTTTCCCCTTCAGAGTGTTGTATTTGCCCAGCTGCCCTCCCTTGAGACTGCAGGGGCAGGGCTGTGTCCTCTTCATTTCTGTGCCTAGAATGGAGCCTGGCACCTATTGGGTGCTTCTCATCTGTTTGTTGAATGAAGAGTCCTCTGAGCTTGGTTTTGGGGATGGGTAGAGGAGGAGTAGGAGGTGGTCACTGAGCCACAGTTTGGCATACTGTGGGCAGGTGGCAGGGGCCCAGTGCAGGGCCGATGACCAGGGTTAAAGGGACACTGAGAAAAGTTCTTCAGGTTGTCTCCTCCTAGCCCCACCACAGGCTGTGCTGGCAGCTTGGAGTCAGCCCTTACCCTAGCCTGTGAGGAACTCCTGCTGACCAGCCTGCAGCCTGTCACAGGGCACAGCACATAGTAGGGACTCCAACTGTTCATAAGGGCGAATAGCTTCGTATTCTTATTTCCAACTCAGGCTGTTTTGGGACTGCTGCAGGGCTGCTGTTTCTGACACTCCAATAGCTAATAGAGCCAGAGCTGGCTGCTCCAGCTGTCAGTGGCTGGGGCTGCCCCACAGCCCTGGGGCTCAGACCAGGGCAATGCTGCAGAAGTTCTGGGCCTGGCCAGTGTAGAGACTGAGCATAGCAAGGGCTCAATTAAGTGTACCAAAAGAAAAGGGAGTTTTGTGACTTTTGTCCCGTCTGTGTCTCTGGCAAAGGGCTGGCATAGTATAGGTGCCTAATACATGCATATGGAATGTGTATGGAAGCTATTGAACACCTCCATGAACAGGGTATAGCTCCCAGGGAGAGGGATAAGTGTGATCCTGGGGCTGCCACTGGGAGCCTGGTCTAGCCGGAGATTGAGATGGCAAGGCTGGCCTGGGATCATGGCTGGCTGGGTAGTGGGTAGACTCTAGCGGTGCCTGTGAGGGGGACTTTGTGGAGGAGGGGTTCTCTGGGAGACCTTGAAAAATGAACACCATTTGCCAGGGCCAGGCATTGGGGATCAGAGGGACCAACTCAGCAAGGGCACTGCAGCGGGAAGACCTGGCCTAGATTACAACAAGGCCTTGGGTGGGTGTTTCCTGGCCTAGGGAAGGAGGCTCACCCTCCCTGGACCAGTTCCTGGGGTCACACAGACCTGGGTTTGAATCCCTGCTCCACCTAGGGCACTGGCTGAGAAACCCCTTATCAGGTGAACCCCTGGCAGTTCTGCATAACCTGGGGACAGGGGTGCCTGTCTGTAGCCACAGGTGTGGGGACAGTGCACCAAAGCCTGGAGGTATGAAAATGGGTGAGGGACCCTCTGCTGACTCTTGCAGAGCTGAGAGTTTGGTGGAAAGGGGTCTCCCCCCACCCTAGAGGCTGCCTGGTCCTGGTATGAAGGCCCTGGGAAATCCGATCCTCTGCTCTCAGGCAGCTGCTCACAGCAAGTGGGGAAACCAAGGCATGCAGATAGTTGGTGCCAGCTGGAGTGACAGACTGTCCTGGGAAACTTAGGCCCAAACTCTGGGGGCCTAGAGTTGGGAGTGTGGCAGGGCCTGGGTGCCAGGTGGGCTGGTACCCAGGCGGGCCTCCAGCCCTGACTTTCTCCTCCAGCCCTCTCCTTCCCTGCTGGAGCTCATTAGCACTTGAATCGGGGGCGGGGTGGCTTGGGCCTCTGAGCCTCTTCTTCCCACCCCTCCCCCAGGCTGGGCAAGCCTTTGTCTACAGGAGCAGGCTGGGATGAAGCTCCCACACTAGGGAGTGAGCGGGGGTCCACGCCACCTCTGACCCCTCTGCCTGCATCTGCCCAGTCTCGCTAGGCTTGGGCCCTGCCCATCAGCCAGTATTGGTGCAGCCAACGTGAGAAGTCAAACCTTTGGGGCAAGAGTAAGACTAGGGCTCCTATAAGGGATGCCCCTGAGCTGGGAGACTAGGTGAATCAGGGCAGCTGGAGCTCAGCTGGGGGGATCCCAGGCAGATGGAGGCGGGAGGTAGGGAACCCTGGACAGAGGGCAGCCCAGGTGGTAAGGACAGAGGGAATGAGCTGTGGCTGGAGGTGGAAGTCAAGCCTGCCAGGGGGCGGGCACAGGCTTCCATGCCAGAAGCCCTGAGGTGACATCAAGCCACCCACTATGTTTGAAGTGGAGCCTAAGCTGCCACATGGGAGCTGGGCATGGTCAAGGACCGCTTTCAGACTGGGCAGCCTGTCAGCAAGTGGGGAAACCCTCCCTGTGCTGGCCTGAGAGGCAGGATGACTGAGTGGCATTGCTGGTGTCCCAGGCCTGTGAACATTTGTTTACCCAGGAAGCAGCAGCAGGTAGTGCTGAAAGGGAAGTGTGATCAGATCTCTGTGAGGTCCCTAGGTCTCTAGCTCTGCAGCTGGGATAGGGGCTGCTTGGACCATAGGCAGGCACACTGGCCCTGTATACCCTGCCCTTAATCTCAGTCCCTGGCTGTGTCTCTCTTGTTCTCTGTCTCTAAAAGACAGCCATTCCCTTGGCAGGAACAGGACGGAGGAAGCTTTGTCCCCCGACAAGCTCTTAGCCACTGAGGGACCGGGGCCTGCCCTGACCACACTCCCAGCACAGGATGAGACCCAGAGCCCTAGTGCTGCCTCCCCGACACCGTTTGTACTGTGGGGGAGGCAGGACTGGGCAGATGGGAGCAACGCACAGGCCAGGCAGGTGTCTCACCTTCCCAGCATCTTGGGCCAGGAGTCCCAGGCTAGGAGTTCAGTGAGGACGGGGAGGGGATCAGCAGGCTCTGGTCAGGCCACAGCTGATGGCCCTGCCTAAGAAGGCTCTGCAAGGTGCCCTGGGGAGGGCAAAAGATTGGGCCCTTTGATGGTGGCCTTGGTACCTGATGCTCTCAGGCAGCCCCTTCCTCAGCTACAGGTGCGGGGTGGGGCCCTCTCTGCCCAGCCCCACCCAGCCCCTCTAGCATGGAGCTCTTGTTCTTACTAAACCCCAACCCCACCCTCACCTTGATGTTAATTCTTGGGGCTATGGCTGCTCTTGGTGGTTTGGGAGGAATAATCTCCCAAATCTCACCAGACATTTGATGGGCTGGACCTTCAGTTTGGCCTTCTGTCCGTACTTACAAGGCTTGGAAGGTAGTGCCAGGCCAGTCTGAGCGAAGGCCTAAAGGTGGGATCTTCTAAGGCTTGTTGGAGAGAAGGTGTCCTTGTAGCTTGGGGGGATTCACGGCTGCTACAGCCTCAGGATATGCAGAGGCAGTGTTGATGGCAGCACCCACAGATCCTTATCTTGCCCCAGGCAGGGAGCAGGGAGGAGGGGGCAATGAAGTCTGCATGGCAGGGCTGGGCCTCTCAGGGAAGTGGTGTCCACACCAGAGGAAAAGGAGGAAGCAGCTGGGGGAGGAGGAGCCCAAAAGAGGAAGAAACCAGAGGGCTGCTTATTGCTGGGGTGGGGAGTCCAAGCCCAAGGGCCTCCCAGGGCTTTGCCAATGGGGGTGTCTAAGAGGTAAGCACCTGCCCAGGCTCATCTCTGCTCTCCCAGGGGCTACTCTACTGGCAGTCACTGCGTTGGGCCAGTCCAGGTAGTTCCGTTCCTCGTCCTGCTCCAGGAACTGCTGGGCCCAGGATCCCAGAGAAGGTGGTGCCTCTGAGAAGGATTCCAGGCCCCTCCTTTGGCCACAGGAAGTGGTGGCTGGGAGAGGGATGCTGGCGGGACGGCTAGCAGGAAGGCAGAGGGCTGCTCTTAGATTCTCGAGCGGCCATTGCCCTCCAAAGCCGGAAGGCTAGCCGCAGGCCGAGATGAATGCCTGGAAATGGAGCAGCAGCCCCGGGATTAGCTCACTCTGGGTTTCCCCCACCTGGGGGGGACAGAGGGGCCTTTGGCCCAGCCTAAGGATTCCCCCCTGCCACCACCAACTGAGCCTGGGAGTGACTTCACTGGGCCTCTGTTTCCCCTCTGGTGATAACAGCAGTTGCTTCTGATTGAGCCTTTGCTATTGTATGGAGCTGGACTCTTCATAGTCTGATTTAATCCTGTGAGGCTGGGACTGGCATTACACCCATTTCACTGGTGGGAAAACTGAGGCTCAGGGACATTATGACTTACACAATAAGTGGAGATGCCAAGATATGACCCAGGTAGTGACTGAGCACCTGCCCTAAAATACTGTGGCCCTTGGGAGTGTGTGCCAGCTGGCAGGAATTGATCAGTCAGGACAATGGGCAGATGCTGTGCGGGGACATGTGTGTTCTGCATACGCCTAGGAGCCCTGCCTCAGGGGCCTTAATTCCAGGGATATTGAAAAGGGGCTGTCTGCCCTGGAATGTGGGAGCCAAGACACCGTGCATGACTCTCTATACTGCTGAAACCAGAAATCTGCCATGTGGTCATGGGGGGGACCTCATCCTACATACAGATGCCCCGTGTTTACTTCCCACCCTTCCTCCTAGTCCATGCCCCCTCACAGTGATGCTCATGTCATGGTTGGCAACTTAGCACTTCATTTTTCCTCTAATATTATGCTTGTTTCTCCCACAACCCCCAGTCCTAGAGGGGCTGAGACCAGGCCTGAGGAAGGCTCAGAAGCTCTTGCAGGGTAGGGGCCTTTGGGACTGGGAGTTGTCCAGATGAGTGGAAGGGAAGAGTGTCTCTGTGGGGCTCCCACTGTGAGCACAGGCTCAGCAGCGGTGTGTTTATGGTGCCATGTGGCAGCTGAATGTAACCATGGTGTCGCTGGTGACTGCATGATGGCTAGTGAGGCCAGTTCCTCAAACTCCATGGCCTCTGAATCTGAGTTTTGTGGCCTGAAGGCCCTCTCCCTTGGAGGTTCCTAGGGGTTGTGTTCTATGGTATCAGACCAGGTGGCTGAGGGGCCCAAGAGAGGCTTAGGAAAACAAGAGCAGAAACATCCAAGCCTCTCTGGGCCATGAGGCCATGCAACCTCAGGGCCACTCAAGACTTTGGGTCCCGGAGGGCCCAATCCCTCACGTTCTTCACTGTGTGACCTCAGGCTGTTCTCTTCTGTCTTTGTGCCCAGTGCTGGGACCTGTGATGTCATGATTCTTAGCATGGTCGGTGGCCTGTGGACACATAGACAGCTGCTGGTTTGGGTTGGGCCCTGAGGCAGTTGGAGTGAGTGTGAAGGCGGAGGGAGGCTGCTCAGGGCAGGCCTTGGGTTTGGCACACTCTCTCGAGGTGTCCATTTCACAGATGGAGACACTGAGGCCCGGGCTCTGGGCACCTCACCCAGGGTCCAACCACAATGAATCAGAAGAGAGGTGGGGGTTATTCCAGTGCCTTGAGAACAGCAAAGGGATTCCTGAAATGAAGCTTCCAGGAAGAGGGGTTAGGCAAATGTCCTGGCTCCTTGTGTGACGTGGGTCTGGTCCAGCATCTCCTGGCTCCTGCAGAGGGTGAGACCTGTGGCCTGAGGGGCCAGTGACTAACAAGTTTCAGGGCCTCCTTTACTGCAGGCTGGCGTTCCTAACTTGGTGCCTGAGTTTCCCTGTGTACAGTGGACAGGGCCTCACTGAAGGAAACACAGCCCTGCCCCAGAAAGCCCTCCGCGTGTCTAGGCAGGACCCCAGGTCTCAGTTTCCCTTGCACACAGATCCCTGACTTGGCAGTAGCAAGCCAGGCCCTGGTTGTTAGCGCTTCCCTGATGAGCATAAGGAACCCCTGGAAGCTGCTGGAGGCAGCCCAAGTGCCAAGAGTCTGGAGGGAGGGACATGAGTCTGGAGGGAGGGACACGTTGTGTTTGTTGGGGCATCCTGTGTAAGACTAGGACACATGCACGGTGGGGGTGTTGCAAGGCCCCTTCTGCCTCCCAGGGCCAGACCTGTGCTGGGCCTCCTTGGAGAAGAGTGCAGGGCCAAAGAGCAGCACCTGGAGGAAGGAAGAGACGCCAGGGGCGGGGCTTAGAGCGCCTTTGTCTGGCTGGGCCCTCTCCCCCTCCTTCCTATTCCCATTGTTTCTGTGTGCGGAGTCTCTGCAGGCTGGCAGCTTCCCAGGGAGCGGGTGGTGGGTGGGGCACCTCCTAGAGTGGTCCCTAGTTCAGGCTGCTTTTCTGAAATTACGCTCCTGGCCCTGCCCAGCCCCCACCTCCTCCGCTGTGTCTGTGGCTGCTGGGCTCGCGCTCCCTCTGCTGGTGGCCGGGCCTGGGACCCGGTGTGGACCTGGAGAGGGAGGGGGAGAGGGAAGGGGGGGCAGGAGGATGGGATCATGAGAAAGGCAGGCTGGGCTGGAGATGTGGCACCTTCCTGGGGTGAGAGTAGGAGGTGGTGTGCAGGCTGCCTTTGGGGTGGACTTCCCAGGGCTCACCCCCATTTTCCCCATTTTGCCCCAACGGGGTAGGCCGGGGGTGGGGCGGGGTGTGGCCAGGGGTGTGGGCCCGCCCTGTGCTTGCTGTGAGTTTGAGCTGGGCTGCTGCCCAAGTCTACCCTGTGGTCCCAGCCACAGGCTTATGAGAGTCTCTGCCCTCAGGCCTGCCACGTCAGCTGGCTGCTCTGCCTAGCCCCATGTGTTCCAGGGGAGCCCACCAGCATGGAATTCTCTGCAGGGAGGGCTTTTACCCAGCCTGCCCAGCTTTCTGAGAGTGTGGAGTCGGTGAGCACTGTCAGCAGTGAGGCCCCTGGTCAGGAAGAAGGCCCCAGCCATGTAGGAGTGCTGGGTTGTGTCGAAGGGAAGTGATGAACTCAGAGCGAAAAGCCAGTAGAGGAGCGAGTGGCTCTACTCCTGTCCCAGCAGGGACCCACTGCTGCTCAGAATCAGCCTGTTGGCCACTGCTCGTCGCTCTTCATCTGTTCTTTTATCTGAAGTCTTCAAAAGCTCTGCTTCAGATGAGATGACCGCAGCAGTCCACTCTGCAGGTTGCCATTGCAGTGACCAGCACAGCATGGTCATTACAGGCTGCCAGAATGAGAGGTTTGGAGAGAATCTGTAATCTTCCAAAGGGTAGAAAAATAGTGATAACTTGAACCTCTGTGAGATCTCAGGAAGGATCAGGATGGGCATCAGAGCTGTGGCAGGTCTGGACCTTCCCCTGGCAGAGGATCTGAAAGTGAGAGGTGGGCTGGTCAGCCACTTGAGGCTTGGCAGCCTCTGCACAAAGGAACCTGAGGCCAGAGAGGACAGCAGCATGTGACAGCCTCCCAGCAGATCAAAGCTTTATCTAGGACTTTGAAGGTCCCAGATGAACAGACAGCAGTGACTTGAATGCTGGGGCCTGGGGTAAGCAGCAAGCAATTGGACCTGTGAGCCCGTCTCTTGCTGCAGAGGCCCTGCTGGCCTTGTTCACGCAGGTGGGGTGTTGCTGTCTCCCTTCCCCCATTGGCTCCCTCCTCCATCGGGCTCCCAGAGTGAAAGCAGATGTTCTAATGCAGAGCAGCTGCTGGTGCCCAGCACATCACTGCGATTACTGCCTGCCTGCTGTGGGCCCAGCAGCTGCGCCACAGGGCAAGAGCTACAGAGGTTTATTCCTTGGTGGGAAGAGGTGTGGCCCAGTGAGAATGCCAAGGCCACCCCAGGGAACCTCTGTGGCTTCTCTGGTCTCACCCAGCTGGGGATGGAGCACCTAATGGGGCTCTCTGTGGGCAGGAGGGGCTGACTCCTGCCATCTTCTGTTGCCTCCTTTGCAGCAATCTGGAGTCAGCTGGGGAAGCTCCTTCTCCTGAAAGGAGGGCACGGGAATGGGTCGGGGGAGCTAAGTATTCACAATCAGGGTGCAAGCAAAACTCTGGGCCACATGTCAGCTTATTTGGCAGGGGAGATCCATCAGATCCCGATGGAAAAGGGGTCCAGCCAGAGTGAAAAACGAAGCTGCTGCCCCACAGCTCCCAAGGCACCTAACCTGTGCACTGCCTGAGAGCCAGGGTCTTTGCCCCACCCATTCCACCCAGGTGCTGTGGCTCCACCCACCTCTGTTCCTGGCCCCTTCTCTGCTGGAGCTGCTCCTGGGCCATGCCCGTGACTCTGTCCCGGTGTTCCCCCCACTTCCTGCCTGGCCGCCAGCACCACGCCTTGTCCTACCACTCACTGCTTCCCGCCTGAGTCACAGCTGCTAGAAGGATAAAGGGACCGCCCTGCATCCAGGGTTAGAGGTTCCATGACCTTGTTTTACTTACCTGTCAAGTGGGGCTCTTTTTGCAGTGCCCCTGCTGAGGGTGGAGATTCCCCTCCTAACTCTTAGAATTTGAGAGAGAGGCCTCAGGAGGGGAAACTGAGACTTGAAGGAAACAGGGCAGAGGGCCCTCAGCTGGCTGGGGCAGGGAGCAAGTGTCCTGGCTCCCAGCCCTGCTTGCTCAGGTGCTGCCTGCCTCGGCATCTACTAGGTCTCCTGTTGCTAGGAAAATCAGATGCAAAGCGAGTTTGTGCTGTCATCCCTATCACTGGGCAGGGTCATAGAGTGGCCCACACCACCTACTAAGAGTGGCCAAAGGGCAAGATACCCTCTCCACCCCTATTGGCCAGATAGGGAAACTGATGCATCAGGTGGGCAGGGGTCCCAAAGTCACACAGGAGGGGCAGCCTTCACCCTAAATCTCAGGTCCCCTGTGCCCTGGACATCTACCCGCCTCTGAGTCTCAGTTCACTTGGCTGAGGCAAGCATGATCAGTCTGCTGCGTGATCAACTTTAGCCTCTTGGCCTCTGTTCCACCAGCGGGGGCCCCAGTCCTGGCTGAGACTATGGCTCTTGGTTCTTCTCTGCTCCAGGATGTGCCCCTTCCTCCTGCTCTGTGGGAGCATGTGGGAAGCCACTGCTCCCCTCACTGCCCTCCCTGCCCCGATGGGTGTTTGGGCCCCGGCAGGGGGATGGGCCTCCATGATGGAACATCACTATGGCTCTGCTTTCAGACCTCTCCTCACATCCCCACTTTGCTGGTGGAGGAGTGTTAGTATGTGAGATCCTGGCTGCACCTCTGCCACACAGCCCAATGGGGAGGGAGTGGCGCTGCCATCTGACCCCAGCCCACACCCAGGCGATATACTGGGCCTGGTGCTTCTAGTGCCCAGGGGCTGAAGTGATAGAGGGCACTGCTACCCCAGGAGCTGCCCCCTGCCTGCCCAGAGCCTGCACCCCTGCCCCCAGCCTTGGAAGCGGGCCTGGGACAGTCAGAAGCCCAGTGATCCCAGGCACCTGGTGGCATTTGTGAGGAGGGTGGCCGCTGGGATGTGGATATTCCCAGACCACTCCTGTAGGGCCACAGCTACGCCTCAGTCTCACCTGGGAAGATGTGGGTCTTGGGTAGGGGCTGAAGGCAGGCAGGACCCCTGGGGAGATCCACCGCCCTGTCCCGTGCCTGCTGTGGCTTGTTGAGTGCTGCAGAGACTGGGACCAGAGTCTGCCTAGGGAGGCAGGGAGTGAACCCAGTGACAAGTGCAGCTGGGCTCTGAGGACTGCATGGCCCAGCTGCTGTACGAGGCCCTTAGGACAGCTAGAGGAGGTACCATGTGGTGGGCAAGGTGCACTACCCACAGAGGGGACTGTAACTGTGTGACTTCCACCTCTCTGCATCTCAGCTTCCTCATTTGTTAGGGGATGAGGAAAGAACCTACCTCCCAGGATTGCTGTGCAGAGACTACAAGATTAAAGTCAGTAGTGGATGTGGTAGACATGGAACAGCATCTGGCTCACAGTGGGTGCTGGTCACAGCCCTGCCGTTATTGTTATTGCTGCTCCTGTTAGTCCATGTCGGCATCTTCATCCTCTGACGTGGTCTTGACTAGCCCCAAGGGATGCGGGGGTGGGGGGGTGGGGCAGAGTCCCTAAGTTTGACCTCCCCACAGACCCCACCACCCACCCTGCTAAGCTGCACAGAGTGACAGACCTGCCACAGTGATGAGGAGAATTGGGACACTGTGGATGGTGCATGGGGCAGGTACGCCCAGCAAGGGGAACAGCATGAGCAAAGGTCTGGAGGTGGCAAGAGACAGTGCCTGGCAGGTGCAGGTGTGGCTGGCAGTGATGGGGCGGGAGCAGAGGGTCTGGGGAAAGGCTGGGAAGAGAGTGGGGCCCAGCTGAGGGCCATTCTATCTGGAACTCAGGGCAGGGAACAGCAAGGGGGCGAGGGGAGGCCTTGCCCCCACTCCCTCTAGCCCCCAGCCTGTTCTTCACACTTCCCTGCATAGACTTCCTGGGGAAGGCAGGTTCCTGGGCTGTACTACTCAAGACCTGGCTCTGTGTGTCTGGGATGGGACCTGGGAATCTGCTTTTGTAAACATTCTCCCAGAGCATTGTTTTGCAGGGTCTGAACCACATTTTGAGAACCAGGCATCATGGTTCCATGCAACCCCTTGCCCTTCTGAATCTGGGCTGCATCACTTTGGACCAAGACTTTTCTGAGCCTCAATTTCTGAGCTCCTCATCTGTAAAATGGGAGCAGAAACAGTATGTGCTTATGGGGCTGCCATGACAAACACAGGGGAGAATGCAGCAAACCTCTCAGTACCAGTTAAAGACAAACATGGGGCAGGGGCTCTACCAGGCCAGGGAAGAAGCTTGAGTCGGTACAGGGGTATGTGTGGGTGTGTGTCTGTGAGAAAGAGAGAGGGAGAAATACCGTGCGTCTCCCAGGTGTTAGTCTCCATCTGCTCAGTGCAGACCTCAGCTGAGCGAGCAGAGGGATGGGCTTTGGGCCATATTCGGGAGGCAGGGGTGTGACATTGCCTCTGCTTAGGCCCCTGGCAGTTAAGGCTCAGAGTGTGGGGAGAAGAGGGGCTGCACCCTCCTGGAGTATGCAGGGTGCCTTCCTGCCAGCTCTGCCTGAGGTGCCGTGTTGTCCAGCACCCGCTACACAGGGTGGCAAGCCTGCGTATGTGCAAACAACAGGGCTGGCCTCAAGTCTCCAGCCAAGCCCCCTGAACTCAGCTAGGGCGATGGGCTGTCACGGTGGGCAGTGGAGCTTGTGGGAGGCAAAAGCCTGCAGAGATTCTGGGGCACAGGTGCTCTGGGTTGCCTTGACCACTGTGGCCCTGCCAGCTGCACCATGAGAGCTCAACTGCCTGCCAGGCTCAGCTGCCTACATCTCGCTGTGCAACAATGGGCAGAGTGAGTTCTGCTTCCAGGGCTGCAGGTGGCTGGGCACTTGTTGCACACCTATGGGGCCCTCTTGGCCTGCCCTCTAACCATCTGTGCCCTTTGTTCCAGGTGCTGGGGAGTCAGGGAAGAGCACCATCGTCAAGCAAATGAAGTAAGTGCTGAAACGGAAGGCAGCTCCCAAACCTGGTACTCCCTTAAACCTTAATTTCCCCTCCTCTTCCTCTGGACTTGCACTGCCCCCGAGTACAGGCCCAGACAGTCTTAGCAAGGCCGAGGACCTTCTCAGGGGCAGTCATCTACCCTCAGGTCCCAGCGGGTCAGGGGCAGTTTCCCCTTCTCTGAAGCAGGTCCCTGTAGGCCCCAGCAGCCCTAGACAGCCATAGGAACTCCCTCTGCCCTGGTGCCCTAACCCCTGACCCCTGGCTGTCAGGATCATCCACGAGGATGGCTACTCCGAGGAGGAATGCCGGCAGTATCGGGCGGTCGTCTACAGCAACACCATCCAGTCCATCATGGCCATCGTCAAGGCCATGGGCAACCTGCAGATTGACTTTGCCGACCCCTCCCGAGCGGTATGTGCACCCTGCCCCACCCTCCCCCACCTCCCAAAAAGCTTCAGGGCAAGTCTTGTCCTGGGGAACCTGAGAATACCCTAGCCTGGGCCCCATTCCAGAGGTCTCCCTGCCTCTGACAGGCAGGGTGGGGGTGCATTCCTTCAATTGGCTGACCACACACCGCTGTGCACAGGACGACGCCAGGCAGCTGTTTGCACTGTCTTGCACTGCCGAGGAGCAGGGTGTGCTCCCTGAGGACCTGTCTGGCGTCATCCGGAGGCTCTGGGCTGACCACGGTGTGCAGGCCTGCTTTGGCCGCTCAAGGGAGTACCAGCTCAACGACTCAGCCGCCTAGTGAGTGCTCCAGGGGCTGGGCAGGGGATGGGGGAGGTCTGGACTACAGGCTGGATTGGAGGGCCTGCGTACCCCCCACAGGATACTGCTGGTCTCTGTTTATGAAGTTGATGACTGTCAACCAAGGCCTTGATGTTTTTGGTTTGAGTGGGGGTGGAATGGATGGTACTGAAAAACCAGGAGGAATGACAAGTGGGGTGGCTTATCCAGCACATCTGTTCTGGCCTATTGAGTTTGATCTGTCTCCACAATCATTCTTTTTTTTTTTTGGAGACAGAATCTTGCTTTGTTGCCTGGGCTAGAGTGCCGTGGCATCAGCCTAGTTCACAGCAACCTCAAACTCCTGGGCTTAAGCGATCCTTCTACCTCAGCCTCCCGAGTAGCTGGGACTACAGGCATGTGCCACCATGCCCGACTAATTTTTTCTATATATTTTTAGTTGTCCAGCTAATTTCTTTCTATTTTTAGTAGAGACGGGGTCTTGCTCTTGCTCAGGCTGGTCTCGAGCTCCTGAGCTCAAACGATCCTCCCACCTCGGCCTCCCAGAGTGCTAGGATTACAAGCATGAGCCAGCACGCCTGGCCTGTCTCCACAATCATTCTAAAGAACATTTGCTGCCACCTACTCTGTGCCAGGCCCTGTACAAGGCTTCAGGGACAGTGATGAGTGGAGCAGACAAGTCCCTGTGCAGTGACAACTTAGGATATCACTGTCATGCTGGGTGGGGGTAGTCCAGAGGAGGGACTGCCTCAGCTGAACTCTGAACGAGAGTTGGCCAGGGGAGGATGGGCAAAGGGATTCCAGGCAGTAGAGAGCTAGCTGTGCTTGAGGACACAGAGGCTGTTCAGGCTGGCTGGAGAGAGGGCCACAAGGAGGGAAAGGGTTTTCTGGGAGGTGACAGGTGTGCGTGCAGGTTGGAGCCCAGGACTCAGCGGGGGAATTGCAGGGGGTACTGGAGTTCCAGAGGCGTAACAGGCCTGGACCCTTTGGGCCTGGCCCACACTCTGAACGCCTTCCCTGCAGTACCTACCATATGCTAGGACTGGTGCAGGGCAGACAGACTGTTAGCCAGTGAGGGTGGCTGCAGGTCTATAGGAGACATCCAAAGGTTTGGGATGGTGCCACAGATAGGCTGCTGTCCCTGTACTCTAATCTTCCCTCCCCTATCTCTGCTTAAGCCATTCCCTCTGTCTGGAATAGGCTTTTGGCTCCTACTGCCCATCTAATCCTGAGCCCGCCCAGAGAGGGGCTGGACCTTGGCAAGGGCGGGTAGGAGGAGGGTCTCACCTAGCTGTGATTCCTGAGCCCTGCCCCACTTACATGGACAGCCCCCTCTCAACCTCCTCTGTGGCCTGAATGCCCTCGTGAATGTGGCCCTGCAAAGGAGCTGTGAAGTCACAGCCAAATGCTGCAGGGGCCTCCAGGCCTCAGTGCCACCCTCCCCGAGGTCACAGGCTCAGCCACCAGAGAGTTTGTGGGTATAGAGACAGGGAGGAGTGAGCCCTGTCAATCGTTGCCACCTCAGCGTCCACAATATTCAAAGGGGATGGGTATAGAGCCACCTCCAGGCCACTTCCCACTTCTCCATCATCCTGTTTCTTCATTCTCCAGACATTAGGCATCCACTGTGTGCCCTGCACTGTTTTGGGACTGGAGATTCGGCAGTGAACACAGGCCTTGCTCTCCCAGGCAGGTTTATGCCTTGACAAGACCACCTGGGGGTGGGTGTGGATGAGAACACCACAGGGAAGAGGCCTAGTCCAACCCTCTTCACAGCAGTCCTCTAAGACTGCAGCGGGGCAGGGGGTCCTTGGGGTGGCTCCACCTGTTGGGGAGAAAGGAGAGGCTGAAACCCACCATAAGGCCTCCAGGTTGGGGGCTCTTCTCACTAGGGGTCGGGGAATAGTATGCAGGTCACAGCACATGCGTCATGGTCCCCAACGGCCCTTCCTGTTTTTCTGTTCTGTCCCTGTGTCTCTGAGATCATTTCCCTCTGTCTGGGTTTGGCCTGGCTGTTGGTGGGAGCTCAGGGCTGGCCCCAGCAGCCTTGCCTCAGGAGTGAGAAGTCGGCACAGGGCAGCAGCATGGAGGCCTGGACCCAGCCCCCAGGACATGGCAAGGATATTGAGACAGGCAGCAGATCCGGGCCCAGCAGGGGTGGCATTAATACTAATTAAGGGAGCTGGTAATGAGGAGCCCCTGGGACCTCCGCCAAGCAGGTGTCTGTGCCCTCCCCCTGAGGGCCCAGATTTTATTGGGCACTGGGCAAAGAGCCCGCTGGGCCTGGCAGGCCCCAACCTGTCCAGCTCCACATCGAGGGACCACACCAGGCTGCTCTGTGGCTGGTGCCATAATTAGCATCCTGAATCCCTCCCTGAAGGACTAATTTGTCCCCTCCCACTCCCTTTGCCTTTAGCCCCAACATCCTGGCTCCCGTCTGAGGCAAGCCTAGTTCAGACCCTCGGTGTTGGAGCTTGGCTGGCCGGCCAGCCACACAGCCACACTTCCTCCTAGTCCTGTTCCATGGGTGGGAGGCACATGACACGGTCCAGGCTTTTTCATTTGAGCAATGAATGGAATGCAGGCAAGGGTTAAAGAAGCAATGGGGATGGGAGGGAAGGGGCCTCTTCCAGCTGGCCCCCACCGACCCTCCTACCCCACCCCCAGCTACCTGAATGACCTGGAGCGCATCGCACAGAGTGACTACATCCCCACGCAGCAGGATGTGCTACGGACCCGCGTGAAGACCACGGGTATCGTGGAGACACATTTCACTTTTAAGGACCTACACTTCAAGTGAGTGGGCGTGTGGGCAGGGTGGAGGGGCAGCACCCGCCAACCATTGGGCTGGAAGGAGGAGGTGGTCCAGAAGCCCCCAGCCCACTCTGAGGTTTCTCAAGGCTGTATCCTGGGAACGCATGTCCTCACACCTAGCGCATCCATGCCTCCTCTCGATAGCCGCTCACAGCCTCTGCTGCCCCTGCCCCATAGGTTGCAGCTTCCCTGCTGTCTGGGCCCCTGGCCCTGCCAGTCCAGACATGCCCTGGCCCAGAACCAGGGGTGAGGTGGGCAAGTGGGGATGATTCCATGAAGGCAGCTGCCCCACTCTGGGCAGGCCTCTGTCCTCAGTTGGCCGGCTGTGAAATGGGGCAGAGAGCCTCCCTTGGGGCTCCCTTTCTGGAGCTAAGATGATCCTGTGTCCATCCACAGGATGTTTGATGTGGGTGGTCAGCGGTCGGAGCGGAAGAAGTGGATCCACTGCTTTGAGGGCGTCACAGCCATCATCTTCTGCGTAGCCTTGAGCGCCTATGACTTGGTGCTAGCTGAGGACGAGGAGATGGTGAGAGGCTGAGAGAACACTGGGGGTGGGGAAGGGAGCAATGGCTGGCGCTGACCTCACCGTCCTGCCCCCAGAACCGCATGCATGAGAGCATGAAGCTGTTTGACAGCATCTGCAACAACAAGTGGTTCACGGACACATCCATCATCCTCTTCCTCAACAAGAAGGACCTGTTCGAGGAGAAGATCACACAAAGCCCCCTGACCATCTGCTTCCCTGAGTACACAGGTGTGGGGACTGTGGGGACAGGCCACTGGGGAGGGGCAGTGCCTATCCCAAGAGGAGCCAGTGGTGACCAGGTGGCCTTCAGGCGCCCCCCGCTGGACGGATGGGTGACCATAGGACACTCTTGAGGAGCTGGTGCCTCACTTAGGCTTGTATACTTGTGTCTGCACATGGGGGGGCCCTTCTTACACACCTGGGCATGTGTCCCTGAACTCATGCACGTGCGCATCCTCCGTCCCACAACCGGGTACCCTCTTTACACACTTAGGCACGCGTATGCACCCACACACTTGTCATGCTGTGCACATGCATGCACACAGTGGTTGCTTGCCCATCCACGTGCGCACAACCTCATTGCACGTGTAGGACGGGGCCTGCCTGCCCCACACAGCACAAGTCTTCACCATTTTGTCTCCCCCAGGGGCCAACAAGTATGACGAGGCAGCCAGCTACATCCAGAGTAAGTTTGAAGACCTGAATAAACGCAAAGACACCAAGGAGATCTATACGCACTTCACGTGCGCCACAGACACCAAGAACGTGCAGTTTGTGTTTGATGCCGTCACTGACGTCATCATCAAGAATAACCTGAAGGACTGCGGCCTCTTCTGAGGGGCAGCGGGGCCTGGCAGGATGGTGAGCCAGAGGGGCATGAGGCAGGGAGCTGGGCAAGGACAGAGTGGGGCGTGGAGCCCGGGGAGGGGCAGGATTGGGGATGGGGGAGGGACCAGGTGGGGGTGGTGAACCTGGGGGGGCAGGGCAGTAGGTGACCAGAGGACGAGGGAGGGAGTGCCAGATGGTGAATCAGGGGTCAAGTGAGTGGAGTGCAGGGCACTGAGGAGGTAGCACAGGTAGGCCTGGCCCTACCCGTGGTCCAGACAGAAGGGCCTAGTCTTGCCCTGGGACAGAACTAGAGGGCTGTCCCAATATTCTTGGAGAAATCTCACCTCACCCACCAGGCCATTGGCCTAGCCTGACAGAAGCTGCGTGCTGGACAAGGCCCACCTCCTGCTGATCCATATGACCAGCTCTGCACCCACCCCTAGCCATCTTTCCCTCGGACCTATCTGAGGGTCCTGGGCTTAGGCTGGCCCCACTGGCCCTGGTGGGGGTGGGGGTAGGGGTCACTGCCCTCCCCTGTGTAACCCAGCAACAGAAACTAGCTCCTTGGGGGTAACTGTGTCCCTGGTAACAAGTAGGTGGGAAAAAGGAGAGGGTCATTGTCTAGGGAGACGAGAAGAGAGGCACACACTGACTACCTCTCAACCCATGACCTGACTGTCCCCTACCTCCAGGGCCACCGCCGACTCTGCTCCCCCAGCCCCTGAGGAAGATAAGGGCAAGAAGACCACGCTCCCCGCCTGTCCCCTGGCCGCTTTTCCCCTATCTTCTCTCTGTTCTCAGCTCCCTATCTCCTCCTTCAGCTCCAGACCTAGGGGAGGGGTTGCTCTAGGCCTCCCTGTTTGAAGCCTTGCCTTTTCTGAGGTGCCAGGAATGGCCATGATACCCCCTTTCTGGGCATCTGTTCTGGTTTTTTAACCATTGTCTTGTTCTGTGGGGGGGAGGGGAGCACATGCTGAGTCCCCCAAGGCTTGTGTCTGGAGGGGCACCCATTTCTCCAGCCTGGACCCCTGGCTTTGCCTAACACCAGCCCCTGCCCCAGCCCAAGTCCAAATGTTTACAGGGAGCCTCCTGTCCACCCCACCCCACAGCCGCTTGGAGGCCCCAAAGGAAAAAGCACAAGAAGCGTGAAACGCCACCATTCCTGGAGACCACAGTCCACCTGCTCATTCTCGTAGCTTTTTAAAAAAATGAAAGTAAAGGAAAAAAAAAAAACTGCAAACCTAGAAAACTTTTTGAGAAAAACTATTTAAAATTGTCAGATCCTGACCAGCACCCACCCAGCCCCCCTTCCAGTGACTCTGTGCCTTGAGTGTGTCTGCGTGTTTACACCCATGCCCCTGCTGGCCGCCCCGTGTGAGCGGCACCCCTGCCCTGCCCTCCACAGAATTGGGTTCCAAGGGCTGTTCCAGACAACTGCCAACATCACTGAGGGCCCTGCCCCAGCGGCCCTGGGCCCAGTCTCCATTAACCTAAATGTAGCTCCGTAGCGCTAACCTAGGAACCGCCGCTGCCTGCTGAGGGGCCGTGCCCTCATGCCCTCGCCCCAGGCCCGGGGCATTCAGCGTTGAACACTTCCTTGCTTTTTTCACATGTTTTATGGAATTGTTCACCTGGTTTGAAATAATAAAATGTAGAAAGAAAAAAACTTCTGGGTACTTTTCTCTCCCAGAGGCAAAGACCCAGGCTAAGATATGCCAAGGTCATGGTGATCCAGACCTCAGTCCCCACATGACAGGGCCCTGGGTGCTCAGCTGTCCAGGTCACACTCAGACCCAATGCTCTGAGCTTCAGTTTTCCCACTTGGACTAGAGAACTTTCAAGCTGGGACCTGTGTGTCTCCCTCTCCTCCCAGCACTCTGCAGCCTTAGGTCTGGGGCAGCCCTCTAGCCTGGCTAGAGCTGCTGGGCATATTTCTTAAGGAGCTGTTCTAAGGGCCTCTTCCACCTTGGGAGCAGGTGCGGTGCAGGAGGAGAATGTGACTTCTGACCTCCCAGGCACAAAGGCCCAGAGACAGCATGAGTTCCTGAGGTCACACAGCCAGGTGGGCTGCACTCCCTTAACTTGACTAAACAGCCAGTAGGGGCCTTGAGTCATGTTCAGAAAGGTCTCTGCCCAGAAGACCCCCCCCCATCTTGGGGGCTAGGGACAGGCAGGGCCCCGTGCCCTGGAGGGCTACATTGGGACCAGGGCTCTGAGGCTATGGGAGGTGCCTGCGCATTGCTGGAGAGGAGAAAGGCAGATGGCAGTGCCTGTGGGGTGGGCCCTGAGTGACAGGCGAGGCGCAGGGGCAGCCCCGGCAGAGCCTGTGGGGAGGGCTCAGTGAAACACCGGTCTCTATTGGGCGGGGCTCTGAGGTTAGCGCCTCCGGCCGCCAGGGGGCACCGCAGCCCGCGCTCGGTCCCGCTGGGCTGGTCACGGACGCTGACGTCAACGGGTCCCGCGGAGGCCGCTGGACACAAAGGCAGCTTTGTGAGGCGGCGGCGGCTCTGCGCCCGCGGCGGCACAAAGCGGCCTGGGCCGGGGGCGGGCCGGGGTCGGCGCCACGGAGGCGGGGAGGGAGGGGTTGGGCCAGGGACCCGGGACCCTGCCTCCGCACACCTGCCAGTGCCCCGCGGCCTGGGAGCCCCCGGGAGCTGGAAGGAGATGAGAGGCTGTCGCTGCTCCTCGGAAGGAGATCAACTCCCCCCACCCCCTGGCCCGGTCCCGCCCAGTTCCTCAGGCCTTTCCTGCTACCCCTGCCTCTGAGGGCCGAATGACAAGGACAACAGGATCCCGCGCCCAACCCGGGATCCGTGCCTTCCTTCAGAGGCTCAGGCCTGGACCAACGAGCCCCAGATGTGCAGGCAGGAGCTCCAGTGCTTCGGTGCCCGCCCAGCAGGAAGCGGGCGCCGGAGATGGTTCTTTCCTTATGTCCTGAGGGAGAACTCCATACAGAGGAACCATTGAGGAGCTGGCATTGTCTGCCTGACTCACCCAGTGCCTCCCTCCCTGGGTGGGCCATGTAGGGCTCTAGCCAGGATCCCCCTTGTACCCGGCTTGGCAGAGGGTCTGGGTGGGATCCAGGCAAGCAGGGTTTCCCTGGGTACAGACAGGTAAGCCCTCACCTACCCTGGCCCTCCTACCCGGCTTGATTTCGAGGGCATAAGGCTCCATTGTCCCAGCACTAGCGGGGGCGGCCTGTCAATTCGGCCTTGTCTTTGGTGCTTGGGAAATTCCCAGCCATGGGGGATGGGGTGGGCAGGGAGTGGCTGCCGAGGTGTCCTGCATCCCAACTGGAGGGACTCCATGAGGTTGGCTCCTGGGCATCCCCCACTGCCTGGAGCTGTCCTGGGCCGGGCCTAAGCCATTCCTCATCCCTTTGGGAACAACCTGATGAGGAGAGCCAGAAATTCAGTGCTCCCTGGCCCTGTATCCCCAGATCTCTCTCAGCCTAAGAAGGCCCATCTTCCTGTCCCCACCCATGGGCAGCTGCAGCTCTAAGGCCCAGGACCCTTAGCAGGACATGCAGAGCCAGTAAGGGACCCAGGCTCCTGCTCCCAGTGTGGAGTGGACTGTCTCCAGCCTGTGGGGATCCGCCTCCCAGAAGGCCTCGCCCACTCAAAATAGTTGCTCCAGCTACTGATGTGGTGGCAGCCTTGGTATTTTTAACCCATTTGGGGGGTGGGGGAACAGCTGGGAAGAGAGAGACAAGTTCTAAGAGAGAGACAAGCTCTAAGAGAGAGGCCAGAGAGGGTACTGTATAGAGAGACCTAGGCAGGCAGCCTCTCCCCAGCTCCCCAGGCCCAGATGCCCCGCCCCCAGCCGGTGGGCGGGGCCCAGATGCCAGGCACAGAATGGGGAAGGGGCCCTCTCCAGGGTTAGAGCTGGGGCTTCCGAGGCTGCAGGGGCTGCCAAGGCCTGGGGGAGCCCCTCACCATATTCCAGGGCAGCCCCATGGCTTCTCCCAATGTCAGGAAAACCTCCTACTTCCCTCACAGTTCCTCAGAATCATCCCACCCCACCGACCTCACCCAGGCCCAGAGTGCCAAATCGACCACAAGCCCTGACTCCAGCTGCTGGTGGCATGGCCAGCCTTAGGAGTCAGAGAGGCAGCAAGGACAGGACTACAGCATCTCTTGGCTGAGTTCTGGGTCTGGTCCCCTTCCCCCAAAACTGGCCCAAATCCCTGTGTCTACTGCCCTAAAAGAGACCCTAGGGGCCTCCATCCCTACCATGGGGATTCTCATTCTCCCCAAACTGCCTGGGACTCCCAGAGAGCAAGGCATCTCCTATCATCCACCCAGGCTGGTGGCCTTCAGCCAGCTGGGGTGTGTGTGTCGCTGTGTGACAGCAAGTGTGTCCAAACCTGCCAACCACTCAGCCCTCACTCATACAGTGCTGGGCCCCAGTGTCCAAGGGGGCAGAGGTCAAGGCCATGAGTCCCTTTCTCCTCCTTGCCTTGATTTCTCCCCTTGCTGGAGATGCAGCCCCACACAGGTGATCTTGGTTGGGAGAAAAACATAGTTTGACACCTCTTCCCTCTGCTTTCTGACCTCATTAAAGGTCAGGGGAGTAAAGGCCTGGGGACTGGGCAGGGTCAAGAAAGGTTCTGAATGTCCCTTCTCCATCAGTCCCCCTTCCCCATTGAGACTCAGCAGGCCCAGGACGATGGAAGGGCTTCCTGCAGGCCCAGGAGGCTATCTGTTGCCTCCCTGTGCATGTCCTCTGCTGGGTCCTGGGGGCCCCAGTGATGATAGCCCCTGCTGCTCCCCTCACAGTGGGGAACCCAGAGCCCTGTCAGAGGCTTGAACCTGGCACTGCAGAGGTCTGGGGCTTCCCGGGGGATGGGTGATAGCCGAGGTGGATGGTGAGGAAGAGTCTAGGTGACAAAGGGAAGGGCCTAAAGGGCACAGGGCATAGCCCAAGTAAAGTCTTAGCAATAAAAGAGCTGATGCCTCCAGAAGTGGGGCAGCTGGAGCACTGGCAGGGTGGCCAGCGCTGCTGAGCTAAGGAGTGGTGCTGTGAATACCAGGCTAAGTCTGCAATCCCCCCAGGCTTCAGCAAGCTCTCAGTAGTCAGGGTTGGGGGCAGGGTCCCACAGAGGGGAGGCATGGGAAGAGGAGTGGCAGAATGACCCCAGGAACACAGCCTGGGGGTAGGGTGAAGTGGTCAGGCTTCAAGCAGCAAGAGGAGGAAGTGGTGTCTTGTCCTGTCCTCTTCTCTTAAGCAAGACAGAGGGACCTCTCTGAGATAGGGGCTCTCGGGAGGGGTGGGCTTTGCAGTGCTAGGGGTGGGCTGGGGACTTGGGAAATGAGAAGACTGAGGAGTCCCCAGGGGAGGGAGGGAGGTTCGGGTTCAGGGTGGGGGGCAGAGAGAAGGGAGGAGAGGAGCTGAGCTTGAAGACCGCTTGGTGCAGCTGGGATGGAAGAGGCAGCAGTGCAGGGTTTCCCTCAAGGCTCCCACTGGCCTGGGTGCCCAGGAGCCCAGAGCTGTGGCGGCCACAAGAGTGCACACCTGCCACCTGCGGTACCCCACTGTGTGCCAGTCCTGCCTGGCCCACCATTTACAGCTGCAGGGGAGAGAGGAGTGATCTGAGAGGTTCAGTCTCCAGCTGGGCATGCACAGCTGGTGTCAGGATTCAACCTTGCCTCTCAGCAGCAAGGCAACCCCAAGGGGCTTGATCCCTGGGTCCCTGGGGCAGGCTCTGGGCACCCCTGCAACCTCCACCCCCTATCCCACCCCCACCCCTGCTGCCAGAGCATCCAGAGCCCCCACGCAGCACTGCTGAGAGGCTCTCCCCTAACTGATTCAGGGAATGTAGTATTTATGTTAGTGTCTGCTAATGAATATAGAGTGCCATCAGAGTCCACTTTTCAGCATTACTGGCACAGGCCCCCTCCACCCACCCCCCCACCCCAGGCTCTGGAGAAGGAAGGGAGAGGAAGGCCCCGCCCCCAGCCCCCTCTCCTCCTCACCCCTCCCTGCTGGGCGATGAAGAAAACAGGAGTGAGGGAAGAGCTGTGATGTGGCCAGTGGGGGGGGCTCCCCCATCCCAGAGGGGCTGACCTCAGCCTGGGAGGAATGTGCAGGAGGCGGAGGACAGGGGCAGAGCGGGTAAGGGAAGGGCCACAGCCAAAGGCCCAGGGTTCTTGGTGGCCCCTCCCTCAGCCCCTCCACCTCAGCTCTGACTGGGTCCTCAGAAGGGAAGGGGAACAGGCAAGGAGGGAGGAGCTAATCTTTCAAAAAAGTTGGGCTAGGGGTCCCCAGGGCATGTGGAGACCAGGCTGGGGGTGGGATTGTACCTGACAGAGCCTTGCCCAGGAGCCTTCTCTGAGGTGGGTACTAGAATGTCAGGGAACTTAGGCCTCAGGTGACACCTGAGGGCTCTTTACAGCTGCTCCCACCACTTCCCCGCCCCCATGCTTAAGTCCTCTGGGCAGCAGAGCCTGGTACCCTCATGGCCAGAAGAGGGAAAGATTGTGAGGTTGGAGCCACCAACCTTGATGGCTAAAGCAGGTGTGAGCGGGGAGCCCAAGATCCTCTCCAGCCCAGGCTGGGCGCTGGGAGGGTTGGCACAGCTTTCCTCAGATGGGCATCCCACCCCAGCCACACCACCCAGAGTCCAGGCAGGGGCAGAGGGGCAGGCCCAACTGGTGGGGGGTGGGGAGGCAGGTGTTGAGACTTGGCACAACAATCTAGGTTTTTCCAGAAGGAAAAGCCAAGGCCTTGGCAGGCTGTGCCACTGACAGGCAGTCCCAGAGCAAGAACCCAGGCAGGCCTCTGCCCAGCAAAAGGTAGAGGTCCAGGAGCCTGGGGTGGCCCTAGGGCAGGAGCACAGGCAGAAATAGGGACCCCGGCTGCCTCTCCTGGTTTGCCCTATTCTGTTGAGACATAGGCCCTGACTGCCTGATTCCAGAATCCTTGGGGACTTCGAGCCCCAGTGTGACCCACAGGCAATGACCCTGCTCCTGGAGTGTTGCCACCATAGAAGCCCTACCCATGGCCTGGCACACTCAGACCTTGGGCTGAAGAGAAGAAAGGGAACTTGTTGGGACAGGGACAACTTGAGCTCCCACCCCTGGGGACCTCCTTTCTTATTCAAGGGAGGGGACACATCTAGAGGAGGGAGTGCATAGGGCTCAGGGGGTCAGAGACAGCCCAGTCCCTTTGGCTGGGGATTGAATCCCAGGCTACTGGAAAGATTATGGGTGGGGGGTCCTAGTCCCATTTCCCAATGTGAACGCAGGGCTGGGGGGATGAAACAGGACCCTGGGCCTGGAGAACTGAAGGCAGTGGGGGCAGATAGGGGCACAGTGGGGGTGGGCAGGCACCTCAAAGAAATTTGCTGATCTTGGCTGCTTGGGTGGAAAATTGTAAACAGCCGAAGAATTTTGTTTGCTTGCACAGCGAAGGCTGACCAGGTCCAAGGCAAGAGGCAGCTAGCCCAGGAGTAGGAAAAAGCCACATCCCGGAAGCCCGAGAGCTCAGGCGGGGGTGCATCCCTCTATCCGCCCTCTTCGAGGCCCCTGGTCCTCCCAGAGGTCCCCATCATTCACCTGCCCGCTGGCCAGGCCAGTCCAGGAATGCCAGGTCCTGAGGCTCGAAGGAGGAGCACGGCCCTGCTTCCCCTTCCAAGGACTTGGAGATCAGTCTCCCCACCTCTGTCCCTGCCTGGCTGGAAGACATCCAGGGGAGCGGCAGCAGAAGTCGGCATACTTGCAATGCCCACGCACCCTCGCTGACTCCTGAGCTCACCAAGCTGGGGGACGTGACAGGAGAATGCCTTTTGCCGGGACCATCCTCAAACCCATCCTCAAGCCCTGGTATGTTCACCCAGATGCACTTGAGGGCCCTACTCTGCCACTGTCAACATTCAGCCCCTCCAAAGAAGTATCCCTCACAGCACGAATAAGATGTGTTGTTCACCACACCCAGCTTCAGGAGGAGACCTCAGGTCCTTCCCAACAGAGGCACTGAGGTGTAGGAGCTGCATCCTGTCTGTCAAACTCCCTCAGGGTTTAGCTCTGGGTTTGGTGGGGGCAGCTCCTCCCACCTTCCCCCTAGGAAGAGCTCACACAGTCTGCCCCCCGCCCCCCAGCAGAGATGCAGGACCATCTGTCCAGGACAGGCCCCCGCCCTGCAGTGCAGAAGCGAGATTTGCTGGACCTCTGCGCCTGCCTCTCTCCCGCCCCGCTCTCCCTCCCCGCTGCCTGGCTGTCATCAAAGCCACTGCCTGCCAGGCAGCTGAAGTACTAAGTGGCCAATTGGTGAGGAAGGACTGGGGCTGGGGTCCTGAGGGCCCATCAGACCTCCAGTTGAGAACGCCCTCCCCTGACCTCCAGTCCTCCCATCCCAGATGGCTCCTGAGAACTGAGGTGGCAGGGAGCTCCCCATTATCCCTCCCGGCAGCTCCCCAGCTGTGGAGGAACAGGTGAGGTATTGGAGTCCCTGTGGGGGGGCCCCCCACCCAGCTATTCCCTTTGCCTGCTGTGCAGAGCCGCCTGAAGCTGAGGGTCTCTGTTGCTTCTTCGTCCTTCGCCTTGACTGGCCACCAGACTTCCAGGACTGCTGCCTGGGGCACCCTTCCACCTTGAGGCCCAACAGGGGAGGGGTCATCCCTACCAGCCCTTCCCTGTGCCCATTCCACTCTGGCCTGGCTGCCATCTCCAGCTGGTCCGGCTGCCTGCCCCGTCACCCGATCCACCCTGTAAACTTTACGGGGCGTGTGGGGCGGTGGCTGGCCTGGTGGGGGCGGGGGCTGCTCCTTAAAGGAGCCGTCAGAGGGTGTCCTGCGATCCCTAGGCTTCTCCTCTTCCCCAGAGCCAGAAGGGGCCAGGGTGGGGAGGTGCCGCTGCTGGAGTTCTTGGTGGAGTATGGGAAGGCAGCCAGGTGTTGGCTTCACAGACCTCTAGAGCCTGAGAAGAGGCAGCGGCAAGTGTCAGCAGAGGGAAGCAGGGGTGGGGGTGGGGGGTCCTAGCATGGGAGGGGTCTAGGAGCTGGGAAGCTGGGCACGGGTATGGGAGGAGGGGCTGGGACCTGCCCCAGAAGCTGCTCCCCTTGCTTAGTCCCACCCCCAGGGTTCCTGTGTCCCGCACCTGCCCAGCCAGCTCCTGGGAAGGAGGGTAGGCATAGCCTAACAGGGGCCAGAGCCTGGCCCCAGCTATGGGATCTGGGGCAGGTGTCTGGTTCGTGGAGTGCAGGGGCTCAAAGATAGAGAATCCTTAAGTGGCAAAAGAAGTGGAGGAGAGCCTCAGGGAGACTGTAGAGGCTCTGAGGGGGAAGGGCAGCTCTACCAGGAGTCCAGGGTGAGAGTGAGAGGCTGCCTCACTGCCCCCTTGATTCCTTTGGGGTGGGAGTGGTCAAGCATGAGCTGGGGCTGCTGAATCTGGCCTGGGAGCACCCGCACGTCAGAAGCTGAGGCAGATGATTGTTGCGGCAGTGGTATTTGCTCACTTGCATGCCCTGAGACACGTGCACACTGGTATGTGAACATACACATTTGCACATGCACAAATGTGCAACACATCTGCATATAAAGCATACACGCATCATACGTGTACACGCCACATAAATTGCATGCAGTGCCACTTGTGTGCACACGCACATTTGTGCATGCAACCCATATCTACACATGTGCAATGTGACACACATCATGTTCGCACATAGGCATGAACACATGTGCACACACATGCACATACACACTATACACATATGCACATTCACAAAGGGAACCTCAGAAACAGTAACATTCACAGGCACCCACACCCTTGATTGCAGCCCCAAAAGTGTCTCTGTTTCTTTGTGGGTCTGTGGGTGCACAGCCACCTCCAGAGTCCTGACCCCCCTTTCCCTCACTCTCACTCTCATGACTAGCTTGTTTTGCTCATTGCACTTGGCGCCCTCTGCACCAATCCAAATCCTTGTTGGCACTCTGCCCCTTCCTGCATGGGGACCTTGTCTATGTCTCCCAGTATCCCTAGTCCCAGGCTCAGGCTGGCATGAAGTGGCCAAAGAGCATGAATTAATGTCTGTGAGTGTGTATACGGGAGGGGAGGTTACTGGGGAGGGTGACGTGGTGGGGCGGGAGCCTGCCAGTGCAGGGTGACCCTGAGGGTGTGCCGGGCGTGGGTGTGTCTGTGATTGTGGCCAGGCGGGGCACCCTCCTAGGGGAGGGCGAGGGGAGGGCTCGGAAGCGGAATGCGACCCCCCAGCCTCTTTCCCCTAGGGGCTGTAATCTGATCCCTGGGGACTCTCCCCTTAGCCTCCCGCCCCAGCTGCAGACTCCTTCTCTTCCAGATCCTGGGGCAGAGTCCAGGGCAGTGCAAGGCTCCTCCGCACACACCCGCTGAACCCTGAGCGCCCTGAGCTGCGGGGATGGGGCGGGCCGGGGCCGCCGCCATGATCCCGGGCCTGGCCCTGCTCTGGGCAGCAGGGCTGGGGAGTGCCACCCCCAGTCCCCCACGCCTTCGGCTCTCCTTCCAAGGTAGGTGCACCTGGCAGGCAGGAGGACCCAGCTTGGGGTGGGCAGGAAAGAGGCCCAGTGTGGACAGGGGAGCTCTGTGGTGGCTGCTGCCCCACATGTGTGCCTATCACAGACCCTGGTTGGATCAGAGGCACCCTTAGGCCATCTCCAGTTAACCCTATCCTGGCTTCAGCCCCCAACTTCTCTGCCTGCATTCTCCTTGTTATTTCCCACGAAAACTCCTCCTGTCCCCATAGCAACAGACATTGTCTCTGTCCCATCCTGTACCCCCAACCAGGCCATACCCCTTCAGCAGAGCAACAGGGAAGTGGAGGTTTGAGGGCCATCAGAGCCCCATTCTTATGCCCCCTGCAAAGGAAGGTGGTTACTAAGCAGTGGCACTGGGTAGGCAAGTCCACTGAGCTTAGGCTGGTGTTGGGGTGGCAGGGAAGGAACCTTCAGCCTGACTATTTGGGGTTGGGTTCTGGCCATCCTGCATGCCCAGCTTCCCCCAGAACTCTGGTGTCCATAGGCCTGGCCTCCCAGTGTGCCCGCCCAGAGACACTGCTTGCCGGAGCATGCCCAAGTTCAACCTGCTTTCCCCTTCATGGGGGTGCACTGCCTACCCTGGCAGCTGCACACATGTACCTGGGTGGGCCTGTCTTTGCACGTGTGTAAACTCACACACATGTAAATTCACACACATTATAAACTCACATGTGTGGGCCAGGTCCTAAGTAAAACCTTGGCCTATAGAGAGACAACCAGGCAGAGCCTGGGGGGCTTCCAGTATAGCTGGTGAGTCCTTGGTGGTGTCCCCACCCTGCAGAGCTCCAGGCCTGGCATGGTCTACGGACCTTCAGGCTGGAGCGGACCTGCTGCTACGAAGCCTTGCTGGTGGATGAGGAGCGTGGACGCCTGTTTGTGGGGGCCGAGAACCACGTGGCCTCCCTCAGCCTGGACAACATTAGCAAGCGGGCCAAGAAGGTGCGAGGGACCCCCACCCTCAGCACTGCCCAGGGAAAGAGCCCTTGGACCCCACTCCAGACTGCCTGGAGAGACCCAGGGGAATGGGCCCCCTGTGTGGAAAGTCCCCCAAGATAGTGAACATCCCAAGTCCCTGACCTGTGCCCCCTCCCTCCCCCCAATAGCTGGCCTGGCCGGCCCCTGTGGAATGGCGAGAGGAGTGCAACTGGGCAGGGAAGGACATTGGTGTGAGTGTCGGCTGCAGCGGCTGGAGTGGGGAGGGTCAGCCCTCACCCCAGAGACAGGGCAGCGCTAAAACAGAGGACTGCCTGTTCTGGCTGGGATGAGGGCAGGGAGGTCGAGGTGGCTAAGGTCTGGAGGTGGTGAGTCAGGGTGGGGACTCATGTTATTCTTCTTGGGGGCTTCTGAGTCATGGGGGCAGTGCATGCCTGTGCCTCCCCATGCACCCACCCTGGTGAGGGCCGAGCTGGGCTGTCATCAAGTGCACTCAGGTCCCTGTAGCCCATGTTAGCACTTGCCTAGGCCAATGCAGAAGAGAGGAAGGAGTGGGGCTGCTACTGGTGAGCTGGGACCCCTTAAGGCCACCTCCCTGGGGGAAGCCTCACTGCCCCTGACCCTGCCTGCCCACTAGACTGAGTGCATGAACTTCGTGAAGTTGCTGCATGCCTACAACCGCACCCACTTGCTGGCCTGCGGTACAGGGGCCTTCCACCCAACCTGTGCGTTTGTGTTGGTGGGCCATCGGCTAGAGGTAAGGCCAGATCTAGGCAGGGAGGGCAGTCGGGAGGGTGAGGAAGGGCCTGGCAATAACAACTCCCCCCACTTCCCAGGAGCCCGTGCTCCAGCTGGACCTGCAAAAGCTAGAGGATGGCAAAGGGAAGAGTCCTTACGACCCCAGGCATCGGGCTGCCTCCGTGCTGGTGGGTGAGTCCAAAGGTTGGGACCCCAACAGAACTCCTAGTACCCCTTAGAAATGCTAGAACCTCACAAAGTCTCAAGACCCCAAGACTCTGGGGATCCCCCATAGCATCACTGACTCCCTGAGAGCTCCAGAGTTGCCCAGGTCCTCCTACCCCAAGATCCCTCAGCTTGGCTGAGCGGTCCTTGCCCTGTCTGCAGGGGAGGAGCTATACTCAGGGGTGGCGGCAGACCTCATGGGCCGGGACTTTACCATCTTTCGCAGCCTGGGCCAGCGTCCGAGTCTCCGAACGGAGCCACATGATTCCCGCTGGCTCAACGGTGAGAGGCTGGTGGGGCTGGTGGGAGGGGGCAGTCACCCTCCCACAGGGCCCATGCCAAGCAAGGCCCATAAAGTAAGTGAGCAATGAGCACAGCCAGGTCTCACCAAGCACTTGCCATAGTCAGGCCTTGTGCCAGGCACTGGAGTCACAGGGACAGATGAGACTGGTATGCCCCGTGCCCTCTTTGAGTTCACACATCTCAGAACAAATACATGATAAGACCAATTTCAATGGCCATGAGGCCAGTGTGAGACCAGAGAGGAAGGCAAAAGGAGATGGTGGGGCGGGGGGGTGGAGAAAGCCCTGCTGCGGAGGGGAGGTATGAGTTAATTCCCACAGCACAAGAGAGCCAGCCTACAGAAGTGAGGGAAGAGCATCCCAGGCAGAGGGCACAACTAGTGCAAAGGCCTGGATGCAGGAACAAGCAAAGGAACGGACCCAAGGAGCAACATGCTAGACACCAATACTCCTGTGGGGTGACCTCTATTTATGATAAGGTCATAATGATAAGATGCCTGGACTGTCTGGGGCTGGAATAGTTTCTTCTAAAAGCAAGGGGACCCAGCAGAAAGATTTGAAGCGGGTGTAGAGAGCATCTGGTTCTGCTAGGGAGGAAGATTCATGAGTGAAGGTGAAACCAGATACCCCATCTCCCTCTCTCTCTGGCCCACAGGCCTGGGGAACAGTGAGGGGCAAGGTCAGACGCCGGCTGGTCTGCCCCTGCTTGCCCAGGTAGCCACGGTCTCTGCTGCCCCCTCGTGGCTGCGTTTTGCATCGCAGGCCCTGATCTTTTGGATTCGGTCGGCCTCGCCCCAACTCGGTCCTGGAGGCCGGGTCATATGCTACCCTGGGTGCTACAGCCTTGGCAAGGGGAAGGGGAGGCAGGGCGTGGGGTCCCGTATCGGGGGAGCGGTGCTAGGACTCGCTGACCCCGTGCTTTCTGCCTCGGCTAGAGCCCAAGTTTGTCAAGGTCTTCTGGATCCCCGAAAGCGAGAACCCGGACGACGACAAAATCTACTTCTTCTTTCGTGAGTCAGCTGTGGAGGCGGCGCCGGCAATGGGACGCCTGTCCGTGTCCCGCGTTGGCCAGATCTGCCGGGTGAGGAGTCCCCGGGCCACACTCGGCGATCCTACTCCCGCCCCTTTGCCCGCCCGGGTCCCGCCCTCATCCTCTCGGATCGTCCTGGCAGAACGACGTTGGCGGCCAGCGCAGCCTGGTCAACAAGTGGACGACGTTCCTGAAGGCGCGGCTAGTGTGCTCGGTGCCGGGCATTGAGGGCGACACCCACTTCGACCAGCTCCGTGAGTGTCTGAGTGTCGGAGTCCGGGGTGGACGATGGTATCCGGGAGGGGGGCAGGGATGCAGACTCTGGGAGCTGCCTCCCCTAACTAGCCCCTTCCCCCGCAGAGGACGTGTTCCTGCTGTCCTCGCGGGACCGCCTGATCCCTCTGCTCTATGCCGTCTTCTCCACATCCAGGTGAGGAGCGGGACGCTGGGAGCGCCGGGGCGGGGCCAGCTGGGCTGCACCGGGCCTCACTCCGCTCTCCTCTTTGCCTACAGCGGCATCTTCCAGGGCTCCGCGGTGTGCGTGTACAGCATGAACGACGTGCGCCGGGCCTTCCTGGGACCCTTTGCGCACAAGGAGGGGCCGACGCATCAGTGGGTGTCATACCAGGGTCGTGTCCCCTACCCGCGGCCTGGCATGGTGCGTAGCCTGGGAACTCCTGACATAATCCACTTTAAAGCCTCAAGGGTGAAGAACACGGCCCGGGGTCTTATTGGTGGATGTGGCTTCTTCCTTTTGTTGTGGGTGCGAAAAAGTCGCCATCATCAGACAGGATCCTCAGGAGAAGGCCAGATTCCCCTCTCAGACTTCCCAGGGCAAGGCTGGTCTACTTTTTTAAATCCCCAGGGCAGGGTTCTGTCCCCTTCCCCCTTCATGTTCCCAGAAGACCGCATGGAGGGCTGCCTTCCAAGCCCCCACAACTATATCCCTGCTGTGCCTCTCCCCCACTTCCAGTGCCCCAGCAAGACCTTTGGCACCTTCAGTTCCACCAAGGACTTCCCAGACGACGTCATCCAGTTTGCTCGGAATCACCCCCTCATGTACAACTCTGTCCTGCCCATTGGGGGGCGCCCTCTCTTCCTACAAGTGGGAGCCGGGTACACCTTCACCCAAATTGCTGCGGACCGGGTGGCAGCTGCTGACGGACACTATGATGTCCTCTTCATTGGCACAGGTCAGGGGCTCTCCACGAAGACCCAGACCCACAAGATTCCATCTAGGCTCCTTGGCCTGGAAGGGGAGGCTCTCCCTGCTCAGGCCCATCTCCATCTCTTTTCCTGGGCTGTGGCCCCAACTTCAGGATGCTGCCCTGATTGTTCCAGCCCACAATTTTCACCTTGACCCAACCATGCTGAGAGTGGAGACCTGGGAGGCAAGGAGACCCCAGCCCTGGCTGTCAGGGAACACCAACGGTCATTCCCCCTTCTCGCCCCTGCAGACGCCGGCACAGTGCTGAAGGTGATCTCAGTCCCCAAGGGTGGCAGACCTAACGCCGAGGGGCTGCTCCTGGAGGAGATGCAGGTGTTTGAGGTGAGGCCTGGCCCCCGTTACCCCAGGTCCCCCACCCCACTAAGCCCTGACCCTGGTGCCCCTCCTTCCTCTCAGGACTCAGCTGCAGTCACCAGCATGCAAATCTCCTCCAAGAGGGTGAGTGACCAGAAAGATGAGGGTGGGGGTGGGATGGACTGAGCTTGTGCCCAGGGCGTCCCGACCTCTCGCCCCTCTTTATAGTTCACTGCCCCAGGGCTTGAGTATGAGGCCCTGCCTTTGCTAGACTGTGTGACCTGAGTGAGACCTCAGTATTCTCACCTGTCAAGTGGGAGAAGGGATCCCTGACCGATGGGAAGCAGGCGTGGGTCCGCCCTTGGTCAGCCCAGAGCCCCTTGTGCCCCCTAGCACCAGCTGTATGTAGCCTCGCGGAGCGCCGTGGCCCAGATCGCGTTGCACCGCTGCGCTGCTCATGGCCGCGCCTGCGCTGAATGCTGTCTGGCGCGAGACCCCTACTGTGCCTGGGACGGAGTCGCGTGCACCCGCTTCCAGCCCAGTGCCAAGAGGTAAGCGGGGTCGGAGTCGGGCCACAGCGAGGGAGACGAAGGGTCTTTTTCTACCCTGGGCTGAAAGAAGGGCTCACGAGAATCCAATGTTCCCCCAGGCGGTTCCGACGACAAGACGTCAGGAATGGCGACCCCAGCTTGCTGTGCTCTGGGGGTGAGTGCCCCATCTGCCCCCACCGTCAGCCCCTGAAGATGCCCCACCTGCCCTGCCTTGCGTGAATCTGACATTCTCCCCGCCCCAAGACTCATCTCGTCCCGCGCTGCTGGAGCGGAAGGTGCTTGGCGTAGAGGGTGGCAGCGTCTTTCTGGAATGTGAGCCCCGTTCGCTGCAGGCGCGCATGGAGTGGACCTTCCAGCGCGCCGGGGAGACGGCCCACACCCAGGTAAGCCTTGCCCCGCCCTTCCCAACCAGGCCCTGTCCCGCCTACATCCGGGAGAGGTCCCGCCCTGCCTATCGAAGCCCTTGGCCTTCACCTCACGTCTAGTTAGGTCCTGCCCATTGAGGACCCGCCCAACCAGACAGACCCCTTACGTCCAGTTTGGTCCCTTACCTGCACTCCACATCCTGGCGAGGCCTCATTCTGTCCAACCAGGCTCCTGACCCGCCTCTCCCACCCCACATTTGGGAGAAGACCCGCCCTCGACCCGCCCATTGAGGTCCCTGACCCGCTCCCCACCTTCAGGTAAACCTTGCCCCGGTTCGAATATTCACTTAAAGACCACTAGCCACAGTGCACCCAACCTTCAAATGTGCCCCTGCGGGCGTCCCTTTCCCACTCTCCCTCGGTTCCCACTGACTCTTTGCTTCTCCTGTCCCTTGCTCTGGGCGGGAAGTCCTGTTCCCGGTCCCGATGTCCCGGCTTCACACTGTCCCCCGCCTGCAGGTGCTGACAGAGGAGCGCGCCGAGCGCACCGCGCGGGGGCTACTGCTGCGGGGACTGCGACGCCGGGACTCGGGCGTGTATCTGTGTGCGGCGGTCGAGCAGGGCTTTTCGCAGCCGCTGCGTCGCCTGGCGCTGCACGTGCTGAGTGCTGCGCAGGCTGAACGGCTGGCACGGGCCGAGGAGGCTGCGCCCGCCCCGCCCCCGGGCCCCAAACTCTGGTACCGGGACTTTCTGCAGCTGGTGGAGCCGGGCGGCGGTGGCGGCGCGAACTCCCTGCGCATGTGCCGCCCTCAGCCTGCGCTGCGCCCACCGCCCCCAGAGTCGCGGAGGAAGGGCCGGAACCGGCGGACGCACGCCCCTGAGCCGCGTGCTGAGCGGGGGCCACGCAGCGTAGCGCACTGGTGACCGGGCTGGCCCCACGCCTGGGACCAGGCAGGAGACGACAGGCAGGAGAGGGAGCAGACAAACCCTGGGCAGACGGACGCGTTGGGGCCGGGCACATTGGGGCCCTGGTGGACAGAGACACCAACTGACAGGCCCTGGCCTTAGGGCAGCTGTGCGGGCTTATTTATTAACAGGATAACCTTTGAATTTAGCCCCGAGGAGGGCGGTCCAGGCTGGGCACAGGATCCAGCCAGGAGGGAGGGGACAGAGAAGCCAGGCTTCAGAGCAACGGAACCACGAGGGCCCACCTGGGAAGTGCCCAGAGTGCCCCACCCTTGGGGACAGACTCCTTCCTTGGGCAGTGAGCAGAAAGCTGTGAACAGGCTGGGTTGCTGGGGGCGGGGGGAGGCAGGCCGCCTGTACTAAAGTAATGCAATAAACACATTATCAGCAGAAGCTGGAATGGCCCCAGCAGACAACCGCTAGGTGCCTTGCTCTGTGGTCTTGGGCACCTTCCTAGCAGTCTTAGGGCCTGAGTTTCTCCCATCCAAGGTTGCAGTGGTGAGGATTAAAGGGGGTTTCTACAGACTGAGTGTGTTCTCCAGGGCTTTTGGGAATGCGGACATGCACAGTACACTCTGCACAATACAATTTAAGGGCTAAGGGCAATGGAAAAGAACGTCAAAAGAAGGCCTCACTGAAGGAGTGACACTTGAGCTGAAATGACAAGGAGCCAAGCACAGGAATATCTGGGGACGGAGCATTCCAGGATGTAACAGCCACTGCAAAGGCCCTGAGGTGGGAACAGCTTGCCAAGTTTGAGCAACATCAGGGAGGCCAATGTGGTACAGGGGAGTGATGCGTTTGGGATGTTTTAGGAAGAAGAGCCCAGTCTGGCTTTGCTCTATTTGGGAAGGAGGGACACAGGGGTCCAACCACAGAGGGAAGGCCTGAACCGGGACCACCTCCTCCCTTCAAGGGTAAACAGTGATACGAGTCTTCACATGACCTTGTGTGACCTGTATGCCCTTGTGGAGACAGGAGAGAAGGACCAAAACCGCGAATTGTGCTAAGTGCTTCAGACACATGGTTGTATCTCTGTTCTCAGTGTACTCTGCCAGGGAATAATCTCTGTTATTCCCGTTTTACAGATGAGCAAACTGAGGCCCAAGAAGGGCAATCCTTTTCCTTTAAGGTTGTGAGCTTAGTAATAGAAGTACCAGTCTCCAACCCAGGTCTGCCTACCGGCCAACACGTATGCTCTGTCCGCCCACTTGTGGAGCTGTCAAAGCCTTCTCATGGCACTGGGCTCTTGTTATCCACCACTTCCAACCTGTGCTCCTGGCAGGTCACACACAGTGGTGGGTGGGTAATTGTCCCGTGTTTGCCGGAAGGAGAGGTGACTGGGCTATGGGTAGATGTCTGCTGGGGAGGAGTGGTGACTGAGTAGATGCACAGAATCCCCTTGTATGTCTTGGCTGCCATGTGGGGCCCTGCTGGAACTGAGCCTGAAGTGGCTATTCCAGATGGAGGGGCCTCAAGGCCTCTGCAAGTGGGGGTGTGGTTCCCTAAGAAGGCCCCTGGGCACATGTGCTAGTGGAAGCATGCTCTTGGCTGGGCACCATCACCAGGTAGATAGTCCAGGATGGCCCATGTGGGTCACTCTGCCCCTTCCCATGGCTGAGAGCTACCCCCTCTAAATATAGCCCAGTGGGCTGAGCTCAGGCCTATTTTAGGTCCAGGCTGGGCGGCAGCCAGGCGTTCCCCAGGCTCTCAGAGGAGCCACTGCTGCCTTTGTTCAATCCTGCCACTGGACACCCTCACTGGCCCCGATTGCCCACCACTTGCCATGCCTGAGGAGACCCAAGAAGGTAGGAGAGGGTGGCCAGAAGGGAGGGTAAGACCCCAGTCCTGTGACTCTGTGGACCATGGAGAGACCCATCCTTTGTCCCACTGACCTCTGTCTTGACCAGTTATCAAGTTTTATGTCTAAACTCTAGTAAAGGGACCTACCCCCCTGTGCATGGAGGAAGAGCTTGCTGTGCCTGAAACCCCTCCCCACCTCAGGCCCTGCTTCACTTTCCCCTGCTGGCCATAGCAGGGAGGGATTGGGGAAGCTACCCAGTTAGGAGTGGGTCAATTACAGGCTGTGCCCAGGAGGGTGTAGGCATCCAGGCAGCTGCATGGCCCGTTCAGGGAAGAAGCTAGGATTGGGGTGGGAGTGGTTCCAGGAAGCATTTGGGTATCTGGCCCAGGAACTGGGCAGTAGATAGGCCAGAGGCCAACTTGGGTCTAAATATCCCCTAGGCCTGGTCAGACTGAGACTCAGCTAGTCAAGAGCTTGGTGGCCGCTCACCTAACTGCTCCACTGCACCTAAGAAGTACTGAGGCTCAAAGGGCCAGACCAGCAGGAATCCAGGAAGCTACAGCTCCCGTGCTGGCCAGGACGCAGGACCAACTGCTCCATGGCTCCAGCTCATAGCCCACAGCCCAGCTTGGCCTGACCCCTGGTAGGGGGAAATGTTTGCCTTCTTTTGGGGTCTTGGTAACATTTACTGTGTATTTTTCCTGTAACAAACAGAATCTACATTCAATTTAGAAAGTGTGGGTAAAGCACAGCAAAGTGCAAAGAGGGAATTTAATATGACCTTTAACCCACCACCCAGACATAATGACTCGCAGCACCTGTTTTCCTTGCTTTTGAGCATGTCAAGGGGCAGTTTCAAGTACATCATGAAGATAAGTAACTGTCCTGAGAGTGACAGACCCAGAGAGTACAAGGCCACCCTTGCACCTATCAGGAGATGTCCCCCAACTTCCCTTCTGTACTTTGTTATCTAGCTTCCAGGGGGACATCTGGAGCTCTTATGGGATCAAGAGTTTAAAAAAATCAAAGAACCAGAAGATAATATAATTAAATGTTTAGAAATCACAAAATGCTTTGATGCTTCTGAAAATAAATAATTAAAATCACAAGAAAAGTACACAGACCAGTGACTAAATGGGCAGAGGCTGTGAATGGATAATTAAGAAGCCACACACACATTGCTCAGCCTCTCTAGACAAAGAAACCCAATCAAATCAATCAAAAAAAGCCATTTCTATCTCTCAAATTAGCAAATATATGTGTACATACTTACACATAAATATATATTTTCTTTTCTTTTTTTTTTTTGAGACAGAGTCTCACTCTTTTGCCCGGGCTAGAGTGCCATGGCGTCAGCCTAGCTCACAGCAACCTCAAACTCCTGGGACCTGTAAATCCTCCTGCCTCAGCCTCCCAAGTAGCTGGGACTACAGGCATGCGCCACCATGCCTGGCTAATTTTTTATATGTATTTTTAGTTGTCCGATTAATTTCTTTTTACTTTTAGTAGAGATGGGGTCTCCCTCTTGCTCAGGCTGGTCTCAAACTCCTGAGCTCAAACAATCCACCCGCCTCGGCCTCCCAGAGTGCTAGGATTGCAGGCGTGAGCCACCGTGCCCGGCCATAAATATATATTTTCAATGGGGATGCCTAATGGTGGGAATGTGGTACCCTGTTGGGGGCCGTGGACAGCCTTTCTGGAAGACAATTTGATAACAGGTTTTTTAAAAAAAATCCCTGGGTGGGCATGGTGGCTCATGCCTGCAATCCTAGCACTCTGGGAGGCCAAGGTGGGAGGATAGCTTGAGCTCAGGAGTTCCAGACCAGCCTCAGCAAGAGTGAGACCCTGTCTCAACTAAAAATAGAAAAATAATTAGCTGGGCAACCAAAAATAGAAAAAAATAAAAAAATTAGGCATGGTTGCATGCACCTGTAGTCCTAGCTACTGGGGAGGCTGAGGCAGGAGGATCGCTTGAGCCCAGGAGTTTGAGGTTGCTGTGAGCTAGGCTGACGCCACAGCACTCTAGCCCAGGCAACAGAGTGAGACTCTGTCTCAAAAAAAAAAAATCCCTGCTCTTGGATGCAATAATTCCACTTCTGGGAATTGCCATAGTAACTATTGGGAAATTGGGGAAAACCTGCATACTCAATGGTGGATGTCCTGGAGGTTATTAATGCCCAAGTCGCCTCAAAGAGCTGCCTACAGGGAGAAGCCTCAGAGGTGTTCAAAACAAAGGAGGGTCTCCAGCAGTGCTGTTGCTCGAAAGCAGCAAGGATCACAGAATCATGCAAAATCACACTGCGTATGTTAAGGAACGCAGAGCCCAGGCCAGGAGGTAACGGCAGCACAACGGCTAGCATGAGAAGCCACCAGGCATTGGGTGTGGCCTAATGACTAACTCACAGGGTCTGCAGGGAAAACCAATGATAACAGAGGCAGGACTCAATTCCATGTGCTGTGGGTTGCAAGGCTGATAAACTATTTGTTAGAAATGAGCTGGCAGAGAAATGCCTGAAAGTCCTTGAGGGGTTTGGAAAGAAATAAATCAGGTGTACCTCCTGTTGGGGATCCAAATCAAGGGTCATTCCTGGTCAGTTTTAGGGGATTTGGAGCCAAATGCCCCACTATCCCCATCCTCCCCAAGTCCCTGCTACCTGAAGCCAGCTGAGAGAAGGAAGGGGATGACTCACCTCAGCTGAATCAGCCCCGTGCTGCCCCTGCAGACACCATGGTGCAGAGGATGCCAAACCGGAGCGGCAGGGGGCCACTGGCCCCCAACCACGTGCAGGAGGTGCACCTGCATCAAGTGGAGTCCATCAGTGACCTACACAGTGGAGGTGAGGGGAGCAGGGAGGTAGAATGGAGGTGCTGTGGGGACGAAAGTGAGCGAACCTGCTGCCCTCCTGATGTCCCCTCCACCCTGCAGGCTTGCTGCACCCCTATCTGACTGAAGAGGCACGACCATGGGATGAGCTCCTGGGTGTTTTGCCACCGTCACTGTGTGCCCAGGCCAGCTGCAGCCCTGTGTATAGCAGGGGGGGCTTCCTGCTGCTGCTCACGCTGCTGGTGCTCACTTGCCTGGCACTCGCCATCCTGGCCGTCTACCTGAGTGGTAGGGATGACAGGGCACCGGTGGGAAGAGGGCAAGGCAGTGGAGACTGGGAAGCCCTTCTGTGCAGTTGGAAGGAGCAACTGCAGATGCTGCAGCAATGAAGGCTGGGGTTGGGGGCTTCTATGGGCAACCCTGGGTGCTGGGCTGGGTGGGGGGAGGTTGTGGGATGGCATAGTCTGACTATCTCCCACTCCTGCCTACCCATTTGCAGTGCTGCAGAGTGAATCCCTGCGCATCCTGGCACACACACTGCACACCCAGGAGGAGACGCTACTCAAACTTCGCCTGGCCAGCCTCAGTCAGCTGCGGAGGCTCAACTCCAGTGAGGCCCAAGCACCCAGCTGAGATGCCATTTTGACCTGGGGCCTGGAGGAGTATGTGTGGGGGTGGGGATAAAGTGAATGCAGATAGATCTCTCCTCTCCTGCCATTGGCCACATCTACACTACTTCCTTCCTTCCTTTCGTCTAAGAACCTGATGTGACTCCACAGCTGCCTGACTCTCCTGCCCGCTTCAAGCCAGGCCTAGCCAAGGCTTCTGGTGCCCAGGCCTTGCTTTTGGGTGGTCCAAGGTCAGGGGAAGGGGAACCAGCCTCCTGGCTCCTCCTGTGGCCTGTCAGCACCCTCTGGCCATCTGCAGATGGCAGGTTCAGAAGTGTAGAAATAGCTTCTCTCTCACTGCTGTCTCTCAAACTCTGCCCAGTGGGAGTCCAGCCTCGGCTCTCAAAGACAGGCTAGACTCTGAATAGGGGGAGGGGGACCACTTAGGGAGACTGCCTTGGAGGACAAAGGTGAGATGGAGGAAGACCCAGCTGGGCCCAAGACTAGGGTGGTGGATGGGGAGGGAGGGTAGACAGAGATAGATACCCAGGAGTCAAGACCACAGAAGGCTGAGCATTCTGTTTAATTATCCCTAATAATCTTTAAAAATCAGCAAACAAATCCATTCCAGGTAGCTTTGCCTCCCCAGCTGCTGTGGTGGCATTTGTCTAAATGCCATCTCCCCCAAGGAAGTGGGTCATCCCAGGGGAGCAAAGCCTGAGAAAGAAAAAGAAGGGACAGCTCCCCTACTGTCTGCCCCACAGCCCTGGGCCACATTTGACCCAGCCTGAGACAGGGCAGGAAAGGGCACAGGGCTGAGTGCAGGGATGAAGGGCCAGGGTCCCAAGTGTCCTGGCCCCCAGCCACCCACTCCATGTCTGTTTTTGGTTTTGTCATTAAAAAAATAAAGCGACAATTACTGGCAGAGACCAGTTGTTGCACTGTCTTCTGTTAAAAATATGGGCAAGGGTATGGCTGGTCTTCTCTTTAGCTGGTCCTGCTTCACAGGATGTCTGCCCGCTTGTCCCGCACGCGGCTGCGAGCCTTGGTCCGGGCTTTGAAGGCAGCAGCGTTGTACAGGTGCTGGGGTGGGGCAAAGAGGGATGACCTGGTGAGCTGGGAAGGAGGAAGCCCCTGCAGAGCTCCAGCCCTCCAGGAAACAGGGGAACAGAGGGAAGACCAAGGTGCCCAAGGGTGCAAACCTTCTCAAATCGTGGAATTTTGCAGGCCTTCAGTGCAGTGGCATCCAACACCAGCACTGGGCCCAGGCCAAAGATGTCACGGAGTAGCTCGTTGTTCTGGGGACAAAAAGGACAGTAAGCTCAGGCCAGCCTGAAGCAGCTAAGCCAAGTGCCCCATCCCTGTCCTCCCCACCTGGAGATGGTGGTGCATGCCCGAACCCAGCACTTCCTTGAAGGCAGCGTAGATCCTGTGCCGGGCCCAGGTGTCCATGTAGAGCACCTCAAGCCCAAAGCGGACTGTCTCTTCCTCGCATTCGCCGCCCTGCAGGGTAGAGAGGCCCATGTGACTGGGCTTGGCAGCTATGCCTGGAGATGCACTCTCCCCAGGACACACAGATTCTTACCTCAACAAAGTGGAGCACGGCGCGGAAAGTAGACCGCTGGCGCCGGCGGTCAGCCTTGGCACGGAACTTGTTGCTGTCAGTGGCCAGAGTGCGCAAAGCACTACAGAGGGCCTCCATGTCCTCGTAAATGAAGTCCTCCTGTAGTGGGAGCGATGGAGGGTATCTGGCAGAAGCTTGAGCTCTGCTGGCTCTCAACATTGGGCTGCCCAAACCCCTCCTTTCACTGAGAGCCCTTCTCTGCCTGGCCCCTCTGAACCCCTCCCTTGGCCTCTGCCTGGCCAGGGACACCCCTATTCAGGGCCCCCATCATAGCATCCTAGCACCTAGCATGCGAGTCTGTGTTGGTGCCACCTCCACTGCATATTGACCCAAGGTCATTCTGTTTTCTGCACCATTCCCTGCAACCGGCCTGGGATGGGCAGGTGATATTAGTAGGGACCCCACCCCACATCTGTCCCTCAAACCTCAAGGTCCCGGGCGAGCTCAAAGAGCAGTGCGATGGTTTCACCGGCAGCGATCCGCAGGTTCACACTTTCACTGGACAAGAGCTGGGGCAGCTGGGGCAGCTGCCTAGGGAAGGGGCAGGCTGAGCTACATGTGTGGGTTGGGGGCCTCTTTGAGATTCCCCTCCTCCTCCCACTGGGCAGCAGCCCCTACCTGTCGAGGATGTGGCTGATGTGGGTGCTGGGGCAGATAGTGAGCAGCAATGCCCAGGCCTGCAGGGCAGCACAGAGCAGGCCATGCAGACTGGCAGGGACCACTGGAACTGTAGAGCCACCCACACCACAGGACCGGCTGAAAACACTTTCTAAGCAGGCAAGACAAGAGACCAGATCCTAGAAGCACAAGGAGGCAGGGGAGTGGCTCAGGGGCAGAGCTATGGGCCTAGGTGCTCTATCATCTATGCCCAAAGGCCACTCACTCACCTGGATGTCAGCAGCAGCCACATAGCAGCCCAAGCCAAGAGCAGAAGCACACTGTTGTGAGGACAAGGCCAGGCCATGGTCAGGGGGTGTGGCTAGGTTCCCAGCCATGGGGCCTACCCCCACCATCCCCGACAGTAGGGAAGCCTGAAAGCAGGTGGAACCCACCAGCCTGCTGAAGGATAAGGTAGGGGAAGGGTTTCATGAAGACACTCACGTGGAGCCGGGCAGCAGGGCTAGCTGTGCTGTCACTGAGCACAGAGACCAGCAGAGGCTGCAGGCTGTGGAACAGCTCCTCGCCTTTGGGTCCAGGGCCCAGCTGCACGCAGAGCAGGCCTAGCACGGCAGCAGCCAGGGCCTGTTCCTCACCCTTCCCTGTGGGATGCTTTCAAGTCAGCACATGCAGCAAGGGTCAGCACCTCCCCAGTTTAAGTCTCCCACACACCCCTGGTTCCAACCTTTCTTGAGGCACTTTTCCAGGGCATCGGCCAGTGTGAGGCGGCGCTCTAGCAAGAAGTCAGGGAGTAGGCGGGACGCCAGGGCCAGGCGCAGGCTCTCCAGAGCACCTTGCCGGATCTTGAAACTGGGCGGTGGAGAAAGAAGGGCCATATGGGTCAGCTCTCCCTTGGTCACACTTGGTGTGGGCTGAGCAGGGACCTGGGTGTAGGAGTTGGCTGGCAGCCAGGGGTACCTCTTGTCTGTGAGGCAGTCCACATACTCCTTCAGCTTTTCCTCGAGGTCTTCCTGCTGGCCCTGCTCATCCAGGACATCCCCCCCTGCAAGGCCAGCTGGTCAGCACTACTTCTTGCCCTCACTCAAAGGAGCCCTCACCAAGTCCCTGCCAAACTGCTACCCGCTCTCACCAAGGCTGTCCTCGGCCGTGGCGCTGAGAAGGCTGGGGCATTCACTGGTGGTGCTGCGGGCCTCACTGGCTGCCTCATCCTCACTGGAACCTGAGTCAGCTTTGGCACTGCTCCGGGCACCTGAGAAGAGTGGAATGGGGCACTCAACCTGCCTCCATTGATGAGGGATGGCAGGGTTCCCTCGCCAACCTCATGGCCCCATAAGACATAATACCGCCTCCTCTCTGAGATGAGAAAACCAAAGATGAGGCAGGCAGCAGAGGGGCTGATTCAGGGGACTGGAGCCAGGAAGCAGGAGAAAATATAAATATGGAAAGAGGTCTCTCTGTTGATAGCATCAGGCTCTAGCCTCAGGGAGGTACTGCCCACCAAGCCTGCCAGGTCATCCCTAGGCTGGGCCTTCAGTCCTGGGTGGATACACAGGCTCCCCAGACTCTGGGAAGGCAAGAAGTGCAGTGGCCCCTGATTGTACGAGTCCCTGAAAATAGGTGAACACAAGTGAGTATGAGGGTCAGTAGGGCTGGAGCACTACTGTGCGTGGGATCTGTCCAGGGCTAAGGGCTGACTTTGGCAAGGGTGGCTGCTGTGGCAGTGCTCTGGACAGGTTATGATCACCAGGCTGGCTCTATTTCTCAGAACTACTTACACCCCTTGCCTACAGGACAAAGTCCAGCCCACACACTAGCCTCTGTTCACCTCTTCTCTTACTATCCCACCTGTCAGAGCAGCCCAGCATTCCCTCATATGCTCCACTGTGCTGTGGTCCCTCCAGCTGCCCGGTCTTCATGCAACTTGTTCTCTCTGCATGGTGCCCTCTTCTCCACCTTCTTAGGACTCACCGAGAAGCCCCTAACCTGGGGTCTCCCTGGTTCCTAAGTCTGGGGCTGACAGCATTAAGTGAGCACGTTCCGTACCCTATCAGATATTCCCCCACCCAAACTGCATCAGGGTGGTGGCCAGTTTAAAGCTATGCCTGGCAGGCACCCCATCCCAGCAGAGTAAACACATGTGTTTACTGCACCAGGACAGGGTCCTGGTAGACGCTGATAAGGGAGTCCCAAGCCTCAGGCTCTAGGATACTCACACACCTTCTGCAGCCAGGCCCGCCAAGGCCCTAATTCTGTAGCTTCCCAATCGCCCCCTCCCTCTGTTCTCTGGAGCAAGGCATGCCTCCCACCAACTTCCTTGTCCAGTCCAGGAATGGATCGGGGTTTGGCGAGGTAACTGGCTTTCTGCTCTGTCTAGTGGGTTTGTTCACCCAAGTAGGCAACTGAGCCGGAAAGACAATCGGGAAACCGAAACCCAGAGGGGCTGGCCGTGTCACTGCTGGGAGCACAGGCACCCGGCAGGTAGCTGGAAGCAAGTTCAAGTTGGGCGCACACGTGGCAGATGCCTGCTGGGGCACGTGCCGGCCTCAGCAGAGTTCTGGGAAGCTGTGCCGTACTGGTCAAGAGGGGGTTCCCCACCCTAGGGTCCTCGGGGTCACTGACGGGGACCCACGCAGCGCCCCGCTCAGCTCTCATCAGCTGCCCCCCCGGCCCCCAACTCACCTCCTCCACGGCGCTGGCCGCCCTTGCGGGGCGCGTGGCCCTTACGGGCTCGAGGCATGCCAGGAACCGGGCGCGGGGGGCGCAGAGGGCGGAGGGTCAGGGACCCGGCGGGTGGGCGCTCCAGACCAGCGAGACGCCGGCCGGTGCGCTGCGCTGAGACTTGGCCAGACGACGGGAGCCACACGCCGCGCGCGCCACCATCTTCGCGAGGCCCCCCGCCCTGCCAAACGGGTAGCCGGGAAGACGAGTTCCCGGCTATCCGGCTCAGACCCGCATCCACGCGGCCAAAACTACTATTCCCAGGGGGCTGCGCGCGCTGATCGCCGCTGGCCAGCTGGGCGTAGAGCACAACGGGAATTGTAGTCCACTCCTGGGACCCACAAGCCAACGACACTCTAGCTGAACTATGCACCCACAATGCCCTGCATCGTACCCGCCCCGCCCCCCCCTCCAGCCGCGTCTTGCGCAAGTGCACAGTGGTTAACTTTGAAGCTTCCCTCTCCGTAGCACCACTGCTGGACTTGCAGCAGGGCACTCGCGACAGGGCCTACAGGGCTGCCTGGGTCTGAGGACCACGGGAAGAGCTTCGGGCTCGGTAGAACAGAGGGAACAGCCAAACATCAGGTAGTGAAAGAAAAAGTTACTTTATGATTAAAGCAGAGTACAGACAACAACTTAGCACTTACAGACCTTCCCCAAGTTCTTCTTGGGGCACATCCCTGAACGGATCTCCTGTGACCTCTCCATGGACCCAGAGAGGTGTAGGCACAAAGCCCAGGGTGGCAACCCTAACTAACTGGAACCTGACTCCCCCTAGGCTGCTTCCTTGTCATGAGGAGTCAGATGTTCTTAGAGGACCTCTGGTTTTTTTTATAACTGTTTTTTTCTGGTCCTGAGGGGATCCCAAGGGAAGCAGGATGGAAGTGGAGTGTGTGCTTGGGAGGACTGACTGTAAGTGAATAGAGCAAGAGTGGGACAGAGTTGCTCCAGGACTGGGAGAGTGGCAGCAGGGAAAAGAGGAGGCAGGGGTAAGGACTCCTGGCTTTATGCTGCTTCCTTAGGCCCAGGCCTGCGCTCCTGGCAGGTAGGGCCAGCCCAGCCCCAGTAACAGCGGCAGCTGAATGACTTCCAATCTCCAAAGCTGCCATCTGGCCGTAGGTGCAGAAAGGCTTCTATCTGTCCTGGGTCTCTCCGGGCACAGCGCCCATGGCCATGGCACCGCTGGTGACTGCAGGCCATGGCTGCCCTGGTTGTGTTGATCACATATGGGCCCAGGGTGCCCACCAGGTAGTCATGGAGATGCCAGCATTTCTTCTGAGAAGGGAAGGGATGTCAGTGCTCCTGCTCTATGGCCTTGTCATGGCCTCTCCCCCACCCTGTGATCCCAGCACGTGCTGCATGACAGGCTCAAGGGGGCAATGATCACCTCAGAGCTGGAGAAGCTCAGGTCCCCCCAGAGCACCACGCCGGTCGCCCCCAGTGCTGCGCTCACACCAATGGTCTGCACGAGGTCATCCTGGAGGCAGAGAGCTGCTAAGCCAGGATTACGTGGGCCAGATCCATGTAGGCCCACCTCCATCTTCTAGAGACTCTTCTGGTTCACTGCCATGATCTGATTCTACCTCTAGAGTCAGGCTCCTCTGTACTGAACCTCTTGACTGGCTTCTCAGGACCTCCACTTAGAATGTCCCCCTTCAGATCAGAGGTCCAAAGGCTGAGTCTTGCCTTACTCCTCAAAATCTCCCAGGGCCATGCCCTCCTTGTCAGATGCTTCAGGACAGGTCCTTCCCCTCAGAACCCCCAGATCAGGACCTCCCCCTCAAATCTCCCTGGGCTAGGTCCTCTCTTCAGAGCTTCCTAGGACAAGGCCATGCTTCCCAACTCAGATCCCCAGACCTCAGCTTCCACTTACCTGGGACAGGAACCTCCCAGAGCTCCGGTGTGTTAGGCGGGCATAGGCCAGGACAGGAAGGGGATGTGGGTGCCCAGCAAGGGCCACACGGAAGGCCTCCTCCAGGCGGTGTCGGACAAAGGCTTGGTGGTGGGCAGGTGGCAGTCTGGGTGGAAGGTAGATGCTGGGAAAGAGGGCACTGGAGGCAGCCCAGAGCCAATGCAGTTGGGTGTTGCGGGCAAGGGTGGCTGCCTGGCAGCGGCCCGTGTAGTTGGAAGCCATACCGCGCCAGCCATTGCCACAGGCTGGGTAGCGATAGAAGCCCCAGAGCCCATGGGGCCGCAGTGCCTGGCCCAGCCGCAGCGTTTTTTCCATCAGTGCACGGGCTGCCTGCTCAAAGCCAGTACGAGCCTTGTGGAGCTGCTCCTGAGGGTCCAGGTCAGGGAACACTTGTTGTGCCCAAGTCCAAGAAGCTGCCTGATAGGCTCGGCGGCGGCCCCAGTTCCCAGCCCAGAGTGGACACCACTCCTCCCAGTCTAGCACTGCCAGGCCAGCAAAGCTGGGTCGCAGGCTGTGGTAGATCTGGTATGCAGCCCGTGCCAGGTGGTGGCCAAGGGGCACGGCCTGGGGAATGCCCCCATTGTGAGCTGTGCCCCTAGGCCCAAGGTAGGGATACAGGCCAAGACGGTTCTTGTAGAAGATGGTGATGTTCTGGCCATAGAAATGCTGGCCACGATTGGCTATGATGCCCAGGGCATTGAGTGGCAGGTGCACACCAAAGCGAGCCTTACAGTGGGCTGAGGGTACATTCCACAGCACGGAGAAGGGGCGTTCAGGGGCCTGCAGCAGGGGCTGGCCATAGCCCAGACACAGGGCCACCCCCAGTACCAGGGCTGGGCCTAGCTGCATGGTCACACCCCAGGGATAGCAACCTGTAGGAGAGAAGGGGTTTGAGCTTAGAGTTCATGGCCATGGCCACACCTTCCACACAGCAAGGAAAGTCCGGAAAGCTCCCCCAGCTCTTCCCCATAAGGATGGGGAGCTGGGGAAATCATGGATCCCCAGGGGTCCCATAGGAATCTCAGAGAAGCCACATCCCAATAGCTTCCCTCCTATGTTCTCAATCTGTCAAGATACCGCTGTGTCCTCTGATACCTCCCCCACTCACAGCTGTCACAAGTACCCTTCTTTCCTCTGCCCATCTTGTTCCCTGCCCCAAGAATACTCAGTTCCCACGTCCTTGCCTGCCTGGCTTAGTTCCTACTCAGCACTCAAGTCTCTGTTGTGACATCACCTATCCTGAGAGGTGACCTGGATCCCTAGGTGGAGTGAAGGCATTTGGGCTCCTGAAGCCTCTGTACCTCCCTTGTCCCAGCATGGATCCTGCTACTGTATGCCTGTTTGTCTCCCTATCTGTCCCTTTGGGTGGAGACCCTACCTGTTTAGTTCTCCATTGCTTACCCCGATCCAGAGCTTGACACACAGCAGGTGCTCAGGGAATGGTAATGAGTGAACAGGGAAGAGAATAGCCACTCAGTCCCCTGGGCCTAGCAGGGTTAGAGGGGCAAAAGACAGGTGTCCTCTCATCAGTGGCTGCAGGGCCAAGGTAGATCTGGGGCCTTTGCAGGAATAGGGGACCTGAGAGGTGAGGGTGGGGATCAACAAATAAACTGTCACAGCCACACCCAACAGAAGCCTTTATTCAGCCACACTGATGGCTCTGAGCCAGAGCTGTGCAGCCACCTCCTGGCCCCGCTGGTACCCAGGAAACATGCCCAAGCTAAAGCTGCCCCCCAGGGGCTAAGGGCTGAGGTATGGCCAGTGGGCTGAGGCCAGTACTGTCCCAGGCAGTCCACTGACCCAGAATAGCAGTCTCTTGCCCTGGGTGGCCCTCAGATGTCTTTCTCCATCCAGAATATGGGGCATCCCCTCAGGTCTTTGTATTGTGTCTCCAGCAGGCTTTTCGGACGGTTCCCTGATGGAGTTGGGCGTGAGGTGGTCACGGGCTCAGGCAGGGGAGGGGGTGGTGGCAATGGAGGCCCCCTGGGGCCCCTTGGGGCAACTTGGACCATCAGGTTTGGGGCATTGCAGGGTGGCCAGGGAGAGGCAGCCCTGGGGAAGGCACTGAGCAGGGTGGTGGGCAGCCGTTGGCTGGTGAAGACCAGGCCCTGTACAGGCTCGCCCAGCTGGTAGCCCAGGTGGGCATAGAACTGCATCTGGTCATGGGTGGTGAGGTGTAGTCTGCGGAAGCCCCGGGCCCGAGCAAAGACCTCCAGGCCCTCCATGAGTCGGCGGCCAAAGCCACGGCCCCTCAGGGCCCGGGCCACCACCACTGTCTCCACTAAAAGGCTCTGGGGCCTGTCCAGCACCCGTGAGAGGCGGGCATGGCCCACCACAATGGGTGCCGCTGTGGGCATGTGTGGGGTGCTCAGTAGCATCAAGCAGAGGGGGAAGGCATCTGAGGACTGGCCCAAGGAGTGTAGGCGGGAGGCGCGGCTGCGGGGCCATTGCTCATTGATGAGGTCGGCACAAGCACCCAGGAGCTCGGGTCGGCAGTGCACAGGCTCCAGGGTCAACTCAGCCAGGTTGGGGGCTGGGGTCTCCTCTGGCTGGGGTTCAGGATCCAGGTTAAGCTCAGCCAGGCCAGGTCTGAGGGTCATCTCTGGTTGGCGTGTGGAATCCAGGGTCACCTCAGCTAGCTGGGGGCTCGGGGTCAGCTCTGGCTGACGTGTGGGATCCAGGGTTAGCTTGGTCAGGCTGGATCTTAGGGTCAACTCTGGCTGGCATGCCAGATTCAGAGACAGCTCAGCTGGGCTGGCATTCAGGATCACCTCCATCCAGTGCATAGGCGCTAGGGCACCGGTCAGCTTGGCTGGGCCAGGACTCAGAGTCGGCTCTTGCCTACACGTAGGATCCAGGCTCAGATGAGTCAGGCTGGGAGCCAAGGTCACCTCCTAGTAGGTTGCAGGTGGCTCAGTGCCAGGCTGGAGGTTAAGACCACAGTCTCCAAGGCAGTGGCATCTCCTTAGACCACAAGGGCTCTCCTCCTGTAGATAACAGCCATGGTGGGCTGTGCCAGGAGGGAAGATGAGTTGGGGCAGGGAAGGCTGGCAGAGCACAAGGGGGCCATGCATACTGAAACTGGTGAGTGGTGGGCTGTACCTTGTCCCACACTCACCTGATGGCACAGGTGACCTGGAAGAGACCCATACCCCATACCAGCGATAGGGGAGAGCAGGGGAAATGGATCCAGGTCTCCTGCCCCACGTTGGAGAGAGGCTGAGGGCGACAATAAGCTGCTGAAGGCTGGAGCAGAACCCAGGAATCCTGGCCCAAGCCTGCTCTGGCTACAAAGTTGTCCTCCCCACGACCTCACTGTGCCAAGACAGCCAACCCAGCTTACTTGTTGGCCATCCTGTCTCTAGTAGTCCATCACTATGGCTTCGGAAAGAACATGCAACCAGACACCACATCGCCTGTTTAAACCCACCCAAGGTTTCCTTCCGAGGAAACACTGCCCCCAGAAGTTCCCCTGTCCCTTTCTTCTCCCTACATTCCCACTCTCCTCCAGCTGCTGGCCTTTTCAACCACCTGGGCCATGCCCACCACCTCACCAGTACTGGAGCCCCACCTACCCACCCAGCAGGCTCAGTTTTCCCCTCCTTTGACTGCCTTCTCTCCCTGGGGCACAGAGCCCATGCCATGGTCCGCAATTCTCCCACCTCAGGACACTTTGGGTATGGACCCAACTGTCCCCTCAGATGGGGCCCCAGCAGCACTAGCACTAGGCCTGGCCCAGTCACACAGCAGTGTTGCCTTTGCAGGCCTGGTTCCCCACTGGCTTGAGTTTCGCAGCCACCCTAGATAAAGACCACAGCTTCCTTCCTATATCCACAGGGGTGTCCAACGGCCACCAGGTTGGGGGCCCAGGCCTCCTGTACCCAAATCCCATTGTTTGCCCACCTTAACCAAGGTCTTGCTGGCAGAAGGGTCTATGCCCAGGGGTGGGGGGGATTTCTGTGGTGGGCGGGCAGCTAGGCCCTACCCCTCTGCTCACCTGTTCCAGAGGGGGCCTCGTAGGTCCCCTTCCTCACCTCCCCTGAGCTTCAGGCCCATTCAACACTGGTCAGTAAAATGGCAGCCCCCTCCCCTCACACCACATCCCATTCACAGAGCTGTAAGCCTCTCACCTGCATCAGCCGCACCTCTAGGTCTGAAGGAAGGAAGCCCCAAGATCCGCCCCTAGGCCAGGAGCCCCAGGCTGCCCGGAGGGCTTAACCCCTTCAGTGCCGACCCCACCCACTATGGGCGTGGCGAGGCTCTGAGTGCTCAGAGAGGGGCTGCCCGGTGTCTCCCGTGGCTTGGTTTCCCCCTACCCCCTAGTAGGACACAGGCCATGGAGATTTTGGGGATGGGGCTTCGAAATCTTGACTCTGTGGGTAGCCGTGGCTCGGCATGCTCCGGATGGGAACGACCGACGCAGGGAGGGCGTGCAAGGTTGCATGGCCACTTGGGGACCGCACGCGCAGGGAGGACGCACAGACAGCGCGTGGGGAGGGGGTGGTACTGACATGTCGGCGCCGGTCTCTGGGAAGTTCTGCGTCCTCGCTCCGCCCGGCTCGGTATCTCTCTCTCTTTCTGGCTCGGACTCCTCGGTCAGCCAGCGCCGGCCCCCAGCGGTGTGGCGGACGTACTGCAGCGATCGCGGCCAGCGGCACACCACCTGTTCCTAAATCTACCCCGGCGGCCAGGCCCCGCCCTGGCCTGCGCGCGCCGCCGCTTTGGCCCCGCCCCTGGTTCTGCGCGTCACAAGACTGACCGGGTGCAGACTCAGTCTCTGCGCCTTCAGCTCCAACTGAGCCAGCCCGCATATGCGGCTGGCTTCGCCTCCCCGCTACCCATCCCCGTACCGGCCTCGCCTCTGGCTCGGGTCCCGCCTCTACTCGGCTCCGCGGAGGCCCCGCCCCGTCCCAACGTGCTGTGCCTTCCGCCAGACGCAAACCGCTCCTCCCACCGGTCCGCCTCCGCCTAGCCCCGCCCAGGCTCAGACAGCCTTGTTTCAGCTCCGCCGGCCTCCGGCACCGGTACAGTCTGGAAACGGTCAGATCACGTGGAGCTCCTTCCTGAAATTGGGCCCCTCCCTGGGAAGCCACCGCCCTTAGACATCCGACCTGGGTGGGAGAGACGAGCCTTTTCTGTGCCCTCTGGATACCAGGGCCTGGACATTTTAGACACTCAATAAACAGCTAAGTAAATCATGTCTGCTTTATTTGCTGGGCGGGTGTTTGTCAGCGGATTCAGGGGTCGTGCAGAGCTGGTTATTATCAACACCCAGTATGAGCAAGGGCTCTACCTCTGGAGCCAGCAGCCTGGGTTTGAATCTCAGCTTCTCCCTTTTCTTGTGCAATCTTGGGTAAAGTGCTTACTCTCCCTGTGGGTGCCTCAGTTTCCTCATATAGCCTCGTGAGGATTGAGTGAGTTAGTCTACTTAAAATGCTTAGCACAGGGCTTGGCAAAGAGTAGGCGCTCAGTGAATGTCAGCTTTTGTGATTGCTGTAGTCAAAGCCTGGCTCAGTGAGTCTGGAGGAATTGTCTGTGACCCTGCCAAGTAGATGCATGTGGACATGGAGTGGATGGTGTCTGCCGGTGGTCCTAACTCCTTCGGCAGCTGTCTGGGTCTGTAAGCATGCATGTGTGTGCAGGGCATATGCCCACAACGATGGCTGAGTCTACTCCTGACTGTGACCATGACTTGGATGACTGTGCCTGTATTTAAGAAAGCTGCGGCAAGGCCCAAAGTACATTTAGTGCTTGATGTGTGCAACCCAGTGTGTGGCCAATCACCACATGCTCTGCTGCTCACACCATGCTCCCCGCCAGCCACTGTAGCAGTGACATTTAAACTCCAAAGCCATCTGCGCCCGATCCTCAAGTGAGAGGACACCCTGCAGGGTCAGGGGCCCGCCACCGGGCTTGAACTGGATGGAGAAACTGGCAGGGTTGAGCATGAGGAGGGCCTCAGGGTGGCTGGGGCGGCGGGCACAGCGGCCATGGCCGGAACACAGAGCTTGACTGCAGAGACGAGCCCCACTGGTCACGTTCAGGATGAATGGTCCCAGTGTGGTGTCCACGTACTCCTTGATGGCCTGGCACGATTCCTGGGTGGGAGGGGGAATGTGAGGGACACCACAGCCATGCATAGGCTCACCTAGAGCATTGAGGCACTCACCTGCTGGCCAGCCAGGACTTTGGAGGTAGAAAGGGTGAGCCGGGGTCTCCCCAGTCAGCTTGGTGGCTCCCCGCCCCCACCCTCACCTCAGGCCTAAGCTCACCTTGGTTTTTGTATCTTCCCAGCTCACCCAGAGCACCACTCCTGCTGCCCCCTGGGCCGCACTCTCCCCCAGGCTGTGCTCCAGCTCCTCCTGGGAAGAAGAAAGCACCGTTCTGTGGGGCCTCCCTCCCTCTCTCCCTCTGCCTTGCAGCAGATTGCTGTTATACCATTGAATGGGATAAATAATTTGTAACCTTCACCTGGGGCTGCTCTGGCCCTGGTGGCCAGAAGGCAAGCTTGTCTTTGCTCCCTCTAGCCTATCAGGGACGGCATCTATTTTTTTTTTTTTTTTTTTGAGACAGAGTCCTCTGCTGCCCAGGCTCAAGCTCCTGGCCTCAAGCACTCCTCCTGCCTTGGCCTCCCAAAGTGCTGGGATTACAGCTGTGAGCCACTGTACCCAACCTATATCTTTCTAATAAATGCTGAATTCCCTCACAGAATTTGGTACAAAGTAGACGCTCAATGTGCGAATGAATGGATGAAAGTGTCCCGAGTTTAAAGTGTCCCAAGGCTGTGGTGGCCTCAGTTGCTGGACCTAATACCTGACAAGGCAGGCTGACGAGGCAGGCAGGGTTACAGAAGAAGACTCACCAGGGGCAGAAAGTGGTTCGTCATGTCATAGAAGATCTGTGCATAGGGTAGCACTGGCAGATTGGGGTCCTTGGCAGCCACAGCCACACGGAATGCCTCACCGACACGGTGTCGCACGTACATCTGTGCCTTCCCTGTGCCCTCCAGTGCTGCAGGCAGGTAGATGCTGGGATAGAGGGCACGGCTGTGGCGCCACAGCCACCCTAGCTGGTCATTCTGGTCACGGATGCCTGGTGGGCACTGGCCGGTGTAGTTGGGGCTTGAAAAGTCACAGTTGTAGCAGTCAGGGAAGCCATAGAAGCCCCAGAGGCCAAGAGGACGCAGTGCCCACCCCAACTGGAGGGTGCCTGCCATCCAGGCCTGTGCAGCCCTCTGGAACTGCTCCTGGGCTGCCTTCTGCACCCAAGGAGCTGGCCAATCAGGGTGCTGTGCCTGTACCAGTGCCTCTGAGCGCTGCCTGTAAATGTCTTTGCTGCCCCAGTCGAAGGCCCAGCTTGGGCGCCATGCCTCCCAGTCGATGACTGCCAGCCCCGAGAAGTCAGGTGCAGGCATGGCAGCCAGGATGTCCTGGAATGTGCGGGCCAGGTGGGCATCCAGGCTGGCATTCTGGGGCAGGCCACCGAACACAGGCTCCCCAGCAGGCGTGTAGTAGGGGTAGGTGCCCAGCTGGGAGCTGTAGAAAAGTGTCACATCAGGGCCATGGAAGGTCTGCCCAGGGTTGACTAGTACATCGAAGACACTGACGTCCACATCCACACCATGCTTCTCCAGGCACCACTGGGTGTTTGCGTTCCAGACGGTGGTGAAGGGCTGGTTGAGTACCACGGGCCCCCTGGAGCCTTGGGCCATGACAAGTGATGTCAGGAAGAGGGCGCAGATGCAAAGCAGCTGGGCTGCCATGGTATGGAGCCGGTCTAGGGAAACCTGGCCAGGGAGGCAGAGCTGAGAGCAGGCCATGAACTTTCTGATCCTTGCTCATTAATCATCCCTGCTCTGGTTTCAGTTAAATATTGACCTGGGGTGGGTGGGGGGATGCAATGGACAGAGGAGACACATGGAGGGAATCACGGCCACTGGAGGGTATATCTGAGCGGCCTGGCCTCTGCCGTCTGCTTCCCACAAGCCTTGCCCTGGCCTAAATTTGCCCACCCCTCTTCCCCAAGGGCCACTGAAGCCATGACGTCTGTTCTGGGAAGAGTGGCTGAGAGCCAGGCCCTCAGCCCACAGGCTGACCTAAATGACGGGGGAGCCTTTCCTGTCTCTTCCACCAGAAATCCTGGCCAGCCATTGGAGGGAGGGATGCTCAGTGACTAAGGACAGGTCAGCCCAGCCCTCCTGTACACCCGACAGTCTACCCGCTTGCCCCTGCTGACCTCAGGGCTGAAGGGCCTGATCCTCTGGGTTTCCTGACCCCAGGGTAGGGGCCTAGGCAGGGCCTGGCCGGATTCCGTTCCTCAACTGTGACCCCAGCCACGCCAGAGATTGTCGGAGGAAGCGGCTGCTGGAAACTCTGAGCTTTTGTAGGGGGTCACCCCACCCAGCCGAAGGGCGGGCCAAGGGGCGGGCCCTGGATTGGGAGGCCAGGCCAGGCCAGGCAGCAAGGCTACCTCTGAATCTCTAGCAAAGGGACGTTGGTGGGTGGGAAGGCTGGGCCAGCAGCGGCCCCTCCCACTCAGCACTAGGGCAGGGCTTTGTGGCTTTACTGGGGCTGGAGGGGGTGGGCGGTGGCAGACCCAGCTGGACAGCCTGTTTATGGTACTGGAGTCTGGGATGCCTCAGGACTGCGTACTCAGGGAGTGTCCTTTCCTCACATGACCGCATTATGACATTGGTGGGCCCTAGGTACTTTTGCCCTTGGGGACCCCTTCCTCCTTAAAGGACATTTTTTTTTTTTTTTTTGAGACAGAGTCTCACTCTGTCCCTCAGGCTAGAATGCAGTAGCATCCACAGCTCACTGGCACCTCCAATTCCTAGGCTAAAGTGATCCTCACGCCTCAGCTTGCTGAGTAGCTGGGACTACAGAAGCATGCCACCACGCCCTGCTAATTTTTCTAGTTTTTGTAGAGATGGGGTCTTGCTCTTGCTTAGGCTGGTCTTGAACTCCTGGCCTCAAGTGATCCTCACGCTTCAGCCTCCTGCTAGGATTATAGGTGTAAGCCACCCGCCCAGCCGAGAAATCTTAAAATATATTTTACGACTATGTTGGTATAAAGATGAATATAATCCAGGCCGGGCGTGGTGGCTCACGCCTGTAATCCTAGCACTCTAGGAGGCCGAGGCGGGAGGATCGCTCGAGGTCAGGAGTTTGAGACCAGCCTGAGCAAGAGCAAGACACCTCTACTAAAAAAATAGAAAGAAATTAGCTGAACAACTAAAAATATATATATATAAAAAATTAGCCAGGCATGGTGGTGCATGCCTGTAGTCCCAGCCACTCGGGAGGCTGAGGCAGAAGGATCGCTTGAGCCAAGAGTTTGAGGTTGCTGTGAGCTAGGCTGAAGCCACGGCACTCTAGCCAGGGCAACAGAGTGAGACTCTGTCTCAAAAAGAAAAAAAGAAAGAATATAATCCAGGCTGGGTTCACTATTACATATTATTAATATATTTATATTTTTTCTTCTGATTAAAAAAATTCAAACATTTTTATGAGCCCCTAGAAGTATTGTGGCCCTAGGCCCTGTGCCTTAGTGGGGAAGTCATCCCTGCTTTAGGGACCTGCTTCTGAAAGGCTCTGTATTCATGAAGTCGGGGTTATGTCATCACTCTTCGTATATGTGCTGGGTCAGCGATTGTGTCTTTGTGAAGCCCCAGTTAGTGGGCATCTGGGCCTCTGCACAAATTCCAGTGGTGAGTATGTGTGAGCGCGGGACCCAGTGCCTGGGACTGGGTGTGTATGAGACCCCATGACTGTGTGACCGCGGGTATGAGCACGGGTCTGTCAGTGACCATATGCTTGTTCATTCATTTGTGGCTTTACTTGTTCACTGATTCAGGAGCTGGTTATTTTTTTTCCTTTTTCTCTTTTAGTACCCAGACCTTTTCTCTTGAGAAGCTGGTTATTGAGACCTGCTTGGTGCTCAGGCCCAGGCTTGCCTACCAGGGTGGGGTGAAGGAAACATGTCCCTGCCCAGGGTGAAGTGCTGCCCGGGTCTGCAGCCAAGTCTGAGCCTGAGCTACTGAATCCCGAGCACAGTAGCCACTGGAGCAACAGCACTCACGGTTCACTACCATCCTGGGCTTGGTCCTCCAGGCTGGCTGGGATGAAGCTGGCAGGGCTGAGGGAAAGGAGGGCCCAGGGTGCTGGGGACTGTGGGCACATCAGCACAAGACCCTTGCACAGGATTGAGGCACAGAGGCGATGGCTGCTGATCCTGTTCAGGAAGCCGGGTCCCAGAGTAATGCCCACATAGGCCCAGACAGCCTGGTACAACTCTCAAGGGCTGAGGGAAAAGGAGGACACTGAGGATCCGTGCTACCTCTTGGTGCCCTGAGAAACCTATTCTCCAGCTGCCTCGGTGCAAGGGAGAAGCGCTAATGGTGGAACAGCAGGAAGCTGAGGGTGCCTGCAGGACCCCCCCACAGGGGCCCGGCCCGCAGGCCTGCTCCTGCAGGGCGGGTCTGGCTGGACTGGCATGAATAGTGTGTGTATATGCCTGGGGGTCTGTCCAGCTTGACAGCCCAGCCCTGCCTGCTCTCTGGCTGTGCATGCCTCAGGTATCTCAGCCACCTCACTCCCCACAACCTCACCCCGCTACTCCCTACCCACCTTCAGAACCCACACAATAGTTCTGGCACATTCCCTAGGGTCCTGGGGAAAGTAGTGTGAGGTGGACATAGGTTTGTATGGAGGGGTCACAGCTAGGTGGGTACAGGTCACAGCTGTGCAAGAGAGGTCACAGTTGTGGAGGAGTTACAGATGTTTGGAGAAAGTAACATCTGTATGGGGTCACACATGGGGAGAGCACAGCTTTGCACATAGTGGGGTTCAGGTGTATAGGGGTCTTAGCTACGTGGGAAAGGTCACAGCTGTGTGGATCTGGATCACTCATGTGTTGGGAGGTTACAGGTGTGGGTGGGGTAGCTCACAGGTGTGCATGGGTCACATCTGTGTGGGGAGGTCACAGGTGTGAGAAGTCACAGGTGTGGGGGAGACAGGTCACAAGTCCTTCCTTGCTCCCCTCTCTGCTCCACCACCTCATGGCCTTGTTGGCCAACACTGAATCTTCTCTCCAGCCTGGCCTCTGCCCATCATGGCCGTGAGAAACTACGGCCCCTCCACTTCTAAGTCCATCTCTTCCCCCACTGTGTGAATTTACTACATCACCTTCCAGGTGCTGCCACTTCACTCTCTTCTCCATTCTTTGCTATCATCAGCCAGAGGGACCAAGGAGGGATCTCTCTGCAACCTGAGTTGACATCACTTTGGCTGGGCTTGTTTCTCCAGGCTCTGCTTCCCTAAACACACCATCCCCTCGCCTCCATCTGGCATCTGACTTGGTCTGTGCATCTAGTGTACTCTCAACTTCATCTCCCTCAACTTTTGTCATCCCCACAAGGACAGGGATCTTTGTTGGTGTGGTTCCCCAGCACCCAGCCCAGCACTGGCACGTGTGTGTGCTCAGTGTGTTTACTGAACGGGTGAAACAGTCACCACCATCAGGCAAAGACACGCCTGGTGCCACTCTAGGACTGCCCCTCCTGCCTCTGCCTGCAGCAGCCCCCAAACCACACCCCAGCCCCAAACTCCATGTACCAGCCGTGTTCCAGCTTCCTCCGGCCTCTGCCCAGGCTTTGTTCCTGAGCATCAAGCTGCCCCCTCACCTTTCAAAACTCAATGTAGAAAGCACCTCCTCCAGGACATCTCCCCTCATCATTCAATTGTTTCTTGAGTTGGTCTCCCCAGAGGCAGAGTTTCCTGAAGGCAGGGCTGTGTGGCTGAGTCATCACTGTCCGGGGCACCCAGGGTGTGGGTCTGGTGGCCACAGGAAGGGGCTGAGTTAACTCCCATCAGAGGCAGTGGTCTGACTACTCCAGCTGCTCCTTCTGTCCTCTGGGACAGCCAGGGACTAGCCGTGTTCTCCCCATGGCCAGGACAAAGCTGATCTTTGAGGATGTCCCTGCTCCCAAAATGCATCCCCCAGCCTCATCATGCATCTCTACAGAGTGACAAGGACTGAACCTCAGGATTCAGATCCCAATCCCCTGCCCACCTCCCCACCACCAGACTGAAGGGAGAGCTGTGACCCTGATGAGGGGAGGTGTACATGGATGGAGTCTACTGCCCTTTGGAACAGGGAGCAGAGAAGGTCAAACATCCACTTCCCCCTTGCTCCCTGGTTGGTGAGGCAAGAAGGCTGGTACTGGCCCAGCTGAAGGTACAGAGGCAAGTCGTAGAAGCACATGAGCACCGTCCCTCATGCCAGGTTGGGGCCAACTCTCTTCTAATCAATACGGAGAAAGCAAGGTCCTTGGTGTTAGGATGGCATGTGGATCCCTCCACTCCCAGTGGCAGGGCCCCGTGAACACATCTTACAGATGGGAAGTCCCTAGCAGAGGGTTTCACAGAGACAGAGCTGAACTCAAACCTCATGGAAGATCCTGGAATCTCTCTCGCATGCCCTGGCCAAGATGCAGAAAGTCCAAGCACAGAAGCAGTTGTTTTATATTTAATTTACAAAAGAGACCCCAAAATAATAATAATAAACTATCCAGGGGCAGGGGAGTAGGGTCAGGCCCTCCCCTGCCCAGCTGTATCTTCCTTCCCCTCTGGCAAGGAGAGAAGGGACCTCCCAGGGGACTTCCCCTCCCCCTTAGAACAGGGGGGTGAGAGTTGATATAGATGTCCTGCTGGGCAACCCAGGGGCTCTGCCCCTTGTGGACTTGAGTTTGTCCACCCCTTATGGGCTCTTACATGCCCAGGAGAGCCCTTGTGACAGACGCCAGCTTGCTAGGCAGCCAGGCAAGAGACCCCTACAAGGTACAGATGAAGGCCAGGGCTGTTGAAGCCAGCAGGCTGGCGAGGTGGGATCCAGCCCAGGCCCCGCTGGCGCCTCCAGCTGCACGCCTACGGTCCCACTGGCATTGCTCGCCACCCCAGCCCAAGTAGCACTGGCAGCGAAAGTGTGTCTGCAGGTGATCAAGGTCAGCCCAGCTGAGCTCCCCGACAGGTCGCAGCTGGGGCTCACCAGGTGCGTGTCCAGGCACTAGGCGGAAGCTGTTGGCGCTGAGGTGCAGGAAGGTATTGGTGTTGGGGTTGCGGCGCACGCAGCGCCCATGGCCATGGCACTGGGCCCAGCTGCAATACTGGGTGGCCCAGGATACATTGACCATGTAGGGGACCAGCAGTCGTGTCAGGTAATCCTTGAGATACTGGCAGGTCTCCTGGGGACAGAAGCCAGGGATCACAGGTCAGGGTCAGCTGCTTCAGCCCACAGGCCCGTTTGGAAACTTTGTGTCTCCACTGTGGTAGCTGTACCTTTGTAACAGTGCATATATTTATACACTCAAGAAAACTCTCACAGTCTCTGGTCCTGTTGAGAAGGGGGTGGGGGCAGAGACCAGAGCCCAGCTGGGCAGATGGGGAAGGGTGGAACTCAACAGCTATTCAGGACAGCATTTCCTCTTTCCTGGGAGCAGGGCTGGGGTGCCCTTCTTCTCTCTTGGAACTAGGGACACCTCGGGTGAGAGACAAAGGGGCCAGACCAGGTTTGCCCACCCAACGCTGGTAGCCAAAGGCCCAAATTCTCTGCCTGTCCCTGTAGACTCAGTTCTAGCAGGTCGGGTGGGTCTCACTTACCGTGCTTGTGGTATACCCTGCGTCGCCCCAGAGGATGACACCAGCTGCACCCAGGGCTGCGCTCTCACCAATGGTAGAGATGAGGTCCATCTGTGTGGGAAGGGATGGTCAAAGGGGAAGACTGAGACCTCAGGGAGAGAAGAACAGGCAGGGCTGGCAGGCCCAAGTCTGTTCCAACCTGCTGACCTCCCAGCCCGATCCCCCTTGCTTTTCATCTCCAGATAGAGGATCTATCTGTTTCACCTTCTTCTTAAATGTTTAAGACCATTTCCCCTGCCACTTTGGGCCTCAGTTTTCCAAGCCAACGGCATACTTGAGTCTAGGGCATGTATCTGTCAGGATGGATTTCAAAGTCAGAATACAGGGACCAAATCTCTGCTCTGCCTGGATTTTCTGGGAAACTTTGAGCAAATTTTTCAGCATCTCTATGCCTCAATTTTCTTATCTACAAAATGGGGGTAATCATGTCACCCTTTCACAAGGTTACAGAGAGAATGATTTGAGGGGATGTGGTGTACCCAATACTATGAGGCTGTAGGCCCCTGATAATGTGAACGTGCAGTGGTTCCTCACAGAAGGACAAAGGAAGGGCCCTGGGAGGCACATACCTCACTAAGCCCAGTGAGCCTGCGGCTGTAGGTGGGCCGGGTGAAGACATAGACTGGGAGTGCATGATTGGCATGGTGGGTGTGAGCCACGCGAAGGGCCTCTTGAACACGGAAGCTGACAAAGTTGCGGCCATGGGCAGAGGAAGCGAGCGTCTCGTCCAGGTAGACAGAGGGGAAGAGGGCTGTGCTCTCTGCCCACAGCCAGGCCAGCTGGTCATTGCGGGCCACCTCAACATCAGGGCAGCGGCCTGTATAGCTCTCCCAGTTCTGCACATAATCATGATTGTAGCAGTCGGGAAAGAGGTAGAAGCCCCAGAGGTGCTGGGGGCGAACTGCTTTGACATAGCGTAGTGTCTCCAGCATGAACTGCCGTGCAGCGAACTCAAACTCATATTGTGCCTGCTTGACTACTCGGTCTGATGGCCAGTCAGGGTGGCGACTGGCTACCAGCTGGCGTGATGACCGGCGGTACACATCCTTGTCTTGCCAGTTACGCACCCACACAGGCCGCCAGTCCTCCCAGTCAATGACTGCCAGTCCCGCAGGCTCCTGTGTCCGAATGTAGTGCTCTACACGTCTCTTCAGCATCTTCAGGTGCGCCCAGAGACTGCCATTCTGTGGCACACCACCATGCACAGACCTCCCAGCTGAATCAAAGCGTGGATACAGGCCTAGACGGTCGCGGTAGAAGATGGTGATATTCTGGTTCACAAAACCCTCATTAGGCGAGGCCTGCACATCAAAGGCAGTCAGGTCCAGTGGCACCTTGAGGCGTGGGCCACAGTCCTGTGTGGGCACATCCCATGCTACCACAAAGGGCCGGCCCGTGAAGATGGGTGGTGCTGTGGGCTTGAGCTCCATGGCCCATGCCACCGCCAGCACCAGGGCCAGTACAGCAGTGGGGCCTGGGCCTGCCCACATGCTGGGGGTTGCAGGAAGTGTCACCTGCCTGGCACCAGCTCAGGAACTAGAAGAAGGGTGGGAAAGAACAAGTCAATCTAGAGAATCCTGGAGTTGCCCACCTCAAGCCCATCTATGCTCCCAGAGCCCATGCCGTGTGGGGCACAGTACCCATGGCTATTCAGAATACACATGGCTGTGATAGGTTTGAGAGACCACAGGCCACTGAAGGGCAGGCAAGACACACTGGGGTAGTACTGCCAGGAGCATAGGGTCCTTCCTGGAGCAGTTAACCTAACCTCTGTTAGGTCTGTGACCCTCTGAGAATTGGATAAATTGGGCTATGTACCCATTGCCAGAGCCACATACATGCCTGCCTACCATCCAGTACATGGTTTCAGACAGCCTTGGATCAGAGGCCCACGCTGTACCCCTTGAAGAACCCTTGATCCAGAGAAACGATAGAGCATTTGGGTAAGGCAGGACACAGCTCATGAAGAGGCTAAGAAGCTAGAAGGAACACAGCCGTGGGGCTAGCATCTGTGTAACACTAGCGCGGCAGAAGAGGGAGGCTGTCAGGACTTTGTCTTGCGCGCTGACACTCTCCCAGGTTTGGTGTCCCTAGCGAGGACAAAGAGGCAGCGGACCTCCCACAGCGGCGCCGGCAGACCAGCCCTTCCCTCCACCGCCATCGGGAATGCGCGCGCCCGCCCCCCCAGCCGGCCGGTCCGGGATAGAAAGCACTCCTCCTGGCCTTTGTGCGGGACCCCGCCCCCGCCCCGCACGTGGGGCCCGAGCCGGGTGGGGGTGGGGTTGCTGGGCCGCCTCTCTGGAGCACCTCTGGGGATTCAGAGCCCAGCCCCAAGGAGAGAGCCACCAAGCCTGCACCGCCGCCCTCACCTCGCGCGGGGCGCCACCCGGACCCGCGCCAGGGCCACCGCCATCCCGGGCCCAGCCCAGCCCGCTCCGGCCGTTCACCCAGGCACTGCCCCGGCTCGGCGCCTCTGCTGGCTCCGCCCCCAGGCCCGCGGGCCCTTTAAGAATCCTGAGCGTAGGTGGACGCGGGGCAGGAATTGCGGCCGGGACGGGAAGGTGTGCCCGCCTTTCTCGCGGCCAGTGCAGCGTTTCGAGCTCGAGGATCCCCAGGTCCTCTGCGGAGGAACGTGGCCACCCATCTGGAGCCCTGAGGCCCCTCCGAATAGGGCTTTCTGCTGGAGTCTCAGCGGCTAGCGCCAATCAGCCTGAGACCTTCCCCCCACGGCCCGAGGCCGGTGGTACAGTCCGCCTCGCTCCGCGGCGCCGCCAGCCTCTTAAAGGGACAGCTTGAGCTACCGGGCAGTGGGGGCGGGGAGGGACTAAAGGAGGTGGGCCTTCCTCCGCTTGGCCGTAAGGAGGTGCTGTGGGACTCCAAGGCCTTGGATCTGGCTCTCACCCCCGAATGTAGGCTCTAGTCTAGGGGTCCCTTTGTGTGGAAAAAGGGACTTTGACCTGAGCCGATCCCAGGCCTCCCCGGACAGTAATCCACCTCCGCCTACGAATCTGGGTTCCACTCCTCTGGTCCGCGGTCTGAAGGGAAGCCCCGCCCCTGCCCGTCTAGGGGGAAGGGGCCAAGCACCGCCTCTTAGCCCTCCCCGGACTCGGCCCGGGCAGTGGTTGTCCTGGCAACTCAGGCTGTGGGTCGCGGCTTCGGCCGCGGGGCAGAAGGCAGGGAAGCTCAGCGGAGCCTGGGGGGTTGGGCGCCCCCCTTTCCCCGACCTGCATCAGGGGCGGGCCAATCCCTGGGGTCCTGTCTTCTGCCCAGCCTCCGAGGGGCCTTTGGGAGCCCCCAGGGATCCCTCTCGGCTCCAAGGAGGCCACCACCCTTTCAGAAGTTTCTGGCAGAACCTAGGAGAAAGTCAGAAGGAGGAGCTCCCCGGGGCCTCCATCCCTTATCTTGAGCCCTTTCGTCCCGCAAGCCCCTCCTGGTGGAGAGCAGGCTTGGAGCTAGATCCGGGCGAGCCCAGTGCAAGACCTCCTCGCTCTTCCTAGATCCACTCCCTGGTGCGGGACTCAGCTCCCCAAAGGGCCCGCCTCTGCACCGCCAGCCCCTTCCCCGCTCGGGCGCCTGGAAGGAGAGGGAGGGTGCGCTGCTGCAAGCTCTGCTATGGGGGTGCAGACCAGCCGTCTGCGCTGGGCTCACCTGTGTGGGAGTCCGTCGGCCTAGTTGTAGGTCGGCGGCCTCCCTCCTTCCTGGGGTGAGCCTCTTCAGCCAGGCTACTTGCGCCAGCTGCTGCCCGTGGGGCAGCCCGCGGAGGACTTGATAAACCCCATTCCCTCCCACCCGCTCCCGCCTCCCATCCCAGCCCTTTCTCCTCACTTCCTGCTGCCCCTCAGAGAGGAAAGGGCCAGGAACAGGAGAGGGGGGGCGGGGAGGAGAAGGCCTTGACCTTGTTTCCCTCCGGTATGCCCTGCTGGCTGGCTGCCTTCTTACCCTTCCCCCCTACCTCCCAGTAAGATCTGGCCCCACCAGCTGCGCCAGGTGACAGGAAGGCTACCGGCCCCGGCTCAGATGCCGGTCTCCCCCCACGCCTACAGCTTCCATAACACTGGAGAACGTCTTTGTCCCAACCTTCCCTTGGGGTTGGGGCCCATCCTGGATAATAGTAGGGTCTGAGAGGGGCCCAGGTGCCAGTGCTTTGGAAAGTCAAACTACTTGGGGGGGTTCAGCTGTTGGTCTCCCACAGCAGGTGCCAAAGAGGGGAACCAGCCCCTGGGGGGGAGGGTTAGGGGGACTTTCAGGAACTGAATCAATTTTTTTTCCACTGAGAGAAGCATCCCATGTGACAGAGAGGACAACGTGTTGATAAGCGTGACTGTGGGATGGGGGGAGGTGAAACAGGGGCTGAAAGGGTTCTGCAGAATGCTCTCCTGCTGGAGGACATTCCTGGGTGGATTTCACTGAGTCCACTGCACAGGGTAGGGGGCTCCTTACAACATGGGTGAGGAAAGGGGTGTGTTCCTGTGGGAGGGAGTGCTAATAACTTGACTGGCCCCGGGGAAGATTGTAGCAGAGTTCCAGCAGACCTCTGTAGAGGTGCGAACAAATCTGCCTACCCTCAAAACCCCACTGACCCACCTCCCCAATGCCTAGGGGCCTCTCTCCTAACAGAAGGCTGTGTGGTGGACTGGGGAAGATGGGTGCATACCCTGGAGTCTGGCCCTGAGGACCAAGGAGTCCAGGACAGGGCAGGGGAAGGTGTAGTGTCCCTGTACCATTATGCTTGCTTCACAAGGGCCAGAGGCTTTAGAAGCCCCAAGGGTGGGGACTCCTGGGGAAACAAAGGCCAGGCCAGACTGTCCCAGGGCAGGGACACTTCCTCCGGCAGCCAGCAGGAAGGAAGTGAGCACAACCCAGCGGGAGGGAGTGAGGAAGTACTGCCCTGACCCCCATTGTTTCCAGCTTTGGGGTCAGCTGGGCAAGCCCAACACAGGGAGTTCCCCTAGGCTGGGACAGTGGTGGTGTGATAGGATGCCATCTGGTATGGGAGAGTCCTGGGCCTTGAATAACCAGTAGGAGGGACAGTGGAAGATGATGGGGCCTTATTCCTGGCATCTCATGGGGGGGATGGGGAGGTACCCCACAGAACTTCAAGTCCAGGCTGAACAGGGTGATCCTGCTCTGGACTTAACAAGTTCAAGCCTTGGAAAGACTGGCAGGCCAACTTCTAGACTCAGAAGCCTGTCTCTGAACTCCCCACTCCCTAACTAGGAATTGGGCTGATGGCCAAAGGCAGAGAATCTGCCTCATAGCAGGCCCCAAGAAGTGCAGGCAGAATGTCCACAGGGGACACCATGGGGGTGAGAAGGCAGGGGCAGCAGAGAGCAGAGGGAGTATGTCGGGGGAGGGAGGCACGCTGAGCCTTGTTTGCTGGAACAGAAGCTCTGAGCTCACTCTCCTGTGGTATCCACAGGCAAGACTCAGAGGAGGCAGGTAAGTTGGGCTGCAGAGCCTGGCAGTAGGCCAAGGACCTGGTGACACCTATCTGGCTGCTATCCATTACGGTTGGGCCTTTGAGGTCCATGGGCCTTAGACCGTGAACTCACTTGGGGTCCACTGGCACTGCAGGGGCTAAGACAGATATTACAGAACCACCTGGGGTCACATTCTCACCTTAGGTCAAGTAGGTGGGGCCAATCCCTAGTGAAGCATCCCAAGACCTTCTGATTCCAGGGGTCCCCACCACACTGAACATAATAGACAAGTGAGTGTCCGCCCCCCCCTTCTGAGGGGGCTTGCTGTGACCTCTGTGTGAACACACAGCCACCTGCTGGCCACAGTTGGGATGGCTACAAGCTGGGCTCAGGCTTACCCTTGGCCTTGCTGGCCATGGAAGACCCATCAAAGTCCTGGGCCCAGGCCTACCTATTGAGACCAGGTGGTAGCCTAGACAATGGGTGTCACAGCCCTAGAAGATGCCACTCTCAGGTGCAGGATCTACAAATAATTTTATTGAAATTGAACAAATAACACAACAGTCTTCCTAGGCTGGGGACCACCTTCCCCAAGCCATTTCCCACACTCTAGAAGCACAGAGCTTACATAGTAAGAAATTAAAAAAAAAAAAAAGTCATCTCTATATAGTAATCAGACTCTGCCCAAACATTATCATGGACTAGACTATTTACAAACCTTCACATTTTAAGTATTCCTTTTATGGTTTTTCCCCTCCTTTCTGTCCCTACCCATGGGATCCAGTACTTCCCCTGACTGATCCTGAAAGGGTGGTGGGCTACTCATAGCTATTGGCACCAGCCTTAGGGTATAGTCCCATACCACAAGGTGGTGGCCAGTCCCTTCCCAACTGGTGGAGGGGTGTTGGTGCAAGGCATGGGGGATTAGACAGAATAGGTGGGTTGGAGTAACTCCCCATAGGCACAAGCATCCACAGCCCATCTGACCCCAGCTTGTACCCTCTCAACTGGGAGGAGGGGGCATCAACTAGTTGTAGTGGGGATCAGCCTACTAGCCCTGGGTGGAGGGAGAAGCCTCCCACACCAGTCTCCACTCTTGTCAACAGGCAGCCAACTGTCTGTCTATCCACCTGAGAGTGGGAACAAATGGCAAGTAAGTGGGAAGAATCAGGCTGGCACTGCCCCCAGCCTCTGTCCAACACAGGAGGAATCGAGGTAGCAAACGGCTGAAATGCTCTGACTAGGGGATAAAAGGGAAGTGAAGGAAAGGAAGTTTCCATTTATGTATAGCCCCCACAGCCCAGGGGCTGCAAGAAGGCAGACCTTGCTTGTAAAGTGCTGTAGCCTCTAGCAGGGCTGGGCCCCAGGCAAGCTTGGAAGAAAGCAGGCCAGGCAAGGAACCAGGAACCAGGCATTCCTGATGGGTATATGCCCTGCCATGCTTCTTGCAGGGGTGGCTGGGGAGAGTGGGCTGCTAAGTCTGCCATTAGCCTTTGCTAGCCACTAACCACCTCTTGTCCACATAGAAACCAACATCCAACCAGTATCACGGGACTGACCCCGCTCACAGCTGAAGGTTCTGGGCCAACGGAGTTTATTCTGGGTTGTGGCCCCAGCCTGGGCTCCTCAATGGAAACCACACCTTGAGCCTGGGGGTTTCTTGCTGGGGCAGGGGGTGCTTGTGTCTGCCACCTCCCAGGCTCACACCTCATAGAGGATCACAGGGAAATCCACGTGGATGCGGGGGGGATCCAGCTTCACGATGCCCTGCCATGGAAACAGAGGCTAGTGAAGATCAGCTCAGGGCCTCTACTCCAGGAAGCCTTCCTGTTCCTCCCAGCTCCTCCCGCAAGATCCCCCACCATGACAACAGATCCCACCTGGGTCTACCTCCACATACTTGATATAGGCTCTGTGACCACTGCCCAGCCCCTCACCTGAGGAATCAGATTCTTATGCACCCGCCTCAGCTTGGCCCGCTTCTGCCCGTTCTTGGTGATGATTGTCTCCTCATAGAACTCGTGAGCCAGATCCCCATCCTCGTCATAGAACATGGAGCTGTGTAGAGGGAGAAGGGAACAGGCTGGGCTGGAGCCCCATACTGGTCATGGCAAATGCCACAGATCACAGGGAAGTGTGCCCAACCCCAAGTGGGGAGAAACAATCTTGGTGGGAAGAAGAGAGGATATGTCTGGAGAATCCTTTGCCTGGGGTTTGAGGTCTACTAAAAGAAAGTGGGGAGTGGGGTAATGGCAAATGCTACTATGTCAGATGCCTAAGGAGAGGGGCCACACCAGAGCACACTACCCAGGCAACCAAGGCCAGTTCTCATCACTGGTTTGTTCAGCATGAGCAGCCATTTCAATATCAGGCTCTTGCCTTCACCCAGGACTTCTAGAGTGGACAGGGTGGTGGCTGTATGTTGGTCTTACTCCATAAGACACTGCTGGCCCCAGTTCCAAAGACTGAAATAGCAGATGCCTCTGCTGGGAAAGAGCCTAAAGGGAGGCAAGATGTATTCCCCCCAAGTGGCTGGTGCAAATTGCCACTGTTGGGTCTTCCTGGTATCTACAGCCAAATCTCCAGCATGAAGAATGCCGTCCCCAGAAGCCCACTAGGGCCAGGTTAATCTGGTACTCTTGTCTAGGCCCCTGAGGGAAAAAGGGGTGTAGGTCAGCGTTCCAGATCTGGAGAATATAACTAACTAGATGAGGGTCTTTTTCTCACCCTCACCCCCAACGCTGGGACTCAGCCCTGCTTTCCCAGCCACTACCCTCAGAGGTCCAACTCCACCACTGTCGGGAAGGGAAGCGGCCTAAACAGAGGGTCATTAACCCCTTGGAAGAACTGGGAGAAGGAGAGGCTAGGAGCCTTCAATTTGCAGGCTGAGCCAGAAGAGATGAAAGGAAGAGATCCTGAGGTGTCATGGAGGCCCTATCTTAGCTTTACCGTGCAGAAGCCTTGCTCAGGGACAAGCCTCAGGCCCACTGTTCCCTAGGGAGACCTTCAGAGTGGCCAGAAAGCCAGAAGTCGACTGCCCGGCTTTCCCTACCTCTTGCTCCAATGGGGACCCAAAATACAGGAGTTGTGCTGGCTCGGGAGTAAGGGGGTGCAGCGGTAAAAGTTCCCCGTGGCACGGGGCGCCTGACCACCCGCTAGTCTTCCCCGGGGCGGAACCCACGCCCTTACCCGCGGCGCGTGAATACGAAGGGGGGCACGGCTCGGCCTCGAGGCCGCACCAAAGCTTGCTCAGCGCCCGCCGCCTCTGGGCTGCCGCCCCCCGCCGCCGAGGCGAAGGGCCACAGGCCCCGAGCTTTGGAGCCGCTGGCACCCATGTCACGGCCGCCGGCGCATGGCGGGCCCCGCTGCCTCTGGGCTCTCACAGCACAGTGGGCACCACCATCCCCTACCCCAGCCTCCGCTCGCAGGTGCAGCCGCCGCCGCCTTCCGCAGGCTCGGCTGTCTCCACGGAAACCTCACTTCCGCTTCCGCACGCTATCCCCTCTGATTGGCTGATGCTCTCGTCAATCCTTGAATCGGGGCCAATGGCCACCCGACGCTGGGTATCCCAGCATGCATTGCGAGACCCCCCCCCCCCCCCCCCAAGTACCAGCAGGCCACGCTCTCCCATGCTGGGACAGCTCCCACCCTAGAAAGCGGTGGCCTTGTGTCCTCCTGGTCTCTTCCGTGTATATGGCGGCTTGGACGTTCTGAACCCCCAGAGCTAAGGCCTAGTGGGCCTGCTCAACCACCAGTCTCCAAACCAGCATTTCAAGGCCTGACCCAGGCCAGGCTGCCTTCTTTTCACAACCGTGTTTTTGCGATTGCCACTGTCTCATGTTAAGAAACCAAGTTTCAGCCGGGCGCGGTGGCTTGCGCCTGTAATCCTAGCACTCTGGGAGGCCGAGGCGAGCGGATCGTTTGAGCTCAGGAGTTCGAGACCTGGCTGAGCAAGAGAGAGACCCCGTCTCTACCAAAAATAGAAAGAAATTAATCGGACAGCTAAAAGTATATAGAAAGAAATTAGCCGGGCATGGTGGCATGTGCCTGTAGTCCCAGCTACTCGGGAGGCTGAGGCAGGAGGATCACTTGAGCCCAGGAGTTTGAGGTTGCTGTGAGCTACGATGAGCTACGACACTCTAGCCCGGGCAAGACAGTGAGACTCTGTATCAAAAAAAAAAAAAAAGAAACCAAGCTTCAAGAAAATTAAGGAACTGGCCAAATGTCATATAGCGACACCCAGGACTTAAGAACTTCAAATTCTGTGCTCCTTCCAAACCCACCAGAATGCCTGTTTCATAAAAGCAATAAATGTTAACAGCTATGCCCTCAGTGCCATGAGCAGTGTCTGGTCCACAGTAGCAGCTCATTAAGTATTTGGCAAAGGGGTCCTGCCATGGCTCCTCCCAGAACTTGGTGTGTGTGTTGAGGGAATGGTTTCCCTAAGCTCTAGCTGCAGGCTCTTCTTGCCCCCACCACAACCTGAGTGATGACTGAGTACATAACGCATACTACATCTTCACAAATTTGTCCCATGGTGACTTTGCAAAGAATCCCGTGAGCCTGTTCATCACCCTTGGCAGCCACTGGCATGAGGGGCAACTGCAGCTGTGGGCCCATAATAAAAAGAGTCCAGAAGCAGGAGGATTATTAAATCTTTATTCAGCCAATTTTCTCAGGCCCCAGGCCCTGATGATGACTGCACCCCTACCCTTTTCCCCACAGGAGGCATTCGGCTAAGGCCACAAAACATTACGTACATTCGCACACGTCATGAAAAATATCCAAGGGAGGGACCCTGGCTTTGACTGACCTGGACCAGTACCCACACTCACACAGACCCTGGCCCAGGGACATCCTCCTTGCAGGAGGCATTGAGGCACTGTTGCTGCACTGTAAGCCAGCACTCACTGACCTCAGGGAGCATGAGGAGTCAGAGGGCACTGTAAAGGGAAACCAAGACTCTTCCTTGATGCCTGCCTTATTCTGAGCACCCACCCTTGGCTGTGACAAGGTTACCCTGAAACCCCACCCCAGACCCAAAACATACCTTTCTTTCCCCATAGATGTGGGCCCTCACTCCGCAAACACTACACTTCTGTTTGTAGGGTCTCCAAGATTCTCATATCTGAGAACATAAATTAAGGAGACTTCTGTCTGCTCCACCCCTGCTGCAAGCCTGCAGCAGCTTCCCAGGGAAGCCCCAGCCCACCATGACCCAGTACATGAGGGGCAGAGGGGGGCAGAGCCATGTTCTGCTACACCCACTGGTGGACACACGGGCCCAGCTCCTTCACTGTTCTCTGGGTTTGTTCCCCAGCAGAGGAGGACCTCCACGCACACTCATTCCTCAGGCCCCACGGGCCCTGTCACACTCACACGGCACGCTTTTGGCAATGCCTACTCTCCTCCTTCCCCCTAGGGGTACAAGAGGTCACCCCAGGGGACATGCATGCAGAGCCTCCTGGATCTTCTGGCGGCAATAGGAGTACTTTTGCAGGATCTGGCGGAGGTGCTCCTCCTCCTCCCGCTGCAGGATACGCAGGAAGTTGTGTAATTCAGGCATGCTGAAGGCGTCCCACTGCAAAGGGGGCATGGGGGAATGAATACACATGATGCATCAGGGATGGCCAAGCCAACAGACCCTCCCTCAGACCAGAGAAGACCAGCACGTCATAGTCACACATGCTTCCACTGGACTTTCTGCTATCAGGCTCTTGCTTGAGTAGTTTGTGCTAGGATCCGACAGTAGCCTGTATAGAAGATAGGCCCTACAAAATAGTCACCTCACTGAGAGACAACCAAATTAGATGTTCCCCAACTCCTGTGGACAGGCTATGCCCACATTCTGCGTCTAATCCAATTGCACAAGCCTAATATGTTGGAGCCAGAAAGCTTCCAGGTAAAAAATCTTAATGCCTAAAGGAGGGCCTCCATGCTGTCATGGGCCCACCTATGGCTTTGATCTGGTCTGGGGTCACCAGGCCATCAGATACACTCCCGAATCTCCAGAGGATTTTTCCATATCAGAAAAGAGCAAAGCACCAAGACTTCCTGGTTCTGGGGACAGGGCCCAGGCTTTGGCCTGGAAGCCTTCACTTTAGTTACAAAGCCTATACACTGTGGGTGGAGCTTTGCAGGGCTAATCCTCCAGCCCAGTTCCTTCTCCAAGCCTCACTGTAGCTACAGTCCATCAGCCCTGTCCAGTGACAATTGAGAAACTAAGGAGGACTGTGTACTCACGTTCACCTCCCCAGAGTCATTTTCCTTCAGGACGAAGCTCAGGGCCTTCTCACTGGGCCCTGCAAGGAGCCGCAGGCGCAGGGGCTGCTCGTCATCTGACAGTTTCCGTAAGTACACTAAGGGCCGGATGGGGGGATGTATGATTAGAGACAGGCCCAGCCACCTCATCAGCCTCTGCATGCACAGAGGCATACATATATACCCTCACACAGGGGTGGGGTGGGAAGCCAACCTTGGCCATGACGCTCAGCCCGCTCAAAGAGTGCAAACTTGCGGGGGTCATCTACCACCAAGAACTTGCGCAGCAGGGCCTCGATGACCTCACGTGCCCGTGTTCGTGACAGCACATGCAGGTGCTTGACAGCATCCTTGGGCAGGTAGAAGGAGGTGCGGCGCCTTGCAGTTGTGCCCCGCCCTGGGCCCCGCCGGGCATCCTGCAAGGAGGGTGGCTTCTTGCTGGAGGGCACCGAGACAGGCCGTACCAGCTTCAGCTGAACCTTGATGAAGCCTGTGTAGGAGCCATCTTTGTTCTAAAGAGAAAGAGAAACCAAACCATGAGAGTAGGTTCCAGGCGAGATGAAACAGACTAGGTTACCACTGGTGCACTTGGAGCTGGTTGGGTATGCATAAATTGCTGCTTGGGGCCACCCAAGAATACCTTACCTGTGACCCTCTGAGCATCAGGCACAGACCTGGGATCCTGCTTCTCCCCCACAGCCCCTTCCTGAGCAGTCAACTCACCAGGCTCATGAAGAGGTTGCTGTTGATCTGGCCATTGTACTCCTTGATCTTCTGCTCAGTCTCAGCCTGGGAAAGGTCAGGTGTCTCCCACTCCACAGGCTCGTCCTGAAAGATGGGCCATCATGGACACAGGGCCCTTAAGGAACCCCAGGCTTCTCTGAAAAATGGCCTCCAGGGCAGCTTTTGGAAACCAACTGTCTTTGGCCCCCTGTGACTGATGTATATAGCTGCCCAGCAGGTGCATGCCCTGAACCAGTCACTGCTCCTGATTCTGCACACTATGGATAGAGATGGCAAAGTCAGAATCATTTGGCTTTTCTCTGCTGCCTGTCTAGGGCCACCTCAGCACTGGATGTAGCCCTAAGGATACTGCAGACCAGGGGCAACTGAAGGCAAATGGCCACAGGCCAGGAAAAGATGACGGACTCTGAGGAGAGACTCTTGTTTAAAGTAAAACCGTATTTCGACCACACAGCCTGATCCCCGGACCCTAGTTGGGCTGGTATTAGGGTTTGTCCTAGAGAAGACAGCCTATTTTTCCACTGTGTGTCAGCACAGGGCCATGACCCACTACAAGGTGGGAGGCGTAGGGACTGGTACACATCAGTAGTTCAGCTACCAATGGGCAAGAGTGGAAGGGTAACCTCTACAATGTCAACACCCTTTGGTGGAGTCCTTGGGGCCAGCCTTCCGTGTTTCAGGATCACTGTAACATGACGTTTAACCTTGACCCAAGCTGCACAAAGGGCAGAGTCAGGCCAGGCTCCAATTTGCCAAAGGTGCACAGACAGCTTCCTGTTAGAGCTTGTCTCACGAGTGCCAAGCAGGTGGGCTTCTGCGCCTCCCCCTACTGTCTAGAGAGTAAACCCAAAGATTTTACCTCTATGACTCAGTCCCCACCTCCTTCAGGGACTGGATTCCTGCCAGAAGTGTGGAGTGTGGGCCAGGACAGCCAGGCTCTTGAACTTTCTTCTCCCAAACTCCCTTGGCCCCACTGTATCAACCTTACTTCCTGTTGACATCAGATAGGCCCTAGTTGGAATGGGGGTGTCTCAGACACAGCTGAGATCACCACTAACCAATGCCTTGTCCAGGGGGAATTCCCACAAGAAGGTTTCCTGTAGAATGATCCTGTGCTCAGCTCTGAGCCCAGGACAGCCAGAGTTCTCCCCCACTGCTGCTTTGGAGCCCTCTAAGCTGCTTAAACCATCTGATGGGGATGAATGGGGAAGACAGATGAGAGAGCAGGGTGGAGCCCACAGGCTTTCAGCAGTATTCTCCTCACCCAGAATTGCTGCTATTCAGCAGCCAGCAAGTACATGGGGCTGAGAACTGAGGCCAGAGCCTTATAGGAAAAAGGTACTGGGGGGAGGGTGGGAACTAAAGTTCATTTGCTTCTCCAAGTTTTCAAAGGTCTCCTGGATGGAGAAGAGCACTGAGGAGTAAAACCTTGTTGGGGACAATGCTGTTTAGGCCAGTAAGAACAAATGGTGTGGGCCCTGGAAAATGAGGGACCTGGGAGCAAAATGAGGGCTGGAGGCTGGGAATAAAGGGCAGATGTTGTTTGTTTAGGCTCAAGGAAAGGGTTTGGGACAGGAAGGAGTGCCCCAATGGGAGGAAGTACCCAGATGGGAGGGGTGCTAGGGACAGGAAGAATGCTTGGCAGAGTCTAGTGCCAGATCAAGAAAGAAGAGCATTCTGTTTATAGAACAGGAGGGCATACAGATGGCGCTAACTTATTCCTCGGGTTGGCTTTCAGCTCCTACCTGGGAATGAGAAAACTTGTTCCTCTTCCCTTCCTGGATTATCCAGGAGCCCTGGACTCAGATGCAGTGACCTTAGTTCTAGCCCCTTCCTTTCTCTGGGTGAACCTCCCTTAGCATCTTCACTCATAAACCAAGGGACTTGGACTGGAGGCGCTGAGCTATCCTGTCAGGATTCTAGAGGAGGAAGGAGTTACTTTTTCTGTTTCCAAAGCTGCCTACAAGAAGAGGATTCCAACAGCTGTCCCAGAAGGATGCACAGCAAGACCATGGAATTTCCCTTCTCCTGCACCATAGGGACCCACGCTCCACTCTATCACTGCCAGTGGTTTAATTTTATATACGACTTGGGACTTCTCAGCCTCCTTTTCAATTGGTTAGTTATCTTGTGGTTTCCTCACCTTTCTACAATGGAAAAACAATGGCTCAGGCCTGAGTCGTAGGGAGATAATCCCAGGGGTCCACACTCTAACCTTGCACCCACGCTTTGGGTTGAGATAATGGGGTGCTAAGTGCCACCCCTTTTGTAAAAAATTTTGTAAAATTTCATGTAAAGCATCATCCCCAACTCCATTTTCTTGGCTCAAATAAGGAATTCTGCCCCCTTGCTGCCAGGTATTCTGATCTTCACAGTTCCTATCCCTCTTTCCTGATGACCTGGCACCACACTTTATAGTACTGGATTAGTAACCCCGATTTCTTTCCACCCTTCGCAGTGCATTTTACATTTTACAATCTAGCCTTCCCCTCCTGTCCTGTGGGTAAAGTGCTCCTGAATGCTTACGACCCCAAACAAAGCTTCCTTCCTATCCATTTTCAAATCCCCTTTCTCCAGGTCCACCCTAGAGGGATTAAAATCCTCCACATCCCAGCAGCTAGCGACAAGGCCACGACTGGCAAGAGGTGGGGACTTAGCTGGATCCATCCAAGAGTGCATATACAGTGCATATAGCCTCTCTGTCCTAAACATACTTGCAATTCCTGGCAAGAACTACTTCCCCTCCACTTCCTCCTCGAGTTTTCCGAGGGAGGGAGTGGGAGCGTCCCAACGCGGAAATCGAGGTGCTAGTCCAGACTGCTCACTTGGCTTTAGTCATAGGAGGATAATTCCTGTCTCAAGTCTACCACAAGGTACAAAGCTGCTTCCCCTGGTTCAACCGGTCGGTCTGTAACAGGGAGAGCAAGGAGATTTCGGGATTCAGTACCGAGGCGCTGGAATAGGGGTTTTACACACGCTTCCGCAGTCCAGCCCCCTGCCGGGACCGGCAGGGAGCCACGTTGACCGCAGGGTGGTGGTGTTCACCTACTCTCGACACCGCAACTTGCCGGGGAGGGGCGGGGTCCTGCGATCGCCCCCTGCCCACCTCCGGCAACCCCTGGCTCCCACCTGGTCCCGGCGCGGCCTGCGCGCCAGCGAGGTACGCGCCGTGAAGTACTGCTCGAGCTCCGAGTCCGAGTCCTCTTGGCTACAGTAGCCACTGCTTGTTGTGCTGCTCCAGGTCATCTCGAAAGAAGGCGTCTCCGCCTCACCCATCGCAGCGCCCGCCCGGTGCCCCCGTCCGGTGCGTCGGTAACCTCCAACCACCGCCCCGGGCGCGCGCGCGTGTGTACGCGTGTGTCAGTATGCGCGTGCGCTGGAGCCTGCGCCGCGCCGCAACCGTTAGGACTGAAACGAAGACAGCCAGGATCTAGCTCTTGTCTCATTGGAGGAGGAACGTCGAGGGGCGGGGACACACCCGCTTCTCATCCAGGAATGACTTCATCGCCCAGGCAGCTAGACTTAGCTCCGACAGGCAGGCCCCACCTCCCATCCGGAATGTGTCGGAGCGCATGCGCAAGTGCGTCAACATAGCCGTAGGACCGGAAGTAGGATGGTTCGGAAAGTGCGCGTGCGCGCAGCCGAGGCAAACTCCCGCAGGGGTACCCTTGGGGACTGTGGGGTCTTCGCGCTGCCAGGTCACCGGGTACCTTTGCGAGCCCACGCGCAGAATTAGCTACTCTCTGCTGCCGGGAAATCAGCTCCTAAAACGCTCGTTGCCCGTCCTCGCCCCGCCCGTCAGCCCCCGCCCTCTTGCTCACCACGTTCGTGTCCCGCTCCAGGGCGGGTTCCCAGCCCAGGTCCCGGGGCCCGCAGCAGTCCAGGCAGACGAGCGCACGGCAACGGTAGTGGCAGGTGAACTTGCAGTCTGTAGAGAGGCCGGGTCGTGAGGCGGAGGGGCCCCAGCTCGGGGAAGCGTCCCGGGGATTGAAGGGAAGCGCGGGATTGAGGGCCGTTGCCCGCCTGGCTCTGCATGATCGGCCTATCTCTGGCCGAGTTATGGCTCTAGTGTTGGTCCCTGGGCGTCTGGAAACTGGCTGGAAGGCCTCAGGCAATTAGGGATGTAGGCCTGCTCAACAGTTGGTTTTTTTTTTTTTTTAAAACAGGGTCTCACTCTATTGACAGGGATAGAGTACAGTGGCGTCATCATGGCTCACTGCAACCTCAAACTCCTGTGCTCAAGCGATCCTCCTGCCTTGGCCTCCCAAAGTGCTAAGATTACAGACCTGAGCCACCGGGCCTGGCCAGCAGTTGGATCTTTAGCGCCTCGCGCAGAGCTTCCTCCTTCCATATTGTCAACTTCTCCCTGAACTCATTTTACTTGAAGGAGAAACCAAAAACTCTTAATCCATGTCCCCCTCTAATTGGCATCTCTCTCTGCTCCCCTCGGAACAAAACACTAGTCTATATACACTCTTCTTTGCCTTCACTCTCTCCTCTACCCACTGCAGACAGGCTTGTCCCTCCCTCCAGGAAACTGCCCTGGTAAGGGTCCTCGGAAATCTTGTGTACTGTTGAATGGTATCTAGTGTTCCATTCTTCACTCTCACCTCCTCAGCATCGTTTGATACTTACTCCCCTTGGCTCTCAGGGGACATGATCTCTTAGTTTTCCTCCCACGCCCCTGCAGTTCCTGCTCAGCTCCTTTGCTGGTTTTGCCTCAACTTCCAGATCTAATGGTGATGCCTGGGGCTCAGTCCTGATCACTGCCCTGCTCTGTCCATGCTCACCTGCACCAGATGCATGGCTCAAGCACCGACTTCCCAGATCAAATCCTATGTGCCAGTAACTTCACTTGAATGTCTAAGACATTTCAAGCGAACAAGGCCAAAATTTAACTCACTTTTCCACCTTACTCCTATCCTTGCCAAAGTTCCTTATTGCTGCAAAAATTGCCATTATTCCCCTAGATGTTTGAGACAAAAACCCAAACTCATCCTTCATTCCTCCTGTCTCTATCTCTGATACACACCCAGGTTGTCCTGTTCCTCATCTCCATGGCTACTTTATTTCTCCTTGGGAACACTGCAATATCTTAGCCCTTGCTCATTCTTCATGTTCTGTCACAACTCCTATTCTCCCCTCAGCTGAATTTACTCCTGTGACTTACTCCTGTGGAGAGGATCTCCATTCATACACAGGCCTGGGATATACCTTCTCTAAGTTCCTAAATGGGCCAGAGCAGTGATTCTCAACCCAGACTGCACATTAGAATAATTTGGGGAGTTTTAAAAACATTACTGGTGCCTAGGGTCCACTCCCAGCAATTGATTCAACAGGTCTGAGGTAGGATCTAGGCATAAGGGGGTTGGAGGGTTGTAGAAGCGCCCCAGGCGATTCTGGCTGGTGTATAGCCAGTGGAAGAGCAATCTCTGCTTGCTGGTGATTCCCAGGGTGGGCAGAAGGACCACATGGCTGTGTTCCATGTTTTAGCACCTGGTTTACTGGGCCCGAAATAGGTGTTTGCTAAATAAAGACTCAACAAAATTTCTGCTTGCAGAGGGTCACCCAAAGTTCTAACTTTTTCCAGGCCCCCTGCCATAGGTGGGTAACTTCCCTTCACCCCAGGGATTCTGGAGGGGGGGATACAGTGGAATGAGTCTTTGGGAAGAGGCAGGCTTGGGTATATGGGCACAAAGGACAGTAGGCACAAAGCCTTTCTCAAGAAGGGCCAAGGCACTTTAAAGAAGCTTGAAATCAGCACCCTGTTAAAACACAGGCAACCACCTCTGCCCAGCTGCGCCCCAGCCTCGGATAGAGCACGGCAAAGGATAAAGCATCTTCCTGCACTCTTCCGAGATGGGGCAAAAGTAACGCACCTAGTTCTCAGGAACTCTCTCAGCCAACCCCCCCCCGCCACGACTTGACCCGCAGAAACAGCGCTGCCCCTTGGCCGCCTGTTCCACTCTCGCGGCGCGGGGCTGCTACTCACGCGCGCACTGCAGGCCCTTGCGCACGACGCCCCAGATGAAGTCGCCGCACAGGTCGCACCACGTGTGCGTGGCAGGCCCCGCGGGCTGGAAGCGGTGGCCGCGACCGGGGACCAGCTGCCGTGCGGGATTGCGCGCGGTGCCCGGCGCGATGCGCAGCGCGTTGGCACGCTCCAGCCGGGTGCGGCCCGGGCTGGCGCGCCCAGTGGGTGCTAGCTCCCGCAGCTCAATGAGCTCAGGCTCCGCCGACATGGCCCTGTTGGGCCGGGGCTTCGGCTGGCTCTGGGCACTAGCAAGCGCGAGGCGGGCGGGGCTGCAGGGCGGGCCCGACTTCAGCGCCGCCCCCAGGGTCCAGGCAGGGCCGGCGGGAAGGAGCTGAGAGCGACGCAATGGAAACCTGGGTGCGAGGACTGTGTGGGCTCGAAGGCAGAGCCGGGCAGGGGTTGGGGGCATTGTGGCAGAGCCCCTGCCCTGCTTTTCCCCACCTCCTTCATGCCCTCCCCGATCCCCGACGACAGAGGCGACGGTGACCAGTGACCGCAAAGCGCCATATAGAGACGTGCGTGTTTCTGAAGGCCAGCTTTACTGTGCTAGAGGAAGAGGGTCCCCGCATCCGGCCCTTGCCCTTCTGCGCCTGTTTGCTGTGGCAGCATCCTCCGCCTACCCACTGGGTGGGGCAGGAAGTCGAAAGCCTTCGCTTGGGGAGGGGAGGGGAGGGGGGGATGGGTCAGCAGCTCTACCCTCCCGCTTTGCTCACCACCAGGGGAGTCTGAGGCACTGGCAGAGCCTGGACTGAAATCCTGGGGTTCAGGGGTGCATTCTGGGTGGGTTCCCTTGCAGGGGTGGTAGGTTCTCAGCAACTGCAGCTCTCATTTCACTCTGTCTCCCTGGGCTGCCAGGACACAAGTCTTTCCATGCTTCTCCCAGTGCTTAACTTGGCAATCTCTGCAGGCAGGGGGGCTTGTGAGGATAGCAGTGTATGTGGGGGAATCTGGGAGTGGGGCTTAGGGGTGCAAGGTCCTAGGGTACGCTCACCTGCAGCAATACCACTCATTCTGGCATCGAGAGCAGCGCTTGGAGGCCTCTGCACTACAGTGGGCACAGCGGGGCCGCTCTGGAGCCACTGCCTCTAGCACATCCAGCCTGTAGGTCTCAGCCCACCTGGAGGAGGGTCAGGAGGGCCTGAATGAGCCTGGCAGGTGGGGGCACCCTGCCCACCTCCATACCTCCTGCATCCCATCCACCCCTTCTGGCAGTTCAGCAGGTCTTACCTTCGTGCCTGCAGCCGCAGGTCCTGCTCTGAGGGGCTGAACACATGCCGAAGCTGATGCTTGGCAATAGCCTGCCACTTGCCTCTGTTCTCTTGCTCCAGCCGCTCCCAGATTTCTGGGATCTAGGGGAGAGAAGTGGAGAGTGGCAGGAAGGAGCTGGCAAAGTGGACAGTGGTCCTGAGCAACTAAGCTTCCAGTGCCTACCTGTTCCAACACCAGGTCCTTCTTAGGGGGCTGGGTTTCAGCTAGGGCCAGGTGGGCCAAGAAACCCTGCAGGTCTGCCAGATTGGGCAGCTGGTCGAGTAATGTGTCTGTGAGGAAGGCCCGAAGCTGCAAGGATGTCCAGTGGGCGTCAGTTTGAATCAGGTGCTGGCCAGAGGGCCAAGGAAAAGGGAGAGCCTGGGCTGGACTGAGGGTGTCTGGGGGGCCCATGTCCCACTCGCTGCTGCATTACCTGAGACCCGAGGACTGAGGTTGAGGTGGGTGATCAAAGATAAATAGCAGGGATGCAGTGGGGGTAGGATGGGGTACAGCAGCGCTGGGGCTGTAGGGACTGGTGTGGGGGTAGCTCCCCACCTTGAGCAGCTGTCCCTTGGCAAAGCTTGTGAGGCAGTAGCGGGCCCGGGCCTGAGGGCTTAGCAGTAGGTTGTATAGGGCAATCCACACTTGCCCGTCCAACTTGCTCAGCTTTTGCTGCTCTGAGGGGGCCACTGTCTGCCAACGGCCACCCTCAAATTGCTGCAGCTTGCCTAGGGAGAGGAAGCAGCACACTGGGTGCAGGCATTGCATTTTCTTTGAGTGACCCAGCTATGTGGGTTGGGGGACTGACCACTGCTTGGGCATGGTGGGAGAACTTGGGCTACACGACTTGCCCAGGCTACAATGGTACTGACCCCAGAGCAGGGTGAGTCCTCAGTAGTGGACACATGGACTTTACCTGCTACAGAGGCCAGGCATAGGCCCACCTTGGGTGAGGCATCCTGGTACCCTCTGAGGGCTGGGGGAAAGGGTTTGTCTGCCTGTGTGCAAGCTGCCCACCCCCATCAATCCCGAAGAATGTCCTAGAAGCAGTGGGCTGGGGCTTAGTTGCATAGGGGAAGACCTTACCTCCTTCCCTCCGGCTCCAGGGACTGTGCTCCAGCAGTTCCACCAGAAGACAGGGCAGGTTGTGGGTGCTGAGCATGCGGCTCAAAGTGCTCAGGGAAAGGCTACAGGCCGGGGTGCCAGAAGGGAGGTGAGCAGAGGCAGGCTACAGGCCAGTCTTCCAGCCCTCCACCATAGGCCCAAGGCCCAGTAGGGTGCCCACCTGTCCACACAGTCTGTGATGTAGCGCAGTACCGAGAGGGCCTTCAGTGCAATCTCAAATTCCATCAGCTCTGCCTGCTTCTGCAGCTCCTAAGAGGCCACACATTGTTCAATCTGGGCCACCCCTGGCCTGCACAGGCCTTGGAGAACCTGGATCTAGTCCTTGCCAACCCCAGGGAACCTCAACCCACCTGCATAGGGGTGCTGTCCTGGGACCCCTCCTTCTCAGAGAGGCTACCACGGCCAGTCTGGGCCACCAGCAGAGTCAGTTTGCGGTGACAGTAGTCCACAAGGTCTAAGACGGTGTCCTCTGCTGACTCACATACCTCCTGGTGGGTAAAGGGAGGGAAAACTTTCTGTATCTGATGCCCTCCTCACATAGACACAACCTCCCTTTCTGCCAGGCTATGGCCTGGAGCAGTAGCCCATGGGCAGGGATAGCATCTCACCTTGTGGAAGAACACCGTCTCCAAGAGGTTGATGATGGACGCTTCATGGTGTACCTGTCAGACAAAGAGGAGGACAGGCCCTGGGGCTGCTGAAGTGGGGATAGGGGCCACTAGCTATCCTCCCCAGTCCAGGGCCCTCTGAAGGGGTGGGAGGAGGTCTGAACTGAGGGCCCAGCTCACCACCATGTATATGGGGAAAGTGTTCTGGGGCTTGAAGTCCTCCAGCCTGCACAGCACGGGGAACACCTTCTGCTTCCACATCTCCACTGCGATCAGCTCTTCCACTAGCGTTGGAATCTTTGAAGGGTGGGGGACAAGACAGGGATGAGTTGGGCCTGTCTTATCCTGGCAACCCTCCCATCCCTGGATCAGCCCAGCTCAGCTCTCCTCAAATTCCCCTTGGGTCCCTAGACTCTCCAGACCCCAAAGTACCCTTCCTGACTTCTCTCTTGCACCTTGGACCTTCATTTCCAGCTGCCCCCAACATCCCTGTGGGGACATACCCCATGCTTCCTGTGACTAGCCTGCATCCTGTCCCCAGACTGCCTTGCCCTCCCTGTACAAGCACCCTTATCTCCCCTCCCCTCCCCTCCCTCATCCAGGCATCCCTTTCAGGCCCATCCTCCTGCTAATTCCCTCCCTCTTGTCCCTGTCCCACCCTCCAAGACTCTCATGTGCCTTGGCCTCACCCTTACTCAGGGCTCTTCACAGTGCCGTATTCCTACCTTACCCCCTGGTGGTGAGCTCCCCCTTTTTCTTGCGGGGCAAGCCTTTTGTCAAGTGATATCTCAGATCTTTTACTGGTGCCGCTCCCTGGCCCATGCTGCAGCCAGGTATCTCCCTGGTTTCTAACTCCCCCTCTCATGTTGGCAAGGCTGCCTCTTTCTGTGCCAAAGTCCCACTCCCACTTCAGTTGGGGCTCCCTCTGGCCTTACAGTCAATTCAGGGATGCCTTTAGCACTTGGGCTTTCCCACAAAGGTTAGGCTGTTCTAGGATCCATGACCCTAATCGACCCATGCCCTGCACCAGGCCTGGTGTACCAGGGTCCTGTCCAATAGGAGTACAAAATGAAATGTGTAATACAATCTTCTTTCCCCTTCAGGGAGGACAGGTGTACCAGGCCAGAGGGAAGAGCACACACCTAGGGTGATCCTGAGGGGTAGAGAGGGTGTGGGGAGGAAAGCAGGAACCCTGCATGTGACCTCGAAGTACCTTCCCATGGGTGACCAGCAGCTCCTGAATGGGCTCGCCCTGGCTGACCGTGGCATCAAGGATGGCTTGCATGTTCAGCTTCTCCAGGTTCTCATGCTGCTGGTTCCACCTGCCCCAGAGGGTGTGTATGTGCATTTGGTGCACATGTGGGAATTAGGAGGATGGGGGCTGAATCCTATTGAAGCCTAACGTTATCCTGAGGGCCGGGGAGACACATATATACATACTCCTATCTCGGAGAGCTTTGCCTCCCCACCTGGGGGCTCCTCCACACTGGGTAACCCTCCCCCAGTGTCAGGCCCAAGCTCCCCCACTCAAGGACAATGACCCCGTGACTACATCTGACCCAGGTGCCTCACCCTTCGGAGCCCATCTCGCGTAGCTGGAAGCTGCGCAGACGCCGCACCAGCACGTCAGCTTCCCCGGGCAGTAGCAGCTCCAGGTCGCCCATGTTGGGGCTGGGGTGCAGCCGACTTCGGACAGCAGCCAGGACGGGGTGCCGACACACTCGGGGACGTCGGACTCCTGCGGGGCCGAAGTCTGGGACAGGACAGTTGTGGAGCGGTTGGGGCGCGTGGGTCCTTGTCGCCATAGAAACGGGTTAGCTTGCGCCTGCGCAGTGCAGCCCGGGCCCCGTCCCCGCCCCCGCCGGCGGCTTGGCCAGGGTCGGGACTGGTTCCCCGCCCGCTTCACCTGCCTGGCTGCCAATAGCAACCTTGTTGGATTACCAGACCTCTGTCCTTCACAACGGGCTGCTGCCCCCGAGCCTCTCCTGAGCTCTGGACCCCCCTGGCCTAGACTTCTCGGACGTCAAGTCAAGTAACCCTGACCCCCCCACTAGCTCCTCCTGCATCTTGGCCCACTCGATGCTCCTCCTCATGGCTTCCTGGTTCCCATATTTCCATTAGTTGGCTCTACTCCTGAAATACTGCCCAGAGCCCACAACTTCTCTCCATCTGAATCCAGACTGCATTACCTCTCCTGGGTGTAACTGCAGCGGCCTTTCACTGGACCTACTTCTGCTTTTGACCCTCAGGAGCTGCCAGGAGTCTCAAAGGTGTACATCAGACATTATTACTCCCTTGCACGAGAGTGGCTCTGTGGCTTCCTCTGGCACTGAAAATAGTAGGTCTGAAGCTGCAGCCTAGCAGCTCTGCAAGATCTACTTCCTGCCCTCTCTCCTAACTTGGGGCTTCAATTCTTGGCTTTCTCCCTTTGCCTCCTATGTTCAAACCGCATGGGCCTCCCTTGGGTTCATCCCATACATCCCAAAGAGGTTTTTGCCTCAGGGTTTTGCACTTGCATCCTCGCCTGGAATACTGTTTTTCCTTCAGGGTTCAGTTTATGTCATCCCAGTGGGGTCTTTCTTGGCCATCTAATCCAGAGCAGTCCTTGTTGTCATCTTTTTTTTTTTTTAAAGAGATAGGGTCTCACTTTGTTGCCCAGGCCTCTCGAACTCCTGGGCTCAAACACTCCCTTTGCTTCAGGCTCCCGAGTAGGTGGGACTACAGGCACATGCTACCACACCTGGCTAATTTTTTTGTAGAGATGGGGGGCGGGGGGGGTTTTGCTATATTGCCCAGGCTGGTCTGGAACTCCTGGCCTCAAGCGATCCTCCCGCCTCGTCCTCCCAAAGTGCTGGGATTACAGGTGTGAGTCACCACACCTGGCCCCAAATCACTCTTTATCACATCTCTGTTTCTGGCTTTTTATTTCAGTTTGTAATTAGCAGCGGGTACCCTTACTTGTCCATTGTCAGTCCTACCCACCAGATGGCGCTCCAGCACGCCAGGCTTGGGGCTATTTCATTCACTGCTGGGTGCCCTGTGGCAGAGGCAGTACTCAATAAAGGTAGGTTGAAATGCATGACTTTATTTACAGAACTAAGATCAACCTCCACACAGTATGAACTAGCCTACTGGTCTAGCTCCATGTAGCATGCAGGACTTAGCAGGAGGTAGTAGCCATAACAATGTGCCTATCCGGCCACCACCAGCCTCATTTCCAGCAGATGATGATGTTGGGGTCGTTTTCAAGCCGCTCATCCAGCTCACGGTAGCTCATGCCTGGGTAGGGTGGTGGAAGTGAAGTCAGTGGCCTTGGCTTGGCCACCCTGCCCTGACCCCACCCTGACTGCCCTGCCTGCCTCCACCTGTCTTGCAGCAGATCTCATCATAGCTGTGGCAGCCTGTGTAAAGCCGGGCAGGGTGGCTCCACTCTTCCTGAGACACCCGCACGGGATACTTCTGAAGTCGCCGAATCAGGTTCTTCATAAGCCCAAACTGGATCAACTTCCTAGGGTAAGGGTCAGGGGAGAGAGGGGTGATGCCCTGGCCAGGCCTCCTTCCAGCCAGGCCAACCCTTTCCTGTAGTCTTCCCTTCAGTGGCCAGACTGGCCTCCAAGCCCATCAACTCCAGGACACCTGCCTGTACTAGCAATGCCATGTGACTCTGCTCACTTGGAATCATCCCCTGCTTCCTCTCTGACCCAGGGCTCCTGTCAGACACAGAGGGTCTACCTTCTCTCAGGTAATCCCCTCATGCTCCAGGGATCCCCCTCTGACCGTTCATCAACATGCTGTAGCTGCTGGGGGTGGCGGCCAATGAGGTCTCGCACAGTAGTTCCAGGGCTCAGACTGCAGTACAGCTGGAACACATCCCGGAGACTGGCCCTTTTGTGCCCTGTGGATGCCAGGGTTCAGCTTGCCAGGTGGCCCTGCCCTCCCCACGATGGCCTCCCCCAGAGCTACTACTACCTTGCTTGGTCACATAGGATAGACATGCCTCCTGCAGGGATTTGTCGTCTACCAGGTCCTGGACCTTGGGCGTTGGACAGTACACATTGGAGTACTAGAGGGTAAGAGAAGACACAGGGACCCGATTGAGTGGCTTGGGAAGCTGATATAGTCCTGGTCTGGCCCAGCCACATGGTTCACTCCACTTAACCATACCTGAGACTCACCTACCTGGAGGATGGATACCAGTGTCACAACGCCATAGTACCTGAGAGAGACAGGTGTGCTCAGCTTCTGAGGACTATGCCTTCCCAGCCCCCATACTCAGGGCCCCTGGCTCTTCCCTGGCTTGTGACCTTGTACTGGATGTGACTGTAGTCCCACTCACAGCAGGTTCTGGATAGCAATGCGCACCAGGTTGAGCTCCACGTCTGCCTCAGCTGAAATCTTCTGGACATGGCGGAAACCATCAATGTAGGGCAGGATCTGGGCAGAGTAGGGCAGGGTCAGAGGAAGAAGGATGAGGCCAGGGCTGTAGCCAGCCCTAGGTGATACCCAGGGAGAGATGGCATACCTGTTGTGTAGTGAGGTCCCACTGTGAGTTGAAGAACTCCTCCTTGTCCTTGGTAAAGACAGGCACATCATATTCCTGGGCCACAGGAGGGTCTGGACGCTGCTCTATCACCTTCAAGTGGATGGTGTTGGACTCATCTGCAGGGGCCCCACCCATATCTTCAGTGCCACTTCTTCTAAGTGGCTCTCAATTACCATCCAGGCCTCCCAGCATCCCTTGAGGCAGTCAAGTGGCTCTGGGCAGGGTCAATCTTCCCCTTTTATGGAGCGAGAAACTGAGGTCCAGAGGGGGAAAGGAATATGCCCAAGGCGCAGAGCTGGAGAGCTCTACTGGCTCCCCCATCCCCATCATGCACCAGACCCTGGACATCAACACCTCAGCCCATGGCTATTTTCTGGCCACCAGTTCATTGATGTGTCTTGTCCTTCTCCCCTACTTTCCCCTGCCACTTTTCCATCCCTCCTCTACCCCTCTGCTGTCCTTGCAGAGGCTGGGCCATACCAATGGGCAGAGTGCACCGGCCTGAAGCATTTAGCTCCTCCAGCAAGATGGTCATGATGGGCACCAACTTCTGCTTGCTCTCCTCCGTGGACACGAAGCTGCTCTCTAGCTGGATAGAGTACGGACATGGTGGGTACAACCCAAGATCCCTGCTGGCTGGCTGCCCTGTCTGGGTCCCGAGATGGCTAACAGGGTCCCAGGTCTGGGGGATTTTGGAGACATGGGAACACTTTCCCCAACTCTGCCTGCCTATACACCCAAGCCCATATCATTTGCAGACCTCCAGTGTGGTCAGGTAGCCAGCCAGCTTTTTAACGATGGGCTCGAGGGCACAGGTCTTGGCCTGGGCATCACACACAAAGCCCAGGTTGAAGAGGAGGGCATTGCGGCTGTACTTCTTGTGTTCAATGCACACAGGACAGCCGATCAGCTTCTTTTCCATGGCTGTGCTGGATGGGTGGAAAAGAGTCAGGCCTGCCCCCAAGCCTATTCCCTTCTCCTGGGAATCCCCCCCACCCTCAGCTAGGGCCTCACACAGTGATGAGCTTGTTTTGCAGCTCTGGCTTGGTGATGATGTACACTTGGACCGTGTCAAACAGCTCCCGGGAGATGAAGTCCTCAGGGACCTGGGGGAGGGGTGTGTGTGGCAACAGGCTCCTCAGTGGACATGGGTAGTGGGTGTAGTACAAAGGGTACCCTCCTCACCCCAGGCCCAAGCCCTGTTCTCCAGCGTTTCCTTCACTCCCATCCACCTAGGCCTACTACTATTTTATGTTTCCAAACACATGCTGTGTTCTCATCTGCTTCCTGGCTTTTGCATATGCTGTTCCCTTTATCTGGAACATTCTCTCCTCCCTCACCTAACTTCCTATGCTTCATTTAAGTCTTAATCCAGGGATATTCATGGGCCACCCATCGGACCCCCACAGCCCGATTTCCTACCAACACTGCCTATGTGCGCTATGTCCTCCCACCCCGCCACACCAGGAGCCGGGGACCTGGATCTGAGTATCCTCTCTGCTCACGGTTGTTCGCGAATGAAGGAGTGGTGTGCCCACATGCAGCACGGGGATTTACCGCCTCCAGGCAGCCGGCTGAGCTCCCGAGAACGCCTGTCTCCCCGCCCAGTCCCGTGAGCCCAGGTGGCACCTGATAGGTTATCTTGGGTCCCAGCGTGGGGTGGAACTCGCTGAAGAATATGCATTCTATGCGGCAGCCGCTGCCCATGATGCTAGCAGGACCTGGATCCGTGGCTCTTCGTCCCTAGCGTGCAGAGGCGCCCCACCCCTGGGAACACCTGTCGGAGACAGCCCGCAGGCCTGGGCCGCCGGGTCACGCAGAATTAAGCGCGCACACGCCAGCGAAGCCTTCGGCTCAATAGCGCCTGCGCAGCGGGACTCAGAGGCGTGGCTGGGGAGGTGAGGGGCTCGTCTCAGGAAGTGCAGGGTGGGTAGACATCGCACCCGGAAGTGAAGTGCCTCCGCGACAGAGCGGCAGCGTGCGCGGCAGGGCCCTGAATATCCAGCTTTCTTTGGAGAAAACCACTGCATCAGGGCGGCGCTGTTGGTGAGGCAGGCAGATCCCTAGCATGGAGGGGGAGCATGCCACCGGCATTTAGGGAGGCAGTGCGCGAAGGGATTCACGCTGTTACTGGGACCGGAGCTGGGGACTACAATCCCCATCGTGCTCCACGCCCTCCCAGGTGGCGCTCCCGTCGGTGACGGCGTGATGCACGCTGGGATTTGTAGTCTTCCATGGCCTTGCGCATCCTACCTGGAAGGTGGATCAGGGATTATTAGTACCGGTTCAGATAAAGGTACACGCTGACAGGCCGCCGGTCTTCGACTAGCATGCTGTGACTATTCCTAGTGCTGGTCTTGGTAGGGTTTCTACCATAACTTCTTGGAAAAGGGTGGCATTCCTGCCCTGTAACCTTTTGTCCAGTGAGAGGAGTGGACAGTGGGCACCTGAGACCTTTGCCCACACTACTATGCTTTCAGGCTACAGTCGCCAGCCCGGCTGACCATGGCCCTTTCTGCGGAGACCGAGTCACACATCTACCGAGCTCTGCGCACTGCCTCTGGGGCTGCCGCCCACTTTGTGGCCCTGGGCTTTACCATCTTTGTGGCTGTGCTTGCGAGGCCTGGCTCCAGTAAGTAGAATTCATAGTTGACTTCTGGAGAGGGCAAGGTCAGTTTTCCTGGGGAACAGGGGCAGTAGGAAGCCTTGGGCATAACTCCTGGTAACAGGCCTGGCTGGCTGAGGGTTGGCTGAGGGATATTCTGTGCTGGAGGGATGTGTGGGTGGTGCAGTTGGGTGTGGAGCTTCTGCCAGCCTGGCCAGACCCCACAGAGTACCTGGTTTCTCTTTCCTTGTGTGGGTGCTCCATGTGGTTGCGTCTCGGGAGGTGCTGAGGAAGATGGGAGGACTACCAGAGGAGTGGCAAAGCATGGCCTCTGATCCAGGAAGAGGCTGCGAAGAATGGATAGGTGTGGGGTCAGCTTGTTGCAGCAAGAGACAGCTTGCATTTTGGCAGCACCTCCTTGGGTGATGGACTGCCGGTATTCTTCAGCCTTTAAGGATTGTTATGACTGGTTTCTTCTTGCCTCAGCCCCACTAGGTCTCCTTTTCTTATTCTAGGCCTGTTCTCCTGGCACCCTGTGCTTATGTCTCTGGCTGTAAGTAGTGGGCAACTCTTAGGGGTGGGAGCATGGGCATAGGTGGTGGCCCTGGCAACCTCTAATCCTTGTTGACACTTAATATTCTTTTGGAGGAGTTGCATGCTCCAATTCCTGCCTGTGATGTATATCCGAGACTTGAACCAGAATATTCAAGACCCAGGACAAATGCATGTTTGTCTAAACACAAAATGAGGCTTTACCTACTTCAAGGCAGGAAGCTGAGAGATTGCATTTGGATGTACCTCTGTCCCTTTGTACCTTAATTTATGGTGATGCACTTAACTTTCTCTGAAACAGTGCACCCATGTGGCCAAATCTTGCCAAGAAATTGTATCTAGCCCCATGATAGGGAACAAAGCTTGTGAATCATTTATAACTGCCACAATCTAAACCTTGTGTTTGCTGGGTAACATGGCAGAGATGACATTTCAGAATAGCACCTAAGAAGTGTGGAGAGACATCTCTGTTTACTCAGGACAGATATACCGTCCCAGATGGAGTTTTCTATTCTTGCCCACCAAATGGATAGTCTTGTCAATGGGAAGATAATAAAAAAAGGGAATCAGTCCAGAATCACTGACAGCTTAGAAAGTTATCTAGAGCCCTTTTTCCTTCTGCTGGGGCAGCACCCTCACTTAAGTTTCCCATCCTGTCTCCTCAGTTCTCCTTCCTGATGACCGAGGCACTACTGGTGTTCTCTCCTGAGAGTTCACTGCTGCGCTCCCTCTCACGGAAGGGCCGAGCACGCTGCCACTGGATGCTGCAGCTCGTGGCTCTGCTATGTGCACTGCTGGGCTTCAGCCTTGTCATCCTCCACAAAGAACAACTTGGCAAAGCCCATCTGGCCACACGGCATGGGCAGGCAGGGCTGCTAGCTGTGCTGTGGGCAGGGCTGCAGTGCTGCGGTGGGGTGGGGCTACTCTACCCCAAATTACTGCCCCGATGGCCCCTGGCAAAGCTGAAGCTATACCATGCCACTTCTGGGCTGGTGGGCTACCTGCTGGGTAGTGCCAGCCTCTTGTTGGGCATGTGCTCACTCTGGTTCACTGCCACCGTCACTGGCGGAGCCTGGTACCTCGCTGTGCTATGCCCTGTCCTCACCAGCTTGGTCATTATGAACCAGGTGAGCAATGCCTACCTATACCGCAAAAGGATCCAACCATGAGCTCCTCCCAGCATAGGGGAGACCTGGATTTGCCCTTTACTGTAGGAGCTGGGGCTGGGACCCCCTGGACTCTTTCAGCTGACTTCGACATCTCAGGCACTGGCTCAGTCAAGGGTAGGAGAAGACCCATGTGTGATATTTTTGCTTCTTATGCCAGAGTGTCTCCCTTTTCCTTCTCTTCTTTCCATCATCCCAGAGGAACATACAGATCATGTATCTGGATGAAGCTGGGTTTGCAAGATTGCCTCCCCAGCAATGCAGCTCACACTTGTACTGGTATGTTCAGAAATTTCAGGATAAAAAATAAAATTAAAAAAAAGACTGAAAAGACTGATGGAAGGAGCAGCCCAGAGTTGGGGATGGTTCTTGTTGATGCCATCAGCATGAGAAAACGGGCACCTGGGCAAGATGGGGACCCCCTGTCCCTGGCTGCTCACTGAGGGGCTGAAGCTCTCCTAGCACAAATCTCCAGGATCTGGCTGCTGAGCTTCCCATGCCAGCCAGGGTGCCCTAGCAGGCCCTGCAGCTATAGTGGTGAATGGTACAGCTATGTGTCCTTCCCATCTCTCAGCTGCCCACTATGCTGGAGTCTTTAGACTGTGGTGGTTCCACAGACACAATGACAGGACGGAAGCTGGACATGGGTTGTCTCCATTGGTGTCAGGCACCAAGGACTCTGTCTTGAAGGTGAGCCATGGATAAAAACAACTTACAATAGAGAGGCTGTCAACCACCAGATCCTCTGGGGAGGGGCAGAGGGCCTCCCTGACTGGGGATTAGAGAGTGAGGGGAAAAAAGGGGTGATGGTCTGAGGTGACAGCTTTGGGAAGGTGCTTGGCAGTAGGCATGTGGTGGGAGGGGGAAGGGGAGCTGGGGTAATGGGCTTCTTATCCAGCTAGAGTAACCTTGGGGACTGAGCCTTTGAACCCGGAGTAAAGTCCCCGTCTAACTTTGCAGTTGAGTGTGATGATGAAGGAGCTGCACAAGGTGGCCTGACAGAGCCCAGGAGTCATACCTCAAAGAACTGCTTTATTGATACTGCGAGGCTGGGCTTGGCTGCCCGCTCAAGTGGTCCTGTAGAAAATACCTGGGAACTGTGGCTGTTCTGGCTCAGAAGCAGTCACGCCACAGCAGAGGGAAACAAGAAATCCCAACATGAACATAGTCTTTCCAGGGGTGGGTAGGGATGTGCAGGCCTGCATTGGCTCTTGCACTGGCTGGGCCCCCAGAACATTTTTGGCAAATCTTTGCCTTGGCTCAGGGCTCTCAGCAACCAGTTTCAGATGTAAGGGCTGGCCCAGGAGCTGTGGCACTGGTGTCCTTGCAACCATTCGCTTGGGGCTTTCTGCTGAGGTACAGTCTACCTCAGACAGGGGCCTGGACTGGCTCATGCCTCAGGGGCCCCATGCCTGGCATAGTGGTTGTCTGGAGTTGGAACCAGGTAGCAAGAGTCCTGGGTAGTGTTGGCGAGAAACAGCAGAAGGCCACGGAAACCCCCAGCAGGCCTTCTTCCCTCTCCTCAGAGCGGCCAGTGCCCTGGAGTAGCTGAGAGGGTGTCAAGGGAGGTTTGGGAGAGGAGATGCTACACTCAAGGTGGTCTGGAGTTACAGCTTCGGGGGAGCTGCCTCGAAGGTGATTAGACTGGATTCTGGTGTAGTCCCCTTCCCTGGGGGCATGGGAGCTTTGTCTGAGGGCAGGGGGCTGTCCACCTTGGCCCCAGCCTCCTCTTCATCGTCATCCATGCTGGGCCAGACGGACTGATCCTCCACTCTCTTCAGTCGCTCATTGAGGGCCTTCAAGGCCAGTTGCCTGGGGCCAGAAGAGAGAGGACAAAGTCACTCTGGGTTTGGGCTTGGCCCATGCCTTACACCCTTCCACAACAGGCTGACTCCTCCCCCTACCACTTAGATTTCTCCTCCAGAATCCCATGTTTCCCCCATCCCCATGCAGGGCCTGGGGCTCCCCAGGAATTGGATTAGGGCTCACTCTGCCATCAGAATGAGAACCCAAAGGCTACAGAGTCTTCCCTCCATCGCTGAGGCACCTCTAGGCTGAGAAGGCCAGCTAGATATCTGCCAGATTGTCCACCATGCCAGTCACCAGGAGTGGTTCTGAGGGTGGTGCCTAAGGGTGGGTGGAGCTGGTGCTCTAGAGCAGATGGGTAGAATGGCAAGTCCCTGGAGATGTGAGTTTCTGTCTGGCACTGGCATCACATCCAAGGAGAGGGTTATTCTCCCCCTCTCCTGCTTAGGGGACTGTCTTGAGCCTCCTGGCAAGGGTCTATGGGGAAGGCTGGAACTCAGCACCTCCCTTGGCTCTCAGCCCAGGAAGCAGGGCTGACTTGGGTCAGTGTACCCCTCCTGACTCTAATATCCTCCTTCCCAGAAGAATCCCCAAAGCCACCAAGACCCGTGTTACAGCAGAGACTTAGCAGGGTCCTTGCAGGAAGAGCAAGAGAAGAAACAGCCCTCATGGGTATGGCATAGGCTAGAGTCTACTGATTCCATAGGGCAGACCCTTGGAGGCTCCACTTTGGGGGAAGATGGGAAAGCCCTCTAGAAGAAGGTATACACATGTGCTTGGGATCCTGCCCCACAAGATGGGAGTGCCCATACTGCCAGGAAACACTTCCAACAGTGGCCACTGTGGACTCCTGATGCCTCAGCTTCTCTGTGCCACCAATGTGGGCATAGCCTGTGTAGCCTGCCAGGTTCTAACAGAGAAACAAAATCTTCACCATGCCAAGAACATGACAGGAGAGGCACCAAGGACACAGGCATAGAAAGCTCCAGCACACTTCCACTCAGCCTGCCAATCTGGCACAAGACAAGTAGGTACAGACAGGACAGTCCTTCCCTGCTGCTGCCCAGGCTCCTGAAGATGCCCTTGCCAGTTCTAAAGCCTGCCAAGGCAAAGAGGTAAGTGCCATGCTAGTCATTTCCTCACAAGGGTCAAAGAGACAGATAGGAAACCCTGCCTCCCTCTATTAGTAGCCCTTTGGGATTGGGAGTAGCATGCAGTCAGATATCAAACTGATTGAAGTAACCCCCAATTCCATGTAAGCTAACAATGGTAAGGCTCTGTCAAGAACTCACCTCTTGACCTGCCCCACTCCTCTCACCCCAAACCTGCCTCCCCATCCATTTTCTTGGGCCTGGGTAAGTTTTCTGAATGTCCAGCCAACCCTAACAATCCAAGACCTTTCACTGGAGGAGGTGTCACCACTGGCCTGGCCCCACCTGAATAGCTCTGAGGGCAGGTCAGTTCCTACCAGGCCCCATCTCTTGTATTGAATCAGGTTAGGAGAGACACGTCTTTGAGACTTATTACCCATAAAAACCCAAGCTGTAAGGCCCAGAATTATACCCTGCAGCATGCTATATGTATTTTTTAACACCTAGCACCTTGGAGCATGGCAATCTGTGGCCCTTCCCCAGCTGGAAACTCCTTTGAGAAAGGGATGTGTCCCACACTCAACTCCACAGCCCCAGTGGAGAGTAAAGAGAGGGGTAACTCTTTAGTTGAAAGCATAAAGCTTCCCGCCAAGAACCCATTTCACAGATGAGCAAAAGCAGGAGCCTTGACAAATGCAAAGGAACAAAGCCTGCCCTAGATTTCACTACTCAAGTAATTGCCTCAAAAAACTCAAGGATATAGGCCGGGCGCGGTGGCTCATGCCTGTAATCCTAGCTCTCTGGGAGGCCGAGGCAGGCGGATTGTTTGAGCTCAGGAGTTCGAAACCAGCCTGAGCAAGAGCAAGACCCCGTCTCTACCAAAAATAGAAAGAAATTAATTGGACAACTAAAAATATATAGAAAAAACTAGCCTGGCATGGTGGCGCATGCCTGTAGTCCCAGCTACTCGGGAGGCTGAGGCAGGATTGCTTGAGCCCAGGAGTTTGAGGTTGCTGTGAGCTAGGATGACGCCACAGGACTCTAGCCCAGGCAACAGACTGAGACTGTCTCAAAAAAAAAAAAAACAACAACAAAAAAAAAACTCAAGGATAATGTTGGAAACAGAGCTGTGGATCTTAAAGAAGCTGGGACCGCTCGGATGAGTCCATAGATCTGGCAGAGAGAGTAAGAGCTGAATTAAAAAACATCTGTCCTGCTTTGGCCAAAGTGCATCCAGTGAATAATTCAGCCAGGACTCCTGATGCTGCAGATGGCTTGGTTTACAGATAACGAAAAGGTCAGTCTCCACTCTCTGGTGTGGTCAGCAGGCTCCCTCAGTGGGTCATGTAGCCTGCCCTCTGGGTTTGGTGACACATGCCTGCTAGGGGGTGGGTAAATCTGGTAATACCCCAAGCTTCCCTTTCAAAAAGTAAATAAGTGGCAGAGAAGCACAGTATCTGAATTAGGCCCAGGAAGAGGACATAGTTCAGAATTTGAAAATTAGAGTGGCCCAGACCACCTTTTAAGGATCCCAAGCCTCCTTCCCTGTCCCTCCCTCACAGGGGAAAAAGGACCAGCAAGTTTTCCGGCTCCCACAGGATGAGTGTCTAGGAGTCTGAGATTTTGAGGCAAGGCCAGGGTTATGTGTACCTCCATCAACCCCTCACACAGCACCAAAGGAAACTGCATTTCTCAACTCATTAAGTGGCCTGAGGGGTGATAAAAGTACCTCCTAAAGCCGACACACCTAAATGCTGAATTCCTCAAGGCCAAAGACTTAATTTTATCTCTTTCTGAATCTGCCCCAATACCTGACTCTAGATCTCCAGCTTATGTACAGCAAAAACCTCAACAGATGGCGTGTGACTCGACCAATATTAGCTTGACAAGATTTTGGAAGATTTCACAGTACCTTCTCCGCTCCGCATCTTGAGGGTCTGTGCCTGGGAGGCTGATGGTGATGGAGGATGGGGCGCCCACATCGTAGCGCTTCACTGTCTTCTGGCATATCTTTACCTTCACTAGGAGGCTGTGCACTAAATTCGCCAACAGCCCCACCACAGGTTGGAGGATCTCAGGGAAGAAAGTGGCGAAAGCAAAGTGGTCAGCCATGTCTCCTCGGCCCCGGCTATGGCGCTGGTAGAAGCGAAGATACACCCAACTGGAGAGCAGCCCGAAGCCATAGGAAGCCAGCGCTGGGCTCTGGAGCAATGTGGCAAGCCGCAGCAATAGCAGCAGCGCCAGTAGCAGCATGGGCACTACACTGACACGCACCTGGGGCACTCGCAGGACCACGCAGTCCCCCATGGTTTGCTTGAGTGCCACCAGGACACCACCTAGGAAGCCCAAGGCGCCATGAATGCGGATAGTGAATAGGTAGACCAAGTTGAAGGAAGCCATGTAGGTGAGGAGGTAGGCAAAGGCCCCCAGCAGCCCCACAGACACATTCACCACTGAGAAGAAGATGAGCAGCTCCAAGGCTCCCCAGAGGGGCTCCAGCAAACGCCCGGCCACCACCACTGTGGTCAGACTGATGGCTACATCCCATACGTGCTGTTCCATCAGCCCATGGGTGGCCAGGGTCCAGATCCAGAAGTTGGGCGGAAAGAGATAGCCTGGGGTGACCGCCAGGCAGCCCGTGTCCACGGCGAAAGAGAGCAGGTAGAGGAATAATACTGCCCCGCACAGCGCCTTCACCACCACACTAGCGCTGGCCAGGATAGCACCCAAGTGCTGGCGGGCGCCTGGTAGGGCGCGTTGCATCTTCCCAGCGGGCGTTGACCTGAGGAAAGGGACTGGTGGACTAGGGGCCTCCCCGGGGCCTCGTCCCAGTCCGGCCCCGATGGGAGGCCCGGGCTCGGCCTAGTCACTGTCTATGGCCCTGGTGAAAGCTCTGCTTCTGATTGGGTCGGGCTCTGGTTCCGAGGGGCCGAGCCGGGCCTTGTGGGCGGGCCGGAGCCTAAGCCCCTCGCCGAAGACCTGAGGGAAGACCCTGGGCGGCTTGGGTACGCCTGCCTGCCCTCCTTGTAGGCCCCGCACCAGGCCGGCCGGGCTGGCGTTGATCTCAGGGCTGGGCCTCCTCCATCCACTCCGGGGCCCTTCGGTCCGCAAGGGGCTGGGGCCTCGTCTGTGCCCGAGTCAAGCCTGCTTAGCTCCCGCTTGGCCTCGCTCTCGGCTTCCACTGTACCTCCTCCTTTCTCAGGGGTCGACAAACAGGTGTGATGCGCCTGCGCGCCCCCGGCCCCGGGATGCCCTCAGAGCCCCTGTCTTCCGGTTCCTCGGCATGCTGGGATACGGAGTCCTTGGACGCCGCTGAAAGACGAGTCGAACGGGATTCTGGGTAGAACTACAAGTCCCAGGAGGCCATGCGCCAGGACCTTTCCCGTTGGAAGTTAATGGAGGGTGTGCTGGGAGTTGTAGTTCTCGGGAGCCGTTCCCGCAAGTTCTCGCGATGTGAAGGAGGATGCATTAGCATCGCTAACCTCTGAAGGCCGCGGAGCTGAGTTCGGTAGGCAGCACGACTCTAGGGCACACACTTTCTGAATTCCCCAGAAGGAGTGATTCTGTTTATGCATGTACATCTGAGCGTGTGCGTCCTTGTGGGTGCGTGTGTGGGTGAGGATGTTAGACGGTCCTGGTGTGTGTACCAGTGCATGAAATCTCCCGGAACCTCCGTGGTCTGGTGAATATGGCCTGACCTAGGCTAGAATCCTTGCTCTGTCTTGGTGGCTGTGTGGTATTGGCCAAGTTCCCGAACCTTTTTGAAACTCAATTTCATGGACTGTAAAAATGGAGATGGTGACAGGATCTTCTTACCGTAATAATCAAAGGGGACAGAGGCCAGGAGCTATGGCTCACGTCTGTAATCCCAGAGCTTTGGGAGGGTGAGGAGGGAGTCCCGCCTGAGGCCAGCCTGGGTAACATAGTGAGACACTCCCCTCTCTACAAAAGTGAGGTGAACTTGCAACCTGAACCCAGGGCTCCCCCAAAGGGGTGAAGCTGGGCTGCCCTTGGTGACTCTCCTCCCCATCAGAGACTTATGATCTCTGCCTAAGGAAGAGAGGCCTCCCTACCAGCCCCAACTAGGCTAGCCCTGACTCCATTTCATGCCACAGTGGCTTCTGACAGGTTTTGAACTGATTTTTTTTTTTTTGTATATTGAGATTGAGTTACCTTTAAAAAATGTGCATATAATTAAAATAATTATATGACAAAGAACCTCTATAAAGTGCAGAATCCCTTCCTTTCAGCCACTGATCTCAGTACAACTACCAGATGTGTGAATAGTCTATGGGTTATCTTTGGGGTCTGGGTTCCCACTAGATGCCACACCTGGGTGGGGCTGCCAGATTTAGCAAATCAAAATACAGGCCAGTAAGTCAAATTTGAATTTCGGATAAGCAATGAATACTTTTTTAGTATAAGCATGTCCCAAATTTTTTAGCATAGGTATGCTCCATGAAATATTTGAAACACACTTCCATAATGGAAACTTACTTGTTGTTTATTTGAAATTCAGAATTGACTGGGCATTCTGTATTTTTTCTGGCAACCCTACCCAAGGACTTCAGGGGCTGTTGCAGGGCGTGAGAGCGGTCTTGAGGGTTGTGATTTAGGCGTTGCCTGTGCAGAGGAGAGAGGAAAGCCCTGTGTCTTGGCTGAGGCCGGGAATGCACTCCATCTATTTAGCATTCAAGGGCCCCCTGCCAGTGGTACCTCATCTCCAAAATCCTTGCTGATTTTTTACTCTTCTCACCTGGGGGGACAGGAGTTCTTTTTTAGTTCACTCATCTGCAGTATGGGGATAACCAGTATGCTCCCCAAAGATTGTGGTGAGGGCTCAGCTGGGTGAGTGAGAAGTGAGCGGAGTCCCCTGCAGAGGGGAACCTCTGTGCTAGTGGTATAATTCTCGCCCCATGAAAAGAACATGAAGCCAACTAGGGTTGGCTACTAAGATGCTTGGGATTAAAATGAAAAAGGGTGTAGGCCAGAGAAGATTCACAGAAACTGATTGGGCCTACATCTCCAGCAGTGAGCAGTGGTGGCCTTGGGCTTCTTCTGGGCCAGGCAGGAGCTGGGACCCCTGACCTTGTGTGGACAGTGGGACTGGGCCCTCCATCCGGAGAGGTCTGGGGTCTGGAGGTGTGCCAGGTGCTCACTCCTCGCTCCAGGTAGAGGACCTGTCAGCCCCAGGTGGGGGTGGTCTGACCCAATGGCCAGAACCCCCTCCCCAAGCAGGCAACTCATCCCTGCATCTCTGTCTTCTTTCTTTCCTCCAGAGTCCTGGCCTTGAGGCTCTGGGAGACTTTTTTTTTTTTTTTAAGAAGCTTTTTCCCAGAGGCTTTTGTGAAGCTATGAGACAAAGTATGTCAAGGGCCTGGCACTTGGTAGGCACTGGAAGCATCATGCCCTATGGCTATCAGGGACCTGGGTTGCCAAGGCCTTCACTCGCAAGAGACAGTCAAGTGGGACTCTGAGGTCCTGGCCACCTGGTCTTCATAGCTACTAAGTCCTCACCCCCAGGCTGATACAGTGGATGAGAACCATCTGAAGTGAAAATATGAACATTATTTAATAACTGATCTTCTGTAATAAACCATTTGAAAATATTTTACAAGGAATCACACACACAATATTTTACAAAGTTTCTTGACTTTTTTGTCGCTGTTGTTTTTCCGACTTCTGTACAAAATAGAACAACAACAAAAAAAAGGGCAAAGGAAATGGCCCCCCAGTCCCCCAGCCCAAGGTTAGGGGGCAGCCAGGTCAGGTGGGTGATGAGAAGACCCAGCTGGGGGATGGACAACTACCTGATGGGGATTGTTTTGTCTGTTTTTCTGTTTTTTAAACTTAAAATATATATTTATTTTTCTGTATATGTTTCTTTTTTTATTTTTATATTCTCCATTGAGCACCTGACTACACTACAGTTACACACACGCCCCCACAGGACACAATGGCATCCAGGCTGGGCGCACATCATGGACACCCACCCTGGCACCAGCGGCAGGCATGGACCATACACACACACTGAGAAAGTGACAAGCAACATGACATTAATTAACGAAGCCATTAATTAATGCATCACCCTCCCCCCTTCTCCCAATCCATCTGAGCCCCATGGCTACATCCCCTTGCCCTCGGTTCCCCCACTGGCCCCCAAACTGGGATGCCTTTGGGGGAAATTACCAGAATGAATGGTGTGAAAAGCTGTGCCCAGGCCCCGCCTCTGTGTGTGCACAGTGTGTGTGTGTGTGTGTGTGTGTGTGTGTGTACAAGTGTGTTCAGGGGAGGGGCAGTTTGGCCTCCTGGGGGCAGGGAGTGTGTGTGGATGTGTGGGAGGAGAGAGGGAGTGGGCACAGGCCTGAGCGTGTAAAGGCCAGATTGGGGGTGGAATGGCCCAGCCAGGAGAGACTAAGTCACCCCTGCTAAGGCAAAGGGCAATGTCTCATGGGGGTTCCTCTGCTGAGGGGTGCAGGCAGTGGCATGTGGTCCCACTGGGGGCCCACACTAATGAGAAATGGTTATAATGAGCACCTGGAGAGGTGAGGGGCACTTGGGGGACACTGGTGGCTAGGGGTGGGACAGAGTTCTTTACCCCCTGCCCCAGCATTTGGCACTGTTTTGACATTCAGCTTTAGAGATGGGAGGACCAGCTGGGCTGCAGCTCAGATCAGAGGGGGCTGGTAAGCAGGAGATGGAGTGTGCAGGTGCCAACCCTCCCACCAACCCCTTGCTCTGTGTAAGGCTTTGTGTGCCCCCACCCCTATTCCACCCTATGGTGTGTGCGTGTCCGTGTGTGTATGTGCCCCATGTCTAATGTGGGTCCAGTTTCTGACCTCAGGGTTCCAGGTATGTATGGGGTTGTGTCTAGATCTGAATCACTGTTACTGTCCTTACAGTTGCTGGGCTTGGAGGGGACAGGGCTGTAGGCCTGAGAAGGGCAGAAGCCCATCGTGGGCTGCCCCAGGACCTCTGTCCTGCTAGGATTTAAGCTGGGATGCACAGGCCTCAAACTGCCCATCTCACCTTCCTCCATTATTCTCACAGAAACCAAGTTTGGGTGGGACAGAAGAGCCAGCTTAGAGGGGTCCAGCTGAGGCAGAGTCCCCCACACATAGGGAGCCTCCCGGCAGGGCAGGCAGCAGAGGCCTGGTTTGGCACCAGTACATGTGGCCTCCCTGTCTTATCCTACCGGGGTGAGCCCAGCGGGAATGAATGGTCTGGGGACATTGAGCAGTTCAGTGGTGAAACGTGGCTTGAGTGCCAAAGACCTGTGGCGTCCTCCTTAGGCCTCCTCCACCCCAAGGTGCAGACTCAGGGTCTGGGAGCTCAGGTCCTTCTGTGAGGGAGGGACGAGGCTCTAAGGCAGGGAGTGCGGGCGGGAGGGCGGGAGAGAGGCGAGGAGGCCCGGCGGAGGCGGGGCGGGGCGGGGCGCTCAGAGGCGGCGAGAGGCGTGGGCGTGGACTTGAGGCTGGGGCCGGGGCGGTAGGCCCAGGAGGAGCAGCAGCTGCAGGGAGACCAAGACGCCGAGCGACGGCGGGAAGGAGGCTCCGCGGCCACAGTCTGAGGTATCTTCCTGCGGGGAGAGACAGGGAGCTGGTCGGCGTCGCGGGCGCCAGGCCGTGGGATATTCAGGTCTGCCGCCCCCGCTCCTCACCGTCGCGTTGTAGTCGAAGCAGATATGCGGGCCTCTCCGGTATCGCGGTCTCTGCACCAGCTCGCACTGCTCCGGGCCGTCCGCTGGGCATGGGTGGGGAGTCAAGGAGGCGGCGGCGGCGGCAGCATTGGGGGGCGCGCGGGGTAGGAGGGGGCAGGCGGCGGGGAGGGCGGGGGCAGGATACAGTGTGTCTCCTTCTGCAGCAGCCGGCCAGCCTCACACTGGCTGCATAGCGGCTTCTCGGCCACCACGAAGAGAAGGTTGGTGTTGGTCAGTCTCTGCGCGTGGAACAACCTGGAGGCAGCACAGACAGGCGGAGCGTTGGCCCTCACCCCTCCCCTCGGCCTCGCCCCTTCCCTCCTACGGCCCCGCCCACCCAGATGCCCCGCCCCCGTCCTCCCGAAGCGTCTAGCCCCACCCAGACCAGCCCCCCGCAAGCACCTGGAGCAGTTTCCGCAGTCGATGATGGCGTTGTAGGAGGCGTTTACCGAGCCGAAGTAGTACTGGGTCTGTTTCATGACGCAACTGCTCTCGCGCGCCTCGGAGCTCCCCTCGGCCTCCGCGGGGTCTGAGAGGGCCCAGAGCGCCTCAGCCCCGCCCACAGGCCTCGCTCAGCCGCAAGCCCCGCCCTCCCCTTGGAGTCGTCTCTGCTCCGATCGGGGACGGGGATTTAAGGCGGGCCTCCAAAGTCCTACCTACCCGCTTGGAACCAGCTGTGGTAGATGAGGCCGTAGAGAAGCTGCTGGAACAAGGACCTGCAGGGCACGGGGCACCGAGTGGAGGTGGTCGGCAGAGGCCGGTGCCCTGTCCCACTGCTTTTTTGAACTCTCCCGGCCAGGGAGCACCTTCTCTACCCAGCCCCCTCAGGACTCACCAGGCGGCAGCAGAGGTCCACCAGGCCAAATTAAGAAAGTCCGCAATGGTGGGCTGCAGTGGAGAGAGGGGCATGGGCTGCCGTTGCTGCCCCTTCGCCCTAGGTAACCCCCAGCTCTATCAAATGTCAGAAGTGGGTGGGAGAGTCATCTGTGGGCAGGTCTCCCAGTCCTTCCATCTCCCAGCCAGGCATCTCTGGAGACTCACCACAAAGACCCCCCGGGGTGCAGCCCCCAGGTTGCCAGGGGGCTGAGGGGCACAGGCTGCCTGATAGTCGTAGGACTCCTTACGGGTGTAGAAGGAGTTATTGTAGAGTGCCAGCATCAGGTTTGCATCCACCTCACTGAAGAACCTGCCCACCTGGGGATGTCGGGAGGGAGCCCATGGTCACAGGACTGGCAGTGCCACACCCCCAGAAGGTTCAAATCCCTCCCCCCTTCCACTCTTTTCCTGACCCTCACCTGGTCCCACTGATGGTTCTGGTTTGACAGCACCAGGAATCCCCCGTCATCAATGAGGACACAGAGTAGGTCCTGAGAGGTGGGGAAGGGGGAGGAAAGTGGAGAGGGGTTCAGCCCTAGACCTGCCACCCCAGGCCCTGGCAGACCAGTGGTTCAGAGTGGGGGGGGCACCACTCCCCCAAGTCCCCATAAGGCTGTGAAGTCAGGGTGATGATGTTGAGACCCACAGGCCAAGGGATGGGCTAGGAGTTGCAGCTGGGACTAAGAAGTCTGGGAGTGGGGTAAGGTGGGGTCCACAGCAGGTTCAGGGCACACGCACCTCATTGTTAACCTCACAGTCCATCTCACAGTGGCTGCTGGGGCCGCACTGCTGGGCAGAGAATGAGGACCATAAGCCGCCCACCAGTTTTCCTCCCTCCCATCACCCTTCATACACCTGGGTCCCCAGGCCATCTGCAGCTTCCCTGGCTTCCCCATAGGTGCCGGAGCCACTCTGAGTGGGAGGCTTGGTAGGGGTCCCTGGGGACTCCAGAAAGTACCCAAATACCTTCTGAGGCTGGTCCTGGTGGGTACGGTTGCTGGCTAGCACCTTGAACTTCTCAGCCCAAGCTTCTAGGTCCAGCTTGACGCCCACCACTTTGGGGGAGAGCAAGGCGCCATCAGTGCTACCTGCCTGGCAGCACCCTGCCTACTGCCTCTTTCCCCACTTCCATCCCGGGCATTCACCTGCTGGTCTCAGTGTGCGCCCGCCTAGGCTGAGCTCCACAGCTGTGCTGACGAGGACGCCCACTGTGTCGTTCTCCAGCTCCAGTGGCCTTAACAGGGCTGGAGGTGGGATGCGGCAGTTAGAAGTGGGGGCTGGCAGCCACACTGACCCCTCCATGCTGGGCTCTACAAACCCAGGAGCCCAACCCAGGGCTGACTCCAGCCTAAGCACCCAGCACCCAGCATAGTGTCTGGCACAGCCTGTCCATTTCTTCACATCTGCCCAGGTCTCAGCGAGCCTTGTGTTGGAGAGGGGCCTCACAGAGCAGAGCACAGCTCTGGCTGAGCACACAGGGAAGCTGAGGCTTCCCACGTGCTGCTGGGCACCCTGGGTGGACACTCACTATCCTGGTGTGGGGGCTTGAAGACATAACCGTAGTTATCCAGGCTGCGGCGGTAGAAGCTGGCATTGAAGGGCTCAGGGTTCTCTGTCCAGTCCTCAGCTGCCCTAGAGCACCCAAGAGAGGCAGAGGTTGGTGGGTGAGGGGTAGGTGTGGGAGATGGTGGTCTCAGCAGGTGCAAGGAGGCCTCTGGGCAGCAGGGCAGAGTCAGGATTCCAGGCAGGGGCAGGGTGTTGGGTGCTGGAGTAGGTCACTTACTTGTTGGGGAAGACTCGGGTGATGCCACCATCTGTGGCAGCGAACACGGCCAGCAGGCTGTACCTGGGGGCAACAGGGAGGTGGGGTCACAGGCCTGCCTTTTGGTGGGCAGGGCCAGGGCCTCTGGGGCCATCCAAACCTCCTGCCCCCATAGGTTGGGTGGTGCCTACGTGTTGAGATCCTGGTCCCGCCACACACGTTCCACCAGCTGCTGTGTGATGCCTGTGTCCAAGATCAGGTTGTGCAGAAGGAAGTTGTTGCCTGGAACAGGAGGGCAGGGGTGGAGGGGGCATCTTCTTGAAGCTCTCTGCCCACCCTCGTCCCCACCTCTAAGCTCCACCAGGAACCTTGCCCATGACCTGGCCCAGGCCCAGCCCTTGGCATGGGCCTGCATATTTTCCACATCTGCCCGGTCTCTGGGTTCTTCAGGGCCCCATGTTGCCTGGGCACTGCCCAGATCCAGCTGCCCTGCCAGGCACTCACACTGCTTGGAGTCTGGAGTCACTTTCTCCATGAGCTCAATGAAGTTTTTCAGGAACTCGGTGTTGTTGTCTGAGGCATTCAGGTCCTTGCAATACTCTCTGGGGGTGGGGAGGGGCAAGAAGAGCGGGCTTGGGGGGCTGGACAGGGCAGTGGAGTCAAGGCTTCCCAATAGGCCTGCCTGGCCATTCGCTGAGAAGCCCAGGCCTCGGGGAGAGGCACGTGTGTTCTTATAGGCTGCCTGGGTCTGAGCTGGGGCAGACAGGAGAATGAGGGGCTGCTTCCTCCGCTCTGGCAGGTTTTCTCTCCTGGGCAGCCCTGCAGAGCCTCCTATCTCTCCTGTGTGGCTGGACCCAGACGATGCACCTGGGAGGCCCCAGGAAACATCTGGTGGCCGGTTCATCCACCTGTATGCCCTACAGCATTCCCGTGGGCATGAGGTAGGACCGGAGTACCACTGCTGGCTTCTGTCAACCTGAGTCTGAGACCTCATCCTGCCTCTTTCTGGCTGTGTACTTTTGGGCAACTCACTCTAGCTTGCTAAGACTCACTTTTTTCATCATACCAAAGAAGGCGTGGGGAAGTCAGTGGGAATGTGGGAATTCTGGACTGCTTTACCCTCAGAGGTGGGCAGGCCAGATCCTTCACCTCCTCAAGACCCTCATTGGGTTCAGGTTCTGGGTCCAGAGAGCATGGGGCATGAGGGGGCCTGCTTGGGCTCTGCTCCCCACCCAGGGAGTCTTGGTGAGCAGTCCCTCTACCTTGATAGATGGAGCCACCTCCCTTGCCCAATCCCTCATTCACACACCTCTGCCACCAGTGACCCCTTCATTGTCCCATATGGCAGTAACTGTGGGAATTTAAAAAATGTGCCACTTCCCCAGGCCATGCTAGGGCCCATAGCTTGGTGAAGGCACCTAGGACTGGATCTTAGCCCCCCATTTACTCGCTGGCCCCCAGGGACTTTGTGCAGTGTACAGCCTGTGTTTCTGTGCCTGGAGGCCAGATCGGACACACCCAGAGTAACACGCATACCACCAGGCTTGAAATACACCAAGTCACTTGCAGCCTCTCCCGTACACACAATACACACATTCGCATCTGCGGGGTACTTCATTCACTCACCCTATACACATTTATTGAGCTTTTCCAAGCCAAAGATACAGAGGTGACAAAAATGAACAGGGTCTCTGCCTTCAGAGAGCTTCCTCAGGGTCACATGGGCTACGCAGGCCTTTTCATACCTTCCCACAGAGCACTCTCTAGGGCACAGGGCCCTCCCTGCATTTACACTCAGACTCTTACATACATACACAATGACTCACAAGTACAAACATCCAGAGAGAGAGTCACAGAGAAATTGTGGGTGCATGCACAGATGTGCACACACAGGGAGGCAGGAGTGTCCAGAGCCCCCGTGTGGTGCCTGAGAGTGCCCATGGGTCCCTGTCAGCTGCACCCACCCACTGCCCTCATCCAGAGCCCAGGTCACAGAAAGGGCCTTAGCATCTAGGGCCCCGGCCTCCTCAGATGTGGGCCAAAAGTAGAGGGGGTGTGCACGAGGATGTGTGTGTGCACGCTGAGCGTGCACTCCAGGCATGGTTCAGACCTGGGCCTACTCTGGGCCCTGACCCCTCACTTGCCAGAGCAGCTTCTCAAAGCCCCTGCATCCCCCTTCTCCCCGCCCCCCAATTGAGCCACCACACCTAGATTCAGCACTGCCGACAGGGGCTCTGGCTGGCTCAATCCCCAGACCCACACAAACACTGACTGACACAGGACAACGATGGGGTGTGAGGTGAGGGGATAGGAAGGACGCCACAGACCAGAGCAGCAGCTGCCCAGCAAGGGGTGTGCTGGGGACAGCCAGTCCAGGGTGGAAAGGGCTCCTTCCTGGTTGCCTGGGAGGGTGGGGAAGGTCAGCAGACAGTCCAGAGCCCTCCTGCCCCAGGCCTGCTGGGAGCTGGGGCTGTGGGGGCACTGGCCACTGCTGCCTGGTGCGGCTACATGGCCTGGGTATGCACACAGCCGTGTATACCAGGCTATGTATGGGGGCCTGGGGGCGACACTGCACAGGACACAGACACACAGAGTTCCAGGCAGCAGTGCAGGAGGCAGGGCTGGGGCAGTCAGGGTGGGGGAGGACACCTCAGCAAGGCCACACGCAAGCTACCTGGGAGCAATGAAAACATGTCCTTCAGACTCAAAGCTGCTGGGGAGCAGGAACTCAAAATCTGCAACAGAAACGGGGGGTTACCCGGCGGGGGCTGGGGAGGCTGGAGGCCAGGGGGCTCAGAGCTGTGGGGCTGAAGGGACAGGGGAGAGGGTGGCTTGAGGGAGGGGGAGACACCAGCAAAGAGGGAACCCGCCACTTCCACGTTCAGGTTCGAGCCAGAGAGAAGGGATGGGCGGGGAGGGGTGGAGGGCCTGTGTGACTACAGCATTGCAGGAGGAGGGCAGTTATAGCCAATATGTTGCCCGGGCCTGGTCCTCTGTCGGCAGTGAGTCCCTTGGCGTGGCTGTATATGCTTCCATACGGCTGTATAGCACATATACACAGACACACACACACACATATATATACACACACTGCTATATATATGCATGGTCTGGGGGAGGCGCCAGTCTCACTCTTATCACATCCATAATGGAAAAAACCACATGCTGAGCTTCCTTCGCCTCCAAAGAGACTTTGAGGAAGGGAATCGGCTTGGCTGCGGATTTTTGTCTCTCTTTGCCGCAGCCGTTTGCATTTTGGTAGGTCTTGCTTTTGTTCTGTGTCAGGCATCAACATGGCCAAACCAAGGGGGTTTCTTACGGGCACAGACAGTCCAACCAGAGACAGGTGGGGGCAGCTGGGGGTGGACTGCAGTGCATTGTGGGGGTCTGGTGGTCCCCTTGGGACAGGAAGCTGGGTGAAGGGAGACCCTCGAAGTGCCTGGGACTGTTCTCACAGCGTGGGAAGAGAGTCTGGAGACCGGTGCTGGCACCTGCACACCTGCTGCCCTGGGCTGGGGGCATGACGGGGGCAGGTGGGGAAGAAGGGCTGGCTCTCCACCCTTCCTAAGACCTGTCTGGACTCACAGCAGCCAGGAGGAATGCTGGGAGCTCCAGAGGGGGTGGGGGTGCTGTTGAGGGGTCCATCAGTTGGGTCTGTGCCCTGAGCTTATGAGCTTTGCCTGTGTGTGTGAGCATGGATGCATGCGTGTGCATGTGTATGTGACAGCCTCTGTGTGTGTGTGTGTGTGTGTGTGTGTGTGACTGCCTTCATGTGTGGGTTTGTGAGTGAACCTAACAGTGTGGCCCCTGGGGCTCCTCTGTGGCCTCTCCCTGCCCAGCTAGACTGGGCACCTTGCAGGTGTGCATCTGGGAGGTGTCCCTCTGCTCCTGACCACTCTCACTCTGGGCACTTCATCTTCCTATCCTGTCTTCATCCACGGTCTGATCTCTCTTTTGCCCCTTGGGCTTTACGTATAGAAGAGGGCTTTTCTCTGTTCCCAAGTACTCCCACAAGGCACTGCAAGATTCCAGACTGGGACTTCGGGTGCTTGGAGGGGCTGGGCAGTCACTGGTTGGACTGTTCCTTTCTGATAGGACTGTGAGGCAGGGTTTGGACACAAGCCAATGGGGAAGGGGTGGAGGGGAGGGGGAGGAGGAAAAAGAAAAAGGAGGGGGAAGGAGCAGGGAGGGAGACTATGCTATGTTTGTCACTGTTACCAGGGCCCTGCATTTCTGCGGTCACTGGGGGAATGTGGGTGGGGAGACGGAAGGAAAAAGACAACTCAAGCCAGTGGGAGTAGGGCACGTCCCCTACCCCCACCCGGGCCAGTGGAGGTGGCTGTATCCACTTGGCTGGACTTGGCTGGACAGGGCCCCTAGGGCTTGGGAGTGCTTGCTTCCATGTCACAGGGATGTCCCCTCGTGGCTCCTACACCCCATCTGCCCCGGTGTTTCCTGAGAGAGGTGGCTGTCTGTCTATGCAGGGACCTTCATGTGTTGTCCTCTCTCACTCCCTGGTTCTCTGCCAGGGCTTGGGGGTTCACTGCCCCCCTTTCTGGAAGTCTCTCGGGCTTAGGCAGTGCCGAGTGCCAGAACCTTTTTCTTCATACCCAGCCTGATTTCCTCCAAGTTCCATTGCTGGCCCTTGAGGTCTAGACAGTTCCTATTCCATCCCTGGTCAGGCCCACAGACCCCCATCTGCCTTTATTTCCCCAGGGGAACACCTTTTCCACATCTGCCTGCCCACCCACCTCAGGGCAGGGCTGGGCCAATGGGCCTTAGCAAAGCCTTTGGGAGCAGTGGCGGGGAGGGAGGGGGGTGGTGGTGGTGGTGGTGGTGGTGGCAGGACAGAGGTACTTCAGCACCTAGGCTAGTGCCCAGATGGTCCCCTCAGCCTTGTTCTTCCAGTGGCCTGGCTGCCTGCCCTATGCTGCCCCTTTGCCCCTTGGCCCCAGGGTCAGGGTGTGAGGCTTCCAGGCTTTTCTGTCTCCCTTTTTGGAGGGCTGCCAGCTTCTGCAGCCACTGCCAGAGAGCAGAGGAAGCCCTGGGGGCTGGGCCTTTCCTGTAGGCACATATAAGCCCCTCCAAGGGCTGATCTACCCATTGCATCTCAGGCTCCCTGCCCTGCTGGGTGGGAGGTGGGGGAGAGGCGTCCAGCCCTGTCCCCACTGTTGAGTTGTCTTGGAGGGACAGAGAAGGTTGTGGGGAGGCAGGGGCCTTCCCAGAGGGAGTGAGGAGTATGAGGAAAGGGCCTCAGCCTCAGATCACACCAGAGAACACCCTGCAGGCAGGGCTGGGGGCAAGGACCAATGGCTCTAATGGAGGTTTAGGGATCATAGGAAAGGCAAGAACTAGAGGCCCCAGGGGATGCTGGGAGGGGAGCCCTGGAGAGGAGGGGAGCCCTGGAGAGCAGGGGTTTGGCTGGTCCTGGGCAGGGAGGGGGGCAAGCAGGGGCGTGAGGGCAGGTGGGGTGGGGAGAGGAGGGTGCACTGGTTCTGAATATACTTGCCCTTCAGTTTGCTGATTGGCACTGGGACAGTCCACCAAGAGAGAAAGCGAGGAAAACAAAAACAACACAAACACAAAAACAAACGAAAAGGGGGAGGGGAAGGGGAGGGGCACAAACAATATTTTATTCAATGGCTGTTTGAATGAAAATATTGTGTCTCATCATCATACCGAAAGGAAACTTCTTGCAAAAAACGACATGAGAGAGAAAGAGAGAGCAAGAAAACTCAAAGGAGATGAGCCCCAGTTGGCCAGGCAGGTGGGGGCGCCCGGTGGGGCCGGAGCCCCAGCCTCCCTCCCAGCGACCTTGGGTGCTGTGGGCAGGGGGGGCCACAGGCTCTGGAGATCCAGGCCTCTCTGGAGAGGCCCAGGGTGAGCAGGGCATGCAGGGGTGAGCCACAAGCAGAGGATTGGGAGAGGGAGGGAAAGGCAGAGGGGAGAAAAGAAAGAGAGAGAAAGAGGAAGGGGGATGCAGGGGTGAAGGAGAGAAGAAGGAGGGGAGGGAGGGACTGATGAGGGGGCCAGGGTGCAGACCAGAGGGAGTGAGGGGGAGAGAGGGTGTGAGACCGAGGGGAGAGACTAAAGGGAAAGAGGGAAGGGAGGAGTGCAGGGGTAGGGGAGAGAGGGAGGGAAGGAGGGGAAGTGGGAGAGAGAAATGGAGGGAATGAGCAGAGGGGAGAGGAAAGAGCAGGAGGGAGAAGGGGTGAAGAGAGGAGGGAGGGCAGAGAGGTGGGAGGAGGAAAGTGAGCGACTGAGTGGGACCTGGGTAAAGGGAACAGAGGAGAGGGTGGGGGGAAAGAGGGACCCTGGGGGGTGGTGCCACAGGGGAAGGAGCTGAGCAGCTGAGCAGGGAGAAGGGTGAAGGAGATGAGGGGAGGGGTTGTCTTCCAAGAATGTAGCCCCCAGGGGTGTGCCAGGCAGGCAGGCTAAGGAGGGAAGACACGAAGTAGGAGAAACCAAAAACAGAAACCTCAACAGAAACCATGAGAGAATGGTTTGGAACCAAATCTGAGAAAAGGCGAGCATGCAGATTTCCACAGACTTTTGAAGGCCGGTGCCCCAGCCTGCGGGCACCTGAGGGGTGGGCAGACTGGGCAAGAGGGGCGCCTTGCCGGCAAGCACGGCTGACTATGCTGCCTGGGGCCGGCCAGGGTGCGGGGCGGAGGCAGGGGTGCAGGGCGCAGGCAGGGGCCGGGCCACTTACACTTGACCTGCAGGATCTGGTCACTGAGGTTGGCTTGGAGGTAGAAGGTGCTATAGGGCGGGAGCACCAGCCCTAGGCTGGGGAGTGGAAGTGGAGAGCACAGTCACTGCTGGGGAGAGGGAGGCCACACTGGCACCCCTTCCCCATGGCCTTGGAGTTGGGCAGAGAGGCCCAAGCTGTGGTATCCCCTCCTCCCACCACCAGAGACCCTTCTCCCTGCTTAGCTATGGGAGATGCATGGCCTAGGGGGCAGCTCTCCACTCCCCCAAACTCTCCTGGAGGCCACCAAACAACCAGCCCCAAAGCAAATCCCTACCCTGCCTCCCACCCCCAGCAGCTTCCCACAACACCCCACCCGCCTGGTCAGCCTCCTCCGTCTGGTCAGTGGCAAATTCACAAGAGGCAGAACACTGTCAGTGAGCTAGCTGCAGGGGGGGGTGCTGCTGGGAGGGGTCCAGAGTCCCCAGATACTCAGGCCATGTGAGAGCCAGCTAAAAGCAGGGCTGGCACTCATATGGTGAGGCGGCACCTGTAGGCTGGTCCTAGGGTGTGAGGATGCCCCATTTCAGAATGGACAACCTGCACCGACCCAGCCTGGTTCACAAGGGGACCCGGCCCCGGCTGTGACGCTGGCCCTGGCGGAGAGCAGGCGTGAATGTGCTGAAGTGTCCTGGGCACAGGTACTCAGGGCTGGGTGAGGCGGGAGTGACGTGAGAGGGGGTGGGTATGAGGAGACATCGGAGGCACCATCCTGTCTCTGTCCTGTGCTCTCAGGACCTGCTGCTTGTTTCTGAAGGGCCAGGGGAGGCCCTTGGGGACTGAGCATCCCCAGGAAAGTAGTAAGGAGCCCTGGCACTGGTGCCCCACTGGGATGGTGGTCACAGCAGACTGGGGTGGAGAGGGAGTAGCAACTGGACTCAGACTCTGGGGCTGCCCCCAACGCTCTCTGCCCACCAGCCCTGGCCCCACTCACCTGTAGTTGGTGCTCCTGATAGGCACCCAGGTGTAGTTCCGGATCACCTCGTCTATGTACCTCTGGGAGAGGAGGCTGGGTCAGGCACTTGCGCTGGCAGGCAGGGGTCAGGGGTCGGGTAGGAGGGTGCCCACCCTGACTCCTTGGCCCCCTCTCCTGCCTTCTCACCTCATCCAAGGACTTAACCAATGTTCTGATCTGCTTGTGGCCCTTGTTGCCATCGATCATGCTCCGACGGATCTGGAAGGGCCAGGGATGTGAGGGGCAGGGCCCCCACTCTCTGCTCTCTGTGCCTACCCCCATCCCTTCCCCCTCCTTCTCCTTACCTCTTCCTTGTTCTCATCCTCCAGCTCCGCATCCAGGAAGTCTAAAGTCACAGGTTCCCGGAAGTTGGTGGTCTGTGGGAGGCAGAGCAGGAAGTCAGAAGTCCCCATCTTGGAGGGTTTACCCACCCTCCAGGTCGCCCACCTGGCTCACCTGGGGCTTGAGATTGGGGTGCAGCAACACGTAGCCGTTCAGGTCAATGGCAAACACATAGCCGTTGGCTCCAAGCTGGGGGTAGATTGGGAGCTCAGGGTCTGGAGGACTGGGCAGGGATTCCTGGCTCTGGAGCTCTTCACCATTCTCCTTCCACTACACTGAGGGGTGCTGTTTGCCTGCCTGGGCCAAGGGCCCCCACATGCCACATGGCCCTAAGCCCGTCTTGCAAGCCAGGCCAGCAGGCTGGGTGCCCCTCATGTGCCAGCCCTTGCCACGGCACCCTGTGGTTCCAGCCTCTGTCCCTGCTCTCGTGGGGCTGTCAGCCAGCCTGACTGCTCCGCCTCCACTGGCCCCACAGGGCTGCTGCTCTTGTCCCCTGTGTCCCACTACTGCTGCTGGTTTGTGCCTCTCCTTACTCCCAATTAGAACAGCACAGGGGAGGAGCAGCGCTTGGGACTCTGAAGGCCTGGGCTGACCTTGCAGGCGGAATGGGAGGAGGAGTAGGAGTACAGCCTCACCTCTCAGACAGTTTTCTCACCGCATGTGGAGACCAGAGCCACGGCCCCTGACCTCTCAGGGCCAAGCAGGGCTTCAGGGCACTCAGGCTTAATGATGCTGTCACAAGCACCCCACCTCTCCCCCCTTTCACGGGCGAGACCCCGACTCCTTAACCACAGGCCCTGGGCCAGCCACACTGCGACCTTGCCCCTCGCCTGGTTGACGATTCTGTTTTTCACCTCCAGGCCTTTGCCCAGAGTCCCCTCTGTCACCAGCGTGTGCCTTCCCCTCCTTTCTGCCCAGGGCACTGCTTCCTATGCACACGGGCCAAGTCTGGCCTGCCGCCTGCTACCGTAAGGCCATGAGCTAAGAATGGTTTTTATGTTTTTAAATGGTTGGAAAACATCAAAGGAAGAATTATATTTCATGACATGTGGAAATTATCTGAAATTCAAATATCAGTCTCCACAAATAAAATTGTATTGGAACATAGCCATGCCCATTTGTTTATGTTTTGTCTGTGGCTGCTTTCACAATACAGCAGCAGAATTGAGCATGAGATGGGTATTTAGGCTGGCAAAGCCTAAAATATTCAGTCTGGCTCTTTACAGAAAGTTTGCCAGCCCAAGGTCACCTTCATCTAGGCCCAAGGTCATCTCCTGGGGAAGCCTTCTCTGATTTCCTGAACTCATAGGTCTCCATGGAGGCGCTGTAATCCCCATCAGCTAGCCTGGTTTGTGTCTGTGTGGGAGGCAGTGCAGGGTGGATGGGCAGGTGGACACTCACTGTGTAGTTAGGAGTCAGCCTCTTGATGTCATTCAGAGACACATCGATGCCCATCACGCCCAGGATCAGCTGGTTCTGGGAGCAGAGACATGGAGGTCTGTAATGGACTCAATTCCATGGGGACTCCCTGCCCAGCTGCCACACCCAAGGCCTCAAGCTGCTCTCACAGGTGGCAGTGGCCTTGTCTGGTTTGCAGGCCTGCCCCTCCCTTCTCCATCCCCAGACCTGCTGAGATCATGCCCAACCCTGCCCCAGCAGGGCACCTCACCTTCTTTTCCCCAGGGCCATCCTGTGTCAGGTTGAAAACAGGGAGGGTCCCTGTTACCACCAACCCCAGCCCCTAAAGGAGAGGAGGATGATGGGGTCTTCTGAGGCAGGCCCCGCCATCACCCCAAGTGTTCAGAGCAGGGGCCACCTCTCTTTCACTTCTGCTTGGTTTACCCCGCAAGGAAGTCCTCAGGGGTCTTCACCCTGTGGGCACATCCCTGGGGAAGGTTGCCAGCCCCACCCCTTCCTCACCCAGAGGCCTTACCAGTGCGTCCTCGTACACGTTGGTCCACTGCACCTGCTTGGCCTCCTTGCCCGCCAGCACCATGGGCCTGCCCAACACGTCTAGATATTCCTGGGGAGGAGGCGCAGCAGGGGTCCTGAGTGTCTGTGCTCTCCCCATTCTGCCTCCTGTGCGTTGGGATTGTGTCCCCAGCAGCCACCAGGGGGCTCTCTTGGCCCACAGCAGCCCACTGCACACAGCATCTCCGCAGGGAGGCGAGGGGCTGGGAGGAAGCACCCTCCAGTCTCACCTGCGTGTTGATGCGGATGGCTCCAATAGAAGGGATCTCAAAATAGTAACCTGTGAAGGAAGGGGAGGCAGCGATGGGCCTGGGTGGCACTGCGGGACCCACAGCCCTGACTTGACCCTCGGGCTCCCTCTCTTTGGTGTCACTCCCCCCAAACTCATATCCCTTTAGTGCTCCTGCCATTGCACTGTAAGTGGGACCAACACCAGGGAAAGGGAGTGAGTGTAGGGGTATACGGAAGCAGAGCAGGGGGCAGGAGCCAGAGGCCTGCAGTCCCTCATGGCAGTGACATTCAGAGTCTACCCAGCAGCCAGGCCTAGCTGTGGGGAGAGACAGACTGATCAGCAAACAGACGCAGGAGCAGACGAGAGATGGATAGACAGTGGACGGTGGACAGACAGATGGGCAGAAGGATGCTCAGTCAGATGGACACGTTAGAGAGCCCACCAGACAGAAAGTGATGGACAGCCACCTGTATGAAAAGATGCACTGTCTGTCTGTCCACGGCAGATGAACAAACAGTTGGATGACAAACCCAATGGACAGCAGGACATGGCAGGCAGTCCCCCTGGCGGTGATGTCAGGCAAGGTACCTTTGTTGGCGCAGGCCATCCACTGCAGGGGTGTGACGTCGTAGTTATGCTGCCCCACGGAGAAAGTGAACACACGCACCTGGGGGTTGGGGGGCTTGAGGTTACTGCTGTGGCCACCAGGGGACAGCCCTCCCCTGTACAGGGCCCAGGTCAGGGCAGCCCCTGCCTGGGCTGAGCCTTACTGTCCGGTTGGGCCAGTTGTACTTCTCAAAGACGTCCTGTACGCGGTCCTCGCCGCCATCCGTGAACATCATGATCATCTTATTGCAGTTGGCACGAGTGATGTTGGACTGGGCAGGTGAGCGTGGAGTCAGCCGGCTCTCAGCCCCTCCCTGGTCCAGGGAATGGGCCTCCCTCCCCCTGGTGGGCCTGGCCCTCTGGCCTTCCTCCCCCACAGCAGATGGTGCTATCTGTCCAAGCTGCCTGTTTGGTGCTAACAAGGCCATCCATCTTGATTTCCCGGGTGTCACCGAGCCTGGGCCCTTGCCCGCCCCCAGCTTCCCGTTTGCCCACCCAGGGGGCTCACGTTCTGCAGCTGGTCAAAGGCATACTCAAAGCCGGCCTTGTAGCCTGTGGTGCCCTTGGCCACCATGCCCTGCACAGCTTCCTTGAACACCTTCTTGTTACGCACATTGGCCTGCACCAGGTGTGTGAAGCATGACACAGGCTGCGCCTTCTCGTTGAACTGCAGGAACAGTGGGGTGGTGAGTGGCCTCAGGCTGGCCTGGGCAGGCAGCTGTTGCAAGGGCTGGCAGTGGTCACAGGAGCGGGGCAGGTGGGGGTGACCAATTCCCTGCCTGCCCTGGCAGGCACTCACCGAGGCCACGTTCACATAGTCATCGTCAGAGAGCGTGTCTAGCATCTCGCAGACGGACGTCTTCATCAGCTTCAGGGTCAGGCCGCTCACACTGCCACTCCTGGAGAGATCAGGCAGGGGCCATGGAGGCCTCAGGTGTTCTCCTGCCCTTCCCTCATGACATTCCTGGGCCAGAGTCTAGACCCTGGCCCCACCCCCACCCGCCTGCCAGCATGCTCACTCACACATCCACGATGATGACCATGTCCTTGGGTGACGAGGCCCCCTGGATATACCTGCCCAGGAGAAGCCTCAGTTAGGGCCAACCCTACTGGGACCTTGTGGGCCCTTCCTTCCTTCATATTGATTCAGCATGTCTCTGTTGAGCATTCACTGCATGGGCCAGACAGGGTTCTAGGTACCAGGATACCACGTTTATTAAAACAGACACAGTCCCTGCCCATGACATGAATGATCTGGCCCCTCAGCAAGTAAGGTGATCCAGACAGGGGCAGGAGGCGTGCTCCCTGGCTTCAGTAGCTTGTTGTGTTCCCTGCCTCAGTTGAGGCCCCAAGGGCAGAGTCTAGCTGTGTATGAGACAGCACAGGTGGAAGGGAAGGAAAGTCGCAGGATACTTGGAAGGGGCAGAGCAGAGGGTAGGGGTGTGGAGGGCTCAGATGGCTGGGGCAGAGGCTGGCCAACCCTATAGAAGCTACATCCACCCTTAGGAACCCCTACTGGTCCAATCTCTCAGTCCTGAGGGGGCGGGGGTCCCGGGCAGTGGACTGGGGGCAGAGGCAGCTGGGAGGCCTGGCTGGGTGATGGGATCCATTTTCCAGTGGCAACGATGTGTGAAATGAAAATTGGATAGAGCTGGCTGCACCCTGCTCGGAGGCCTGGATATCGGGAGGGAGGGGAACGGGTAGGAGAGGTGGGGAGATGAGGGGGTGTCCCTGCCCAGCCCTTCCTTGCTCGCTCACCAGGGTCTCCTTCGGACGTCATACAGGTCGATCTTCTTGGGGGCTCGCCACGGGGTTGCTGTGGTAACAGAGAAGGTAAAAGGGACTGGCAGGGACAGGCTTGATCCGGGAAGGCAGGCCTTGCAGGGTAGCCGTCCCACCCAAGCGACCCAGGATGGGTGGGCTGGGAGATGGAGGAAGGTGGGATGCTGGGTAGACAGGGGAAATGGGCTGCCACCTACCTGGATAGTAGCGGGTGACTCCCGTGGCGCTGCCAAAGACCTGCCACAGCAGCGTGGGGTCTTGCCTGCGGTTCTCAATGAACACGTTCTCCAGAGCCTCCGTCCAGTTGAGCTCGTTGAGGATGACGGTGGCTGTGGGAAAGGAGGAGGCTGGGGTGGGAAGTGCCTGGGCTGTCCCCTGCTGAACCCACTACCACAACACTCACCCTCTCTGCCTATCCACACTCTCCCTATAGCCCCGGGCCCAGCTGGGGCTGCACCAGCTCCTTCAGGAAGACTTCCTGGTCCTCACCCCCTCCCACATTGTTGAAGGGACAGCTCAGCTTGCCCCTCAGCCAGGCCCTGTAGGAGCAGGCAGAGCAGCTGCGGCCTGTGGCCCCTGGAGAGGGGCTGCCCAGGTGGCTGTGACCTGTGAGCTGGGGCCCCACATCCAGCATGCTTCCTGGAGCTAGCAGCTGGTCCTCCGGGAGCTCACACACTCAGCATGCACTCCAGGCTGCAGCCACAAGAAAGCAATTAAGGGCCCGCTGATGGGGCTGGAATTATTCAGCTATTAAGGTACCTGATAAGCTGGAAGCCACTCAGCTCCATGATTAATCAACTGGGGCCAGGAGCAGGCAGGGGTGGGGGCAGGGGCTCTTAGAGGGGCAGAGGCAGTGCCATTAGCCTGCTCCAGCACAGGCACGTGCACTTGCACGCACATGCTGTACCCCAACAGGTATACCTGCTTCTAACCTCTGTGTTTCCAGCCAGATGTGTGATCCCCTCACTCCCAAACCCACCTGCCCAGTAACCCAACTGCTGCCATGGGCACAAGTGCACGTGCTCATATCTACGCACCACTCTGCACCTACAGAGGACACTAGTGGGGCCTGCTCACAACCCCCTACCATCAGTCACCCCCCACCCTCCCTTCCCCCCACCCCTGTGGTTGTACATGCATGACCCCATGACCAGGCCTGCCCCTACACACACTCACAGAGCAAGGGTCCCCTCAGATGAATGGACTCCATCCTGTGGACCCTTCCACTGGACAGAGATTCAGGATGGCTTGAGCAGTACCCCTGACCCCAACTGAGAGCAGCCTAAAATATGCCTGGTGCGTGTGTGGCATGTGTTCTCATGTGTGCAGTGTACCTGTTCCTGGACACTCATAAAAAACAGCAGGAGTGGGACACCTGCTTCTGCCAGGCCTCTGTTCCTTCCCCTCCTACAGGGGCCATGACTTCTTCCCTCCAGTTTCCTCTCCCCACCTCCCAGGAGGAGTCCTGCCACCATCACTCCCCTGCAGGCATCTCTATCAAAGATCCACCCAAGTGAGAACCAGAGAGCGCCTTCCAAAGGCTGAAAGAGAGCTGTGATTTACAGTTCTCAAGGCTCTGCCTCAGCCTGGGGGGTGCTGGCACACTCTGGGGCACTCTCCCCTTGGCCCTGCCCTCCAGTGTGGGGCCTCTGCTGTGTCTGCTGCTAACACCACCCCCGCCTCTGATCTCACTCCCTCTCTCCCTCTGTTCCTGTGGCTTCCCTTAACTGACCATAATGTGAAAACAAAACACATTTCTAGCATTGGCTCTGCTTATTGAACAGTATGTTACGGTCCTGTTCCTAATTTAGAAACTTAGTGAGTTGAACAATTTCTATTTTTCTCTTTAAGAAAAAATTAAGTTAGGCCCTCAAATGTTTCACTGTCTGCCCTGGGAGAATCTGCCTGGCAAGTCCCACCCCTCACTCGGCCTCAGTTTTCCATCTGCACAGGGACAGGCTCAGAGTGGACTGTCCTGGAAGCCCCTTTGGCTGCCTGCAGAGGGGTGTCTCTGGCTCAGGTCAAGAGCCAAGAGGAGACCTCTGCTCTGAGCAGGCTGTCCCTGCAGGGATCCATGCCCACACGCACACACATGCATTCACTGCAGGACACACTTGTGCAAACAGCCTTCCCCCTGCCTGCAAAGGGCCTGCTACCCAGCCCCGTGCACACACGCCCACACCCATGTGCACATACTCTCAGATCACACTGAGTTGGGAAAGGGGACCATGCCCCCTCAGGCTTGCGATTACAGATTTAATTAAAAGTGACACGGTAAATAAAAAACATATAAAATGTAATTTGTGTGGGTAGCGAGGGGTGACTGGAGAGGGTGGTGTGGCTCCTGTTTTAATTAGCGTGCCTGCCTGTGATAGTGCCCCTCGACTGGCTCGGGCAGGTGGCCTGCAGGCAGCCCGTGGGGGCACAGGGGAGCACCCTCCCTACCCCTGCCTGAGACTGCCCAGAAGGCCTAGCTGACCCTGAGGGTGGAGAGGGCCTCCCTGACGACCCTGGGGGACTCCCTGTATTCTGGAGCCTCTGCAGTGGTCCAGTGGGCCCTTGGATTCTGAGGTACCCTGTAAGTGCCCACAGAATTTTGTTGGAACCAAACAGCCCTCAGTGCCTTAAATCCTGCTGCTAGAGCTCCCCATCCAGTGTTTGACTCCTGGCCTCCTCCCCCTATACCTCCCAAGATCTTCAGGAAGTTCCTCCTCAGGTCTGACTCAAATCCTTCTAGCTACAGTGACCTGGTTTCCCCATTGTACAAAGCTGCCTTGAGCTTAGAATCTCAACCACCCTTATCCCAACCCCTCTTCCCCACATCCCCAGCTCCCCACCCTCTTGGCTCTGTGTTAAGGAGGAGGCCCGTGTAATAAGGTTGGTGTCCGTGAGTGAGGAGTGGCTCCCTGCCCCCAGCCCCTGTGTCCACCTGATATGTGGTAGCTTCTCAACCACTCCTGTATGGGGCCAGGGAATGGGGGAGGGTGGTGAGGAGTTGCTTCATGGGCAGGTGGGGACTTGGCCCAGCATGTGGGAAACAGTGTGTGCGTGCATGCATTTGTGTGGGCACGTGTGGACACATGGGCAGGAGACGGTGCACACACAGGGATGAGAGGCTCAGTGTTCTGTACCTTGTTGAGAGTTAGTATGAGGCTCTGCCTGTGAGTGCTTGATGTCTGCATGTGGGTGAGTATGAGAGGTGAGCATGGGGCAGGAGTCAGCACTGGCCTTCTGTCCCCAGGGACCTGGGAATGCCCTGGCAGTGGAATGGCCCCTGTGGCAGGTGGGGAGGGCTGTCCCGACCGCTCCGTACACTCACAGCCTTTGTAGATGTCCGTGGGGATCTGCACAGCAGTGTATGAATAGTTGACCTTGTTCTTGAAGTTTGGGTCCTCGATGAAGTCCAGCCTTAGGGTGCTGGCCTTAGACGCCCTCTCCACATCCTCACTCTCAGGGTCGTCCTGCAGAAAGGGCCCCCGCCCCAAGCAGTGTCAGGGCTAGAAAACAGTGAGTGGGGTTGGGCAGGCCTACGAGCAGGGCAGGGAGGGCCAGAGTCCAGGACATGGGGGCCTCTCAAAAACAGGGACTACTCTGGTCAGAGACATAGATGGAGAGACACAGGGACACACGGTATGGACCCCTTACCCGAGAGGCCAATGACTCCCACCTCCCCCTGCCCACCCCACTCACTGTTCCCACATTTGCTAAACCCAAATTCTAAAACCAAAACCAAACCGACCCCTTCCCCACACTCTTGAAAACCAATTAGTGAAGGAGGCAAATCTTGGAGCCAGTTAGAAGGAACGGGCTCCAGACTTCTGCTTACAAGGACATACCTTTTGCAATCACAGGAGGCTCTGTGCCCCCACACTCTGCACTGGGCCCCACCCATCCCCTGCATGGAGCTCCTTTGGCTCCAGGGGGAGGGCCCTAGCCCCATCTGGGGCAGAGGCATCACCCCCTGCAGCAGACAGCTCTAGGTTCTGAGCTGGGGGCGCTAAGCTGGGAAGAGCTGGGCTGGGGTGGGGGCTAGCGCTGAGACCTGCTGACCTCCAGAGGGAGGGTCTGCAGTGCCTGCTAACAGCAGGACTGTAACGGCCCCTGTTGATTTTCTAAAATGAGCCGCAGCCGCCTGACAGGTGCCAATTATGGCATCTCGCGGCCGGGCAGGCCGGGCATGCGCTGTGCACCCCCGCCTACCACCGCAGGCTGGCAGGAGTGGGTCTGTGACTACAGTGTTGATGCCGCAGCCAGGGCTAGGGGAGCAGGGAGGCTTGGGTGCAGGTGTGCAAGGGGGAGGGAAGCTGGTGGTAGAGAGTGAAGGCGAAGAGAGGAAAAGCCGGACTGGGGCAGCAAGGAAGAGATAGAGAGTGAGGCTGGGTAGGGAGCAGAGATGGGGGCTTCCTGCCCTAGTACAGTGGTCCCCAACCTTTTTGGCACCAGGGGCCAGTTTCATGGAAGACAATTTTTCCACAGACTGGGGATGGGGGGGTTGGGTGTCGTGGGGGGTGGGTGTGGTGCGGAGCTCAGGTGGTGATGTACCCCCAGGCTACAGACTGGTAACGGGCCACGGCCAGGGGTTGGGGACCACAGCCCTAGTAGGAGGGAGCATAAGCCGCTGCTGAATCCTCCATGTGCTCCCTCATTGCCCCTCAAGGATCCTGTGACCACTTTCAGCGCAGACTTAGCTCATTTCCTGTCTGCCATGGGCCTTATGTGACACTGACCCACTACCCTCTGGGTCCTGGGCATGCCCCTCCCCTGTGTTCCTGCCTCTAGGTATCTGTCCAAGCAGGGTGCTGTCTGGGGAAAGCGTGACCGTGCCAGCCAGACACGCTCTCCACGCCGAGGGGCACGGCTCTGAGGGGCCTGCAGCAAGCTCCCTTTCCATCTCCCCTGGGGTGGATTTGGCACAGCAGAATCCAAGCTGTCTGCTGCCCTCCCACTGCCCACCTCCGGCACATGCGAAGAGGACCCTCAGGAGCCCCCGGGTGCTGGACAGAGCCAGCGCAGGCAGCCATCGAGCGTCGCGTCGCGGCCAGAGTGGGGAGCCAGCCTCCCATGAGGCGTGCGCTACTCACGTTCTGCTCAGAGGAGGGGGAGGCTCGGGAGAAGAAAGCCCCCGAAATGTCAGCGGCAGATGAAGGGCTCTGGAAAATTTAATCTCCCAACTTTCCCAACTAATGTGACATTTGGATTCCGTTCTGATAAGCTATCAGCTGGCGAACTTTTTCCTTCCTTCTCTTTCCCCCACCCTCACCTTCTGGCTGGTAATTTAAAAGTAAATGGTCTAGAAAGATCTCTAACTGTACCTCTGGTAAAGATTAAAAAAACAAAACAACACAACATGCAGGGGAGTCAGCAAATGCGTGGGTGCTGTTATTTATACCGGGGCCTGGCCAGGCCAGGCTGGGCTTGTGGCCTAAGCGACTGGCCCAACCTGGCCCGGAGTGAATCTCCCTTGCTGGGCAGTCCCTAGCCCCCGAGCAAATGTCCAAAGGGCTGACAGCAGGGAGCCAATGATTTAGAGCCAGGGGTTGGGGTCCTGGATATAGTTGAAGGCTGCTGGGAGCAGGAGATTCAGGGTATCCTGGTAGGGGGCTGGGCACCAGGCTAGCCAAGGATCCCCTCAGTGTCACCCCTGAGCCCAGTGGCTTTGTATGGTGGGCGACCGCAGTCTCCTGGTTTATATTTAATGCACTGATTGCTAAAATTACAGCCCGCTGCTGAGGGGGGTAAGGAATTAGATTCAGGGTCTAATTAAAGGTTCGCTCTTCATTTGAATTTCAGATTCCAGCTTTAATTTTAGCAACTTCTCTGGGAGCCACGGAGCTGAGCCAAGGGGAAGCACACCTGCTTGAGCCCACCCCCTCCTTCTAGGGCCCTCTGACCTTCCCCAGGCTCTCCCAGGCCAGCCTGGAGCAGTGGAGCCTGCGTGGGGATCCTTTCCAGCCTTCCTGTCTCCTGCTCACCCCAGGAAATCCCCCAGGCCCATGAGCCAGGGAGAGGAAGACCGGATCTTGGGTCTTCTGCACCAGCCAGCAGTACGACCCCAGAGACTGTGCCACTGTGACAACTCTGTTTATAGAGGGGACAGTCAGATCTAACTACTTTTGCCTTGAAGTCAGGCAGGGGAACTTGGGCCTTGGCAAGTTCACCAAACACTGTCTACTCCAAGGGCCCTACAGCCTCAGACACTTGTCTTCTCTGTAGCCACCTTCCCCACAAATGGCTGTACATCTTTTCTATGAGTTCTCTGGTGATGGGGACCTCACTACCTCACAGGGCAGCCCAAGCAGACTAGAGCCAGTGAGTGACATGGAGGCAAAAGAGCAGCGTGGCTTTGGGCTCTCTGGTCGGTCTCAGTGCCACCACTTCTGAGGTAGGTGACTCCAGCTGAGCTCAGGGCCAAGCTCTGATCATGGGGTCAGGCTGTGGGTGTTCAGCATAGGGGAGGGAGCCTGCACTGACTTGGAAATGCACTTGGATGTCACTGCAACCTGCTAGCACCTGCCCACCTCCAGGAAGCTCTCCCCAGCCGCCCCCCTCCCCTCTACTCTCATCACACTCCAGGAGTCCCTCTCAATGCTGGGACCTGAGCTGCCCTGTCAGGGGAGGTCCGAGTGCCTGACCACTCTGCCCCACTGCAGTGAAGCCCAGCCCATTAGTGGCCATAGAGACATAGCACTAGAGGGGTTAGGACCTCTAGGTAGTTGTGGGAAGTGGAAGGTGGGGCCTGTGTCACCACTACTTTCCAGGGTTGAGCTCAGACTGCCTAGCACTGAGTCCTAACAAGCATTTGATAGATATTAACCACTACGGCCCAGAGAGGGGGCGTGGCTCTGGCAACTCCCCCCACCCCAGCATAGGATGGGGCACTCACCAGCTCAGCATCTGCCTTGGCGTCATAGTACAGGATGTCTTCCTCCTGGTAGGGCAAGAGAGGCCTCAGCACTCACAGCTCAGGGTTCCCTTAGAGCAGACAGGACCCCCAGCCGCAAGGCTTGGGCTGGCCCCTTCAGTTTCCTCTGAGGCAGAGACTGTCTCCTCCCCCCATCCAGAGCCACCTTCCCAGAAGGGCTGGATGAGTCAGTGCTGGGAATGCCCCGCCCCCACCCCCAGCCAGGCATCCTCAGGGGCCCCTCAGGGCTCTAAGAGGATGCGGTAGCCCTGGGTCAGGATCCCTTGGGACTCCCTGACTCAGGGACCAGGGTCCCTGCACTGCAGTCCTGCTAGGAGGCAGGGTCAGAGCCAGCCTGTCTGCAGAGAGGCTGGCTGAGGCAGTACTGCGAAGTGAGGAAGATGGAAAAATAGAGCCGACTCTGGGCAAGAGTGAAATAATGACTCGACGCCGCATCTTCCAATTTCTTCTATTAAAAAGCCTACTCATTATGGGCATGTACTTATTAATTATCTGTGATTTGTTGTGAAACGCGAAGGGGTTTGCACAACAGGAGCAGGAGAAAACAAAGCCCGGCCCATGCGCCTGCTCCCGGCCCCCGCCGCCTGTACCCACCCCGCCCACCCTGGCCCGTGCCTGCTTGCCCGCCGCCTGGGTTCTTGGCCATCTGTGCGTCATAATCACTGGCCGCCCTGGGGACCCGTAACACAAACGGGCTAATTTCATGTTTAATGATCTTTAATCAGAACAGAGAGCGGCTGACAGAGGCCGCCAGAAGGTGAGCCTGGTGTCAGCAAGTGCCACCTGCTCAGGAGGGGCTGCCACACTCTGCCCCCATGGGCTCTAGGGCCAGGACTCAGGACAGAGCTGCTGTCCAAGTCACCCTCCCCAGGTGCTCCTCAGCCCTATTTTGTACAGCAAAAACCTGTAGCGTGGCCCCAGCAGTCCTCACTCACTCAGGGCCTGTTTCTTTGGGGTCTGCTGATAGGAGTGGTGTCTGCTCCCGAGGGCCTGCCTGTAAGGCAGCAAGCACAGAGCCAGCACTCATTCCGGGAGGGGTGGAAGTCGCCTGGGCCACCCCCTTCTCAAGGCCTGGCTGGGGCCCACTCACTGTGTGACCCCCAATGCCAGACCATCCCCTCTCTGAGCCCCAGGTTTCTCATGACTCCAGGGAGGGTCCTGGCCTTGATGACTGCCCAAGTGCTGGGGCTGTGGTTTGTGGTGGTCAGCAGTGGGGACTATTTCAGGGAACAGTCGTAGGCTGTCTCCCACCAGGGGTTTGGGGGTTCAGGTCATTGGGTGGACGTGTAGGCTTAGTCCAGGCATTCTGGAACACTAACTGCATGTCTGGCACTGTGCTTGGGCAAGACCACAACCTCCTGAGGGATGGAAGACCACAGGCGACCTGCCAGTTTCCAGAGTCTGAGGCGTCTGATGCATCTGGAGCTTTCTCACAATGCCCTGTGACTCCATGACACAGATGCCGCTAAGGAAGGGAGAAGAGAGGCTATACACCCTGGCTCCGACCGGCCACCGCCCCACCAGTCCAGGAAGGCTGGAGCCCAGGTGGGCCTGGGCTGGGGGCTGGGGCAGGGGCCCAGGCTCCAGGGTGCTCGGCCTTTCCCTGCGCCGCTCCGACCGAAGCGCATAATGAAAGCTGACATTACATCAAACACAATAAGGAGTTTCGGTTGATGAAGATCATTCCTGAACACACAAACCCATTAAACTGAGGGGAAAAAAATATCAATTCAACACACTCGCTGGCGAAAAGAAAATGTGATTTGTTATCTAAAAGGGGGTTATAAACACAGCTCTGATGCTCTTTCCCTCCATAATGAAAACAGGCGGGTGCGGTGGGAGGACTGCAGATTACAACCTGGGGCTTCACTCATCCACTTTTTAGGCAAACCTTCTGCAAGGACTGGAAAGGGCATGGGGGAGGACCGGTCACTTTCAGGTCTCCAGGAGCCCTGGGCCTCCCTCACAGGCTGTGGGTCCTGCCTGCACCTGGGGCATCGCTGCAGTGCCCTGCCATTCACTGGGGCCACCTCTCCAGCTGCTCCAATGGCTCCATTTCTCTATTTGTCCTGCTGTTTTGCAGTCTCAGCAGAACATCAGATGTTGGTGGCATCAGGGACACAGGGACACATCATACAGGACTCCCAGCCCCCTGCAGACTGCAGGTGAGGCTCAGGAATCTGTATGCTTTCCCTGCCCCCCATGTCTTGGATGCACATGAACAGGACTCCTCCCAGCCCTCCTTTGAGGAGGGCCACGCCATGCCCCTTTCTTGGTAGAGAGGAGCGTGGGATGGCGGCGGGCAAGGTCACATATGTGAAAATACAGGTGAACATAGCTGTGATTGCTATGCTTCGTGTGATGTAGAGCTGGAGGAGGGAGGGTCCCTGGGAAGGCCCCTGTCTGCTTTGGCACGCACAGTGCCTGGACGTCTACCATTAGTGACCCACCTCCTGGGTTCAGCAACAAGGAGGCAGTACTATCTAGTGATTGAGGGCAGGGCCTCAGCAAGAGGTCCTGGGTTCAAATTCTGAGCTGGACACGTGTGAGCTCTGAGATCCTCAAAGGCTGCAGCTTGTCCTGGTGGCCCCATGAAGACTCCCAGGGGTCACTCCTGTCTCATGGATGAGGCAAGGGTATCTAGCTAAATCATGCAGCCTCATGAGGCTTTAAGTCAGGGTCTTGATTTCCCCACCTGTACAATCAGGATGGTGATGCCTCCTCTGAGGGTGTGAAGAGCACAGGAAGCCCGGCCTCCCCGGAGTAGGGCCAGCTCCACCCATGGGTGGACCCCTTCCTGTCTGCAACTCTGTAGCCCAGAAGAGAGGCTGAGTGTGAAAAAGACGCCCCAGGTGGGATGAAACAAGTGATGTGTCCTTAATGTCTGAGGTCGACTCCCCTCACACCCTCCACCTTGTTACCTGATATTTTAGGGCCATTTTGTTCAAACTGGGCAGGGGGTGGAGGAATCACCCCCTCTGAGCTCACACACATGTCCCCCCCGTGGACCTGCATACACGGCCCGTGTGTTGATGACAAACATACTCTCCTTAGCAGGAGCCAAGCCTGAGAGGGCACAAGGGGTGCTGGCTGTTGGGGGACGGGGAGGACGTGAGCATGGGCAATGGTGGTTGCCGTCCATGTTTGGTGCCTGGAAGGCGGCTGCCAAGGCCTGGCCAGACAGGACTGCCGCCTGCCCACCAGCTGCCTGTGCATGGCCCAGGCCAGTCAACTGCCACACCAGTGAGGACGCTTGGCCTTCCTGCCCTGGCCCACTGCCAGCGCAGCTCGGCCAAGAGGACTGTTTTCTGAGAGAGCCGTCTGTTGCTGGCTTGGCAGAGAGGCAGGCAGTGGGCGCTATGGCTGGGTCAGACCCTCAGGCCAGGGAGGCCACCTGTTCTGTCCAGCTGGCTCTTCCAGCCTGGCCCGGCCTTCACAGCCCTCCTTCTAGATTGCCCAGGCAGAACTACCACCTGCCCCGATCAGACTTCCCAGGGAAGGGCCGTGTCTTCCCCATCACATTCCCCAGCGTAGGACTATTCCCTCCATTAGACTCCCAGGGCATGGTTTTGTCTCCTGCAGGCCCTGGTGTTGCAATGAAGCCCTGGGACCAATGGCCTTTCCTCCCTCCCCCACCCATACCCTGGCCTGGCCCCTCACTGGTGGTTTAGGTGGCACACGATGCTGGCATACTGTGGTGCTGGCCCTAGGCACAGTCTAGCAGGTGGCCCATCTTCATCTACTCTAAGTGTTATAGGCACCAGAGCACCTGCTGCCTGTCGGCAGGGGCCATGGGAGGTGCTGCCTGCTAATCAAGGCCATGGTTTCCCTGGCGTCCAAGGGTATTGGCAGGTTCCCTGCCCCTGCCATGGCCGTGTGTGTAGGGTCATGGCCTGGGACTAGGAAGGGGGATGGGAGATTTTATATCCAGACATTTCCCCCTTGATCTCTTTTTTTTTTTGAGACACAGTCTCACTGTGTTGTCTGGGCTAGAGTGCCGTGGCGTCAGCCTACTTCACGGCAACCTCAAACTCCTGGGTTCAAAGGATCCTCCTGCCTCAGCCTCCCGAGTAGCTGGGACTACAGGCATGTGCCACCATGCCCGGCTAATTTTTTCTATATATATATTTTTAGTTGTCCAGATAATTTCTTTCTATTTTTAGTAGAGACGGGGGTCTTGCTCTTGCGCAGGCTGGTCTCGAACTCCTGACCTTGAGAGATCCACCCGCCTCGGCCTCCCAGAGTGCTAGGATTACAGGTGTGAGCCACCGCGCCTGGCCCTCCCCCTTGATCTCTTGTCCCAGCTCTGACCCTGCAGACTTCAGGATCCCCCATATCCCCTGGCTGGTGTCAGTGGGGATTGTGTGTGTGTGGCTGTGTGTATACCACTGTCCATTCCTCAGAGGTCTGCATGTAGACCTGCTGTGTGTGCTGGCCACACGGGGCAGGGGGGGCACACCCTACTGATCGTGCAGTGGATTCCAGTCTGGCCACATGGGCCAGGCATCTCCTCTGTGCCCAGAACTGCTGGGAGCCATCCTCCTCATCTTGGAGGCAAGATGATTGCTCCTGATCACTCTTTCCATAGGGCACCTGGCTGGCGACATGGACAAGTAGTAGACAGCACTGAGTCAGGCCTGATGGCTTCTGGCCTGGAGGAGCTGTAAGTGGGGTAGACAGATGAGCCCACTGGGACACTGGCCTGGGAACCATTTGTGATGGAGGCACCAAAGGTGGGTGCTGTGGGCAGTGGGGGTCAATCCTAGGATTGGGGCCAGGAAGGGAACTCCTAGGCAGGCATCTGTAGAGACAAGCTTTGCCCTTTTGAGGGAGGGGTAAGGGCATTCCTGGGAAAAGGCCCGGCTTGGGTAAAGGGCCTGAGTTCAAGGCTGGAATTGTGGCATAGGCCAGGTGCCTCTCCTGAGTGCTGAGAAGGAACATGGCTCCTTATCTATCACCTCTTGAAGGTCATTGAGAAGGATGCGATTTCAGAAGTGTGTGGTATGCCTGCAAGGGACAAAATACCATCCCTTCCCCAGCCTCAAGTCCCTACCCCGCTGCCCTTGCCTGCAGCTGCTGCTGCCCGCTCTCCTGGGCAGCCCAGGCACAGCCAGCTGGTGTGTCAGCTCGTGGGCCCACCACTAGCACGGATGCCTTTCAGCCTGGCAGCACTGCTTCCTGGAAGAGCAGTGACCCTACAGCCGGGAAGGAGGAAGGTGACTACTGCCCTACCCTCCCTGGGATAGCAGTGGGATAGGCCGGTGGGCAGGCACGCTGATGGCCTGTTGGGGGGCGGGTGTTGAGTGCTGTGGGAACAAGGCTGGGCCCAGCTGGCCCTGTGCTCAGGGCTGCCTATGGTCATACCCACAGCTTCGGGCTCCTGAGGTCAAGCCAGGGAGAGGAGGGCAGCCAGGGTCCTCCACTGCTTCATTTTAGGTCAGAACCCCCTGGGCCCAATGGCTGGTGAGGCGAGAGACTCTTCCACACCATCACCGACTCAGTGCGCCCACGCAGTCTGACACGTGCGCCGACCCCTGCGCACACAGCGTCTGTGCTGACGGGCAGCACACACACCGGCCAGTCCTTTGCCAAATAGGGAACCTGAAGGCCCTGCCTGGGTCCCACAGGGATCGTGGCCCAGTGTGCTCAGAGTGGGGCTTCAAGTAGTACCTGTCTCAGCATGCCCTGGACATCCCTGAGACCTGGGCCCTCCTTTCTGGCAGCCCCTTCAGTGCCTACTCTGGCCTGGGATGAGCTGTTCCTACCTCAGGGAATAGCTGAAATTCAGGGGTCAGGAGTCTGGCAGGATGACCCTTGAAAATCCTAGGTTTTCTGCAGAGTCAGGAAGAGAGAACAGGTTTGGGGCCCAAGGCATCCTCTTTATCTCCCTGTGTGGGGCTTGGCCTGGGAGGGAGAGAAGGCCAGGCTGGGGTGGGTCTTTTCACTTCCCTGATTCCCTGGCTGGCCCTGTGGTGCCTGACCCGCATGCCTGTCCTGGAGGAGAGGAGGAAGCTGACATGTCAGGAACAAATTAAGGGGCAGAGTAGGAACTGAGGCTCCTAGAAGCCCAGAGGATGGAGGAGCTGATGGGCTGGGGAAGAAAGCAGCCTCAGGGGGTGGGGGGAGACAAGCTGGGCCTTCAGGAGGAACAGAGGGCATTCTGGGCAGGGTAGCATGAGCAAAGTGTTCAGTGTGGTGGGCGCATGGGAGGAGGGAGGCAGGAGCGGCCAAATCCTGGTCTTGCGGAGGGTGCTGCCAGGGCAGGGGTTCTTTGGAGGTGAGGGTATTGTCTGAGTGGTGAGTGAGAGCTGTCATGGATATTTCTGATCAAGGGGCTGAGGTGGCACAGGGCCCAGTGATGGGTGGTGGTGCTAGAGTGAGGAGGGCGAGAAGGGTCAGCCCCCAGGCTCCTAGGGAAGGGGACTGGTTTAGAGAGTCACTAGCCCTTTCATTTGTTCACCTTAAATAATCATCTGTCATCCCCGACCCCAGGTGAACTCCCTGGGGGCAGCACCCTTCACCTACCAGGGGCCACAGAAACAGTGCCATGGTGTGGGCAAGGCAGGGCAGGCTTAGGGTGCCTGGGGGATGGGGACTAGGGAGGAAGAGCAGGTTTGGGGCCTGGATCACAGACATGAACCCCTGGTACCTGAAAGCGGCTATGAATCTCTGCCACCAACAGGCAATCTCAGGTAGATCTAAACACTCCATGCCTCGATCTTCTTGTCAGTCAAACAGGGATAAGAACCCCACCTGCTTCTTGGAGCAGATGTGCCTAGATGTGCCTGATCCAGAGTTGGAGTGAGTCAAAGGTCTGCCACCCCATGTTTAGCAAGAGACCACGAGGAGGCTTGGCCCAGACGCCTAAGCAGCTGTGGAGGACACAGGGAGCCCTCCAATTGGTCTGGTCCCTGACGGGCCCATCATCCTTGGCACTGGGGTTTTCCTGTGTCCTTCCCAGGGGAGCCTGGCCTCAGTCTGACTCAGGCCTAACAGGAAAGGGGCAGGCGTGTCCAGCCCCAGGTGGAATCAAACACAGCAAGGAATTGGCAAGGACAGCTCAGGCCCAAGGCCGGGTGTCTCTGAGGCTCCCTTGCCTCCCCTGCAACCTGAGCCCTCTGCACTTCCACTCCAAGGATCTGAGCTCCTTCTGAGCTCTCATGGTGGAAGGAGAGGCTTTTGTGACTGTGCAGCCTGGTCCCGGGCCCAGCCGGTGGGCGTCCTGGAGGACAGGCTGCAGTTCAGGGAAGTCGGGGAAGGGGACGCAGCCCTCTTTCCCCAGCATCCACTCCAGGTCACTGTATTAAAGTCTCTGACCAGTCCTGAAGTCAAGAGGCCTCTTTGAGCCAGGGTGTCTCCACGAATCTGGCACCTCCTTTGGGGAACACCACTCACAGGCGGTTCCACAACTCCTCTGGAGTGACATGGGGGCTCATACCTTGCTGTGTGCCCCAGTACTGAGGGGGAGCCTAGACTATGTGCTGAATGTTGGACAACAGCTTCTGGCTCTACTCCACAGACCCCTCGCTCGGTGCCCCCGCAGTGTGCCTGGGCAGCACCCCCTTCATAGACACCCTTGCTGGGGGTGGGCATGCCCTAGGTGCTAGGGGGCAGTGCTGGGGTTCTTACCTTGATGTTGTCCTGCCAGCGGTGGGCTTTCTGGAAGTTCTCTGCAGCATCGGCCAATCTCTGAGGGACAAAGTGCAGGAAGGTCAGAGGCTGAGCAAGACTGCCTGCCCCATGCCTGCCCCAGAGCCTGATCCTCAGAGATTCCTCAGCCCCAGACACCCCCAGCTGCTGCATGGGCACTCTCTGACCACACAGGAAAGGCGAAGCCGCACAAAGCGATCCGAGTGGCATCTCCATGGGCATCCCTGTGCTTCACAGCAACATCTCCCGCCCAGAGGATGGCAGGGGCACCCCAGGACTGGGCCATACTCCAATGCCATCCTCTATCCCTACAGATTAGTGTCACCCCAGTGCTAAGATGAAGCCCTCCCCAGCCAAGGGTGAACCGCCCCACAAGTCACAGAGTGCCTCACCTCACCGATGCTTCTTTCCTCCACCTGCCCGCCCAGCAGGAGGTGCCCACAGCCCACCTCCACCCACCCAGGACTACTGTCCCTTTCTCAGGCTTCCTGAGCCCCTTCCCACAGGGCTCCCAAGCCCTCTGTCCACACAAGCCTGGCCTGTTCTTTAGGACTCGTTCCAGTGGCCTCTGCCAGTGAAGCCCTTGTGCCTGTGAATCCCACACCTGCCATGGGCATGCCTGGCGCCAGACTGTGCTGACTTGTAGAGATACGGCAGACACCATGTCTGCCTCTCGCAGATCACAGACACGTAACTGGGCAGAACGACCAGGACAGGAGTAGCTGAGGTGCGGGAAGCCCAGTGCTGCAGGAACTTGGGCTATCAGGGAAGGCTTGCAGGAGGAGGCGCTGGGGCCTGACCACTCTCTGGGCCTGAATCCAAGCCACCCAGAGGTTCTTATTTGGCACTTCCTATGGATCACGTCCCTCCAGGAAGTCTTGGGGCTCCTGAGGATGGAACCGAGTCTGGTCCTCTGAGACTTCCTACAGAGATGTCCTGTTCATCATGACAACCATCACCATGAACTGGCCACCTACTGCATGCTAAGCTCTCCCCCAGCCAGTGACACATGTGCATCTGCAATCATTCACAAAGTGCCTACTGTGGGGCCATTATGGCCTTCCTCAGATGAGGACAGCCAGGCAAAGCCCATGAGCAGCCTGCCCAAGGTCACACAGGGAGTCTGGGTCAGGCTGGGCTTGGAGCCCAGCCCTCATCATTGCATTTGCCTTGCTCAGCCTATGACCAAGGTCTAAAGACCACGCTCTGTAGGGGCCACCATGCCCAGTGAGGTAGTGGCTCCAGTCTCTCACCCCTGCCCCATTCCATCCCATGGGCCTCCAGGCCTATAACCCCCCTCAGAAGGCCTTGGCCCCTTGGTATTCAGGACACTTCAGCCCCATCTACCAGTGCAGGCCTGATGTGGCATGTGGACCCCAGGTGGGAGGTTCTAATAAAGGCCAGAAGCTGCCCACTAGGGGAAAACGGGAGTCGGGACATGGGAGACCAGCTATTCCTCCTTTGAAGGAACAGCAGGGGAGGGGGGGGACCCCCATGTGGAGCTGTGGCCTCCACTCTGCTGGGGCAGGATGTCACCCCCCACACTTAGAGGGGCTATCCGCAGCCATCTCCTCTCCCACTGGGCCTGGCTCCCCCTCCTCAGGCCAAGAGCACTGAGTGGTGGGAAGGCGAAGGCTGGGGGTCCTGGGAACAGGTGAGAAGTGCCTCACAAGTCGAACTCCCACCTCACAATGCGGAGCCCTCCTGGCCTCCCTCTGCTTTGCAGGCTTGGTCCTCTGTCTGCCTTTCAGTGCAGGGCCTGCCTGGGTGGGGCCCACACCCTCCCCTGTCCCCCAACCCTGCCTCACACTCCCGGGGCTTCAGATACCACATGGCTCTTGACTCCATGATGCCTCGCATGTCTTGCCTCTGTGATCCTGGGCCCTCCTGAGCTCCTGGACCCTTCCCTGGAATGACCCTCAGACCCCTCTGAGCTCACAGCGCCCCCTCCTGGAACAGGCCCATCTGCCCTGGAACCTCTGCCTCCTACATCCCACCCTCGACATCACTCTAACCACCACTGTTCATCCCCAGCGCAGGCTCTGTCCTGCCCCAGGAACCTGTGTTCCTCTTGTCCTCTTCATCTATTCTCCACACCGCACCTGGGGCCTTATCTCAAAGTGTAAATCTGATTGCGTTGCTGTCCCTTGTCCCTGAGCTCTCTACTGCTCTGCATGTAAGAGGCAAAGCTATTCTGAGGCTCTGTAGGGCCCACCTGTCCCTGGCTCCTGTCCTTCCTTTTCCAGCCTGGGGCCTCCTCTTGGTCTAAACCATAAATACCTGCCCGATCCCAACCGCTGGCATGGGTGAGGCCCCCAATCCCTAAGCCTGCAGTGACTTTGCACAGAGAACATTATTCTGTGACATGTACAGTTAATAGCACTTGTCACTAATGTTAACTGAGCGCCTAACAATGCACTAGGCACAAGCTCAGTGCTTGGCCTGGAGGATCTGTACAGCCTAGGGAGGCAGCCCCTGAGGTTACATCTCAAGGGATGAGCCTTGGTCAATCACTGGTGCCCACCTTTCTTTACCTGGTGGCCCACTAGGGACTCCAGATCTTCCTCTGAGTAGGCCTGCAGCCCACATGGGGCTCTGCTGAGGCCACCGTCCTTCTCAGAGGCTGAGGTTGTGGTAGAGTATGGGAACCAGATCAGATCTCTTGTCACAAAAAAGCCACAGGGTAAATGGGGGCTACAGACACCAAATTGGCACTAATGGAAGTCTTCGAAGTGGCCATGGCCCCAAGGAACTGTCCTCTCTTGCCCCTATCTCCACCCCTGGCCAGGGGTTGCCAGCTCCTTCACCCTCTCAGGGCTCAACTCTGACCTTGGGATTCACAGGCCCCGAAACACGGGGGCAACAGACCCTTCCAGCTCCCTCACCCAGCTGACAGGGAAAGGGAGACCCAGAGAGGAAGGGCCCCAGCCCCCAGCCTCCTTGAGCTCACGGAGTCCCGTGGGCTCAAAGGCCCGGGTCAGCCCGCTGACTCATGAATAACGGAGTTGCAATATCCACAGTGAAAGGATTACTTTTAATCCTCAGTAACGATCAAGCCATTATTATTTTTTTGGTGTTACAGATCAATCAGTCCATCCCTGGGCGCTGGACGTGTGGAAACTGCTAAACAGGCAGGCCTGGTGGTGGGGGAGGAAGGGCGTAGGCAGCCGATGGGGGGAGTAGGCAAGGCTGTGGCTGTGGCTGTGTGTGGCCCAAGGAGAGGGTGAGAGGACTGGGATCACCCACTGGTGTGCATGAGGGCCCTCAGGAGCACTCAGACCTCGGGCTTCTGTCCCCACAGAGCCCACAACAGTCAGGCCTGCTCAGCGACGGCAGGGAGACCATGCCTACCTTGCCCAGGGTTCATCCTCCTAGCACTTCCCTTCCACCTCTCCTGGGTCCTCCTAATGGCTTGGGGGCAGGCAGGATGGAGAAAGAAACTGATACACAGAGGTGAAGGGACAATCTACCAGGACACCCAGCAGGGCAGGGACAGAGCTGGGGCCCCAATTTGGTCCTGTCTCCAAGGCAGCTACCTGTATGGGGGAGATGAGTTCCATTCCTACCCCTGACCCTGAGTGCCTGTCCTCTGGGAGTGGCTCCTGGCTCAGGCTCTGGGCTCTGCTCCTGGAGCTGCCTGCAGTCTCTGGTTTTCCTGTTATCAGGCCCCTGCACATGCTGGTGCCTCCCTGTTCACTCCTGCCCAGACTCCTCTAGCCTGGTCCACTCCCTCACCCTTGAGATGTTCTGACCACTCCTTGGCCCCTGCCAAGCCCCCACTTGTCCCCATTGTGGCACTCAAGGAACATTCTGCCATGTCTCCTTTCCCCTTTGAGCTCTGGGCTTGGTGGGCGAGTGTCTGGTGGATGCTGAGTTTCTAACACCCCAGCCCTGGGCATACAATCAATGTCTGCTAAATCAAGGTCAGGGTGTTTCTGGACCTGCATAGAGGCCTGGGCTTGAGTCTGGCTTTGCCCGGTCAGCTGTGTGACCCCAGGTGCATGGTTTAACCTCTTTGAGCCTCTTTTCCTCACCACATCCTGGGGGGTGAGGGCTGCCTATGAGGATGCTGCTGCTACAAAGTCACTGATGTGCCTTGCCTGGCCCATGATGTCCCCATCACGGCCACGGCATTAGAAAGAAACGCAGTGGGACTGCTGAGTGGGGCTGCTCACCGCCAAGTCCATCACAATAACAGCGGGCATTTTAAAAGCAATTATCAGAGAGTTTCACTTAACAATCAATTTCCCTCAGCTCTGGGAGCGTTCTTACAGAAAAAGGCAAGAAAGAGGACGAGTAGTGCACTGGGCTGGGGAAAATACTGCCCTGGGGAGCAGCCCCTCCACAGATACCTTCCAACTTCACTATGTTAAACATCTTTCAATTGCATTGGAGCTGAGACAGACAGCGACCTAAGGGTCTTGGGGCCATGGTGGGTGCCCCTCAGAGGCCAACCCCTGGAGGCCAAGGCCCCCTGCAGGCCAGGAGGGGAGGAGCCCTCAGTGTCCCGGTCCCCCTGGGGGCCTGCTCCTCTCCCAAGCCTGGGCACTCTCCACTTCTCCTCAGCCTCCTCCCCTCATTGTCCCCTCACCTGGGAGCCCCTCTTTCCAGTGCTGGTAGCGCAATAGGGCATGGGGAACACCTGCCCATCAAATAGGACTTATTACGTACAGCCCAGAGGGAAAGATTTTAAGAGTTTCTTTGGTCTTAATTAGTTACAGCTACTCCCGCTTCCTAGAAGATATGAGAGGCTTCGAATAAAAGGCCTTGAACCCTTGTGGTGTAGGATGTTGAGATCTGGGGCACAGGGGGCTGAGGCAGAAGCAGTGATGGAAGGGGAGCTCTGGGGTGTGCGGGGGGCAGCAAGCCGAGCAAAATCCCAGCACCAAGTAGGTGCATTGAGAATGCTGCCAGAGGGGCGCAAGGGAGGCAGCAAAGACGGTAACACCAGACACAACCCCGGCACCCACCCTAGGCCAGGGCTTCACCGACTGGTGCAGTCAGTCCCATGCCAGGCGAAGGACTGGGCTTCCCACCCACTGCCTCCCCAAGACGCCTGAGAAGTAGATTCTTCTGTTCCCCTCCTTTACAGCTGAGGTGACCGAGGCATAGAGCCTTAGCGCCACTGCCCCAGGCCCCTGGCCAGGAAGTGGGGGAGGGGGCATCAAACTCAGATTTGCCTGGGGCCAAGGCCCAGCAGCGTTGGACAGTGAATGTGAACGTCCCAGGGAAGGAGCCAGGTCTGGCAAGGTGACCCCCTTGCCCCCAGGAGTGGTTCCTTTACCATCCCCACCAGAAGAAGGGGTCAGTAACTGGCCTTCCAGGCGCTGCTCCAAGCCCACCCTGCAGCCTTGGTGTCGCTGGGTCCAGGTCGCAGGAGAGGGTGAGCGCCAGGGTGTCGAGCAGCCCCAGTGGGCCCAGCACACGCTGTTGCCACCCTTCTCCCTCCCCACCTGTGGGCCCTGTATCAGCTCTCAATTGTGCACGGATAGATACTAAACACAGATTTCCAATTTCCAGAGCTGTTATGGTCTAATGAGTAAATAATATACATATTTAAAACTGTCTAAAAACATATCTGCATAATTAAAATATCTGCATAATAATGAAGCAAGATGCAGCTCAGCAAGGAGGGAGCTGGAGCCCTGGGGCTGACAATAGGGGCAGAAGTGCAGGCAGGGCTGAGGGGTCCTGGCCCGGTGGGTCTCTCCTTGCTGCTCAGCCTGGAGCAGGCATCTGTCTGTGCATCCACCTGTTCCAGGCAGGGCCATCCACAGTCAGGAACCAGGAGAAATCACAGCGCATGGCCTGGGGAGGCGTATGTGTGGGCACCAGTGCCTGCTATGTGAGCGATGGCCAGCCCTCTGCAGCACACGATGTGCTCAGAGCTTGGTGGGCACAACCTCACTTGCTACGACTTTCTGAGGGCAGCTCCTGTCCCCATCCCCCGTTTTGCTGGGTTCTGAAGGGTGAGGAGAAGAAGGGCACCGAGGTGGGCAGCGGATGAGCACCCACCACTCATGCATGGCAGGTGATGGAGACACACTGATGGCGGTGCTTTCCTGTCGGGTGCACCTGACACCAGCGCCTCCTCAGGCAGGACAGGTGCTTGGCCCTGCCCATCCCACCAGGCCCCTTCTGTCACCCCTTGCTGCATCTGCAGTGGACATACTTGGCTCCAAGCCCACGACACATCTTAAGGCTAATACACTCTTTCTGTATTAACCGTGCTTCAGCTTAATGATAAAACCACTCCCAAGACAAGGAAAACAAGCACTCAAGCCCCAGACCAAAATCCCAGCAACTGAAAACCCACAAAGCAAACAGCAAGCACTCCTGGCACGGAGGGCGCCGCAGGGGAGGCTGCCACGTGGGCCCTCGCGTTGCTGGCAGCAACAGGCTCCCTGACCTTTTCCCTCCCTGGCCACATGCATCCTCCATGAGTTGATAAAAAAAATTAGCAAATGGATTTTTTTCTTTAAAAAAAAGGTCAGAATACATGTAACAGGGAAAAACTCATTCGAGTCTCCATCCCCCTCTGCTCCCCCTATCCCCCCCCCACCCCCGCTCCCCCTGAGGCCGGGGCTTGCTCGCTCCCTGGAGGCAGCACAGGCTTGGTTATCAGTCGCTGCACCCACTCGGTGCAGCCTGGAACGGGCAGGCTGTGTTTTAATTTCCCAGGAAAAATGTTAAGAAGTGAGGGGCGGGCCGTGATGGAGATGGGCAGGGCCAGACCGTGACCAACCAGGGTTAGGAAGCTGGGATCCCAGAGGCTGGAATTTCAGATCAGACAGGATTTCCTAGAACATCCTGGGATCCCAAGGATGGTTGCCATGTTGTATTTTGCCAAGAGAGGATACTTAAAACAACCCTCTCTCTCCCATTATGGTATGTTACCAAAAAGTGGACGTTTTATCATCAAGAGGAGGAAGGCCATGAGCTCCTTCCGAGACACTCCTTCCCAGGAAAGCAAAGGAGGGAAGGTGGCATTCACAGGTGGCGCATAAATTCCACTGGCTTCATTGCTTTAGCTTTAGGCTGGATCCACAATCAAGGCAGAAAAGCTAGGTTGTGTGTGTCATGGGACAGGAGCCAAATGAATCCATGTGAACAGGGTGAGGGGCAAGGACAGGGGCTTGAATTTACAAACCAGTTTTCCAGAACTGCGAGTGAAGCCCGCTCTCTGGAGATTTCAACTCTGGCAGCAGGCTGCTTCAGAAGGGGGTTAGTGTGGACCTGGAGGGCCACATGCTGGGGCTGCAGGACAGGTCTGGCTCTCAGGGCCGCACGTCTCTGCCCTGCCCAGTCACTGCTGCAGCTTCCAGGTCCCATCTTGAGCACTTATGAGAAGTACCCTGATAAGAAACAAACCAATAAATCCAACAAACAGCTTCAGGTCTGTTTGGGCTGGTTCTGGAGCCCAGCTGTGTGGAGGCACCTCACCTCCGAGGAACCCAGAGCTGAGGGCTGTGGGCTCCAAGGCTGCCGAAGCTCGTTCCAAGGCACTGCCCTACCCAGCCCAATCCTACAGGGGCTCAAATGAATGAGAACCTGCCAACCTAGCTGGCACCCCTCCTCAGACCCCAGCATGAAAGCCACACATCTCTGCAGGTAAATCAGTCTTTGGCAAGCCAGGTGGAATTCCTCATAACTTTAGCCAGTTTTGTAAGTTTTCCTCCCCCTAAATTATGACCCACAATCCATTAACATTTCTCTCATCCTTACAAAAACCCATGCAGATAGCATCAAGTGAGGGTATCAGGCCGGGTGCTGTTGGTCACCCTCTGGTTAGGAGAGAATGACACAACATTATCTGAGTGCACCGTGGAGCATGGCGCTGTCTCCTGTCCCCTCATCAGGCCACATTCTAGAGACAGATGCATGTGGGCATGGGTGTGGGTGCCTGAGTGTGACAATGTCCCCTCACCCTGCCCTGCCACAGAGGCTGGGAGGCCCGAGTTACTGAGGCTTGGCCACTGACCCAGCACATAATTTGGGGAGCACTACCCTCACCTCTCTGGATCTCGATCTCTCATCTGTATAAGGGGGACCAAAGCCCTGCACCGCCTCTCCCAGGGCTGTGGGGATGTGGGTGGAGAGCAGGGTGTAGACAGAGAGCAGGATGTGGACTTTCTTTGGAAATCAGAGACACAACCCCAGGTGCTGGGTTGCTCCTTCCCTTGCCTCACCGCAGGGGCCTCCTGGCCTCCTGACTGGTCCCCCCACAAACTCGGCTTCTCGCCTGGACCTTCTGACCTTGGCTTGACCTGGCATCCTCTGAAGCTTATGCCGAGAGGCTGTGCCTCTCCTTAGCACTGCCTCTGCTGGGAGCTCCTGTTCACTGCCCCTCGGCACCCCGCCTGGCTTCCAGCCTGGTCCTGCCTCAGGACCCTAGGATACCCATTTGAGTATCCTACTCATCCGACCCCACCCAAGCTGGGCCGTCACTCCCCTAATGTCACCCTTTGGAAGCCGCTCCCCTTTGAAGCCCTTTGCTCCCGTGACCCCCTTCTCACCTTCCTGACCTGACCTCTCCTGAGCCCCCTAACCCAACTTCAGAGCCCACTCCAGCTGTTTGGCATGAGCTCATCTGCCCGGGCTCTCACACCTTCGGGCCTTCTCCACAAGCCCCTGCACCCCCACCTTGGCTCCTGTGCCCTTCCTGGTGCTTCCTGGATGCCCTGAGCACTCCTCCCTTCCTATCGTTAGCTTTTACAGGGCTCTGCCAACATCGTCACTCTTCCACCACACTGATTTTGAACTGCCTTCCTGCCATGCTCAGGTTCCAAAGCCTTGTTTGTGCTGTGCCCTAAGCCTGGACTTCCCCTCTTCTCCACCCCTGGCCCACTCCTCCTCATCCTTTTGGAGTCGGTGCTCATCTCCCTCCTCCAGGAAGCCTGGTACCCTGCCATGCTGAGTCCCCAGAATCCCCTGTGGGGTTTTCATCACTGCATGTGTGTCTGACTCCCTCCCAGGTGTGGTCCCTCGAGGGCAGGCACTTGATTCACGGATCTGTGTGGCACCAGTGCTGGGCAAGCCCACTCAGCGCAGAAGTGTTAAGTGGCCTTAGGCTCCCATCACGGTCCATGGGGCAGGGGATGGATCAGGAGGTGCCTTCAGGGACCTACTGGCATGGAGGCCCCAAGATTCCCTGGGATAGAGACTGCAGAAACCAGGCCAGCAGCGGCACTGACAGAGATGGTGCAGGGGGTGAAGGTGTGGGGAGGGTGAAGCTAATCACAGGCCTCACTGGGTGCCCTACACAGAGAAGTCCAAGGGGCCACCTCTGGGGTCTGAAATGCTGACATCTGTTCCCCAGGATCTCAATCCCACTCTGGACCTTTTGAAAATGTCACCCATTTGCCCCACCCAGCTGCTGCCAAGTCAGGCACGAAATGGTCAAGAAGCAAAAGCCACCAGGGCTCTGCTGGAAGGAGAAGCTGGGGCTGTGGACAGGAGTGCCTCATCTGGCCAGGTCAACCAGAAGCTGAGTCCCCAGGGAGCTCAGCACACCCTGCCCCAGCCCCAGGCCAGTACATTCTCCTGACATGTCCCAACATCCTCCTCCAAGAAGCCTTCTCAGATGCCTCTACGCCCACCACAGCCCAACGGGAGGACATGGGAGGGTGGTGGTTCCCACAGGAAGGGGTTGATGTGACCCTCCCTCCTTCCTGTCAAGGAATGTTTACTGAGCACCTCCTGTGTGCCTGGCCTGTGCCAGGCATGAGCAGGTCAGTGAGCAGTACAGATGTGGCCATGCTCCCAGGTGGTGTACCATCAGTAGGTTCCTCATACCCCACCGAACTTCTTCCTGTTGCAATTCAGTCCCACTGTCCTGAGTACAGAACTTGCTAGAAGCTTCTACAGTAAGAGCTGCCTGGGTTGGCAACTTCACTGGCAGAATTTAGGGTGCTAGAAAGCCCCTATGCTATGGAATACATTCCCACATGAAAGCTGAGTCTGAGGCCCTCACTCCAACTAGAGCAGCAGAGCCTGAGTCCCAGCCGGGCCACCAGGCTCCCTTCCCATGATGTTATTTTTATACTTTTTTCTAAAACACAGCCTGAGGAGCAGGCCCTTCTCGACTCTATTAACATTAGGAATCTAATCAGTAATCAGGCAGCTCATAATTTTCTGATTAGCTTTGATTAGGCTCAACCTCAGGAGAAGGAATGGGACAGTGAAGAGGGAGGTGGGGCCCAAGGGGCACCGGGCTGTGCCTGAGGGGGCACTGGCTGGGCTCAGGATGGAGGGCAGAAGGGAAGAGCTCCTGGCCCCACTGTTGCCTGTTCTTGGGAAGAGGCGTGCAGTCATGGTTGCACTGGGTCAGAGGGGTTGCAGGGTTAGAGGGCAAGGGCAGCCAGGGAGGGGCGCCCAGTCAGCAAGGACCCCCCAGGGCAGGTTGGGCCAAGATTTTCAGCACCATGGACAGAGGTGGGAAGGACAGGCAGGGTGGCCTACAGTACTGGGTTTGGGCAACCACCTGAGTCCCACCATGCCTAGGCCCCCTGGGGTCATACTCTAGAAATAATCCCAGATGTAGCCTTGAGTGATGGTGACAGTGATAGACAGGGTAGGCCTGCTCAGAGGGCTGCAATGTGTGACCTTGGACATAGAGACTGGCCCTGGCCACTCTTGCTGAGCACACCACAAGAAGGGCCTGCCTTGGTGATCATCACCTTCAATGTGGAGACCATGAGGTCAGAGTCCCACTAGCCTTACTGAGCAATGGGGGAACAGAAGCCTGGAGGGACTGCCCAGGCCACCATGCCAGTTAGGGACAGAGCTTGGACCTGTACAGAGGCATCCTAGGCCAGGGCCAGGTCTTTCTCTTGCGTGAGGTCTGTTTGTCACCTTTGCATCACATGCTCAGATAGAACCATAGTGCTGGCCAAACACACCTCCTAGGCCTGCCACTCATGGGCCCTGAACCCTGGTCTGTCCCTGTCCTTGGCTGACCATGAAGCCCCCCTCCTCAACCCCTCACGCTTGATCCATTGCCCTTCCCCAGTGACCCAAACTCCTTGAAGCCACATCCTGGAGTCCTGTTCAGGTCAGGGGCAGAGTGACTCTGCCCCTGTCCTGGTCTAGGATCACAGGTTGTCATCCCCTATTGGATACAACCATCCAGGTGACCTCTGATGAAATGCATGAGCCTGTTGGAGAAGACATGCACAGCTAATGCCATGCAAATTGGCACGGAGGCAATCAGCTTGACTCTAAAAGCTGCCCCACCGGCCACAGGCCGGCTCATTGTCTTTTCTGTCAATTTGCATCTCATTACCCAGAAGGCTGTGCTCACTGGAGGTTAAAAGAAAAGGAGAACCAAGTAAGCCCTACTGTGTCTTGCCTCCAGCTAGGATGAGTGGGACAGGGCTGCCTGGTGAGCTGCCCCGAGAGGCTGGCCCTATCATCCCCATCACCACCACCCACATTACCCCTGCCACTACCAGAATATTACTCCTGTCACCATCCTCACCATTATCTCCATCATCCCCATTGTTCCCCCCTTAACCACAGTCAACGTCTCCACGTTTACTGCCAACATTCCATGGCCACCACCACCGTGACCCCTATTACCACCGCCAACATTACTCTCATCGTCCTGTCACCACTGCCATCATCACTGTCAATGTTGCTCCCATTACCACCATCACCATCAGCTCCACCATCGCAGCCATCATCACCATCGCCATCCACCACCACCACCGTTGCCACTATCAATACCACGTCCACCACCACCCATACCATCACCATCACCTTCATCACTGCCATTCCTATCACCATCACCCCACTGTGGCCAGCTCTGGTGGTGCCTCAAGTCTCCTGGTAATCATCACCACCACTACTGCCCTCACCGCTACCTGCACCATCACCTCTGCAGCCCAGAGAAAAGTCTGATGAACAGACAGAGACCACTCACTCTGCACCTTTCTCTGCCCACTGTCCTCCAGCATCGTCAGAGGGTTGGGGAACCTGTAAACAAATGATTCAGTGACCAGAGACCTCCCCATGAACCCAAATCTGGCCTGGACACTGCTGCTTGTACCTAGGTGCCTCAGGAAGGAAGCCCTCAAGGCCAGGGGGTGGCTGGGGTGCCCATCCGCTCTGGCAGGGCCCCTGGTTCAAGCAGGACCTGGGGCTGGGCAAAGAGTGATCAGCAGTCACAGTGCTCCACGGGACAGAGCCAGGAGCGCGTGTGTGACGTGGACAACTGGTACTGTTCTCTGATTCTTGATGAATCTGATGAATCTTACTTCATCTCTAAAATGGGGCTTCTAATTCCCGACCTCATGAGACTGTGTAGAGATGAAGGTGGACAGTGAGAGAAGAATGGTGAACGTCCAGGGCTGACTCGAAGGGTGAGTAAACCCTACAGGAGAGGAGCATGGTTAGACTAAGCTGGGTGAGCTTTGCCAAAGGGAACAGCAGACACAACTTGAAGGACAAGGCCAGATGAAGGGGAGAGCAGATTCCCAGCGGGAGCCTCGGCAGGGGGAAAGGTGGAGGAGCAATGAACGGGCTTCTCAGTGGGCAGGAGGGTAGTCGAGGCCAGGGCAGCTGGTGCAGGCCTTTTCTCCTCCTGAGCCTCCCTTGGCTCAAGCCTTTATGTCCCCAGTGTCTGTGCTCACCAGCATGGCTGAGCCTCTTCCACAGGACATCACTGCATTACACACATGTCCCTCTTAGCCCCATGAAGCTCAATCGTCATTGCCATTCCACTGATAAGATCACCCAGGCTCAGAGACAGTAAGTTACCTACCCAGGACCACACAGTAACTGAATGGCAGAGCTCAACCTGGAATCCAGCTTTATCCATGCCAGAGCTGCACTCTGCCCACTCCCTGCCTCCCCAGACAGCAAGGCGAGAGATGAGGCTAGACCAAGACGGAGTCCGGCTCCCCGAAGAGGTCATCCAGAAGAGTGGGACTGAAGCCAGATCTTTCCACCCCGGCTGTCACTCTGCCAGGTGTAGACGCTTGAGACCCCTCCACACTTCCCCAGCTCCTCCATTAGGGTGGCTGCCCATCAGCTTCGGGACATAAAGCTGGGCAATGACTGGCCCAGGGGCAATGCTGGGGGCTCAGGCAGAAGTGACAAGCAGACAAAGGCCTGGAGGTGGAGGGTGGGGTGGTCACAGCCTGGCTGCCAGGTGGAAACGCCCAGGGTAAAAGCTGCTCTGAATACAGGCTGCGTCCTGCTGCTGCAATCAGCCTCGACACTTGGTTATTATGAGAAGTAAAGGCGGCCGGTGGGACAGCTGGAGCCATGGTGACAACATTTAAGGCGTTTGTCAGAGCCGTGGGATATGGACTGCCAGGCGCTAATGGCTTCTGCTCGCTGCTGCCAAGTGAGAGGAGGGCGGGCAGGCGGAGGCGGCCTTGCTCCTGCCTGGGCCCCGTGCCCAGCCCGTGCTGCGCGGTCGCTCCACCACAGGTACGGCCCACCTGGGTTGTACAGATGCCCAGCAATGGCCACAGGGTCACGGCACCAGCTGGAGAGGTTGGGCCAGCAGCCGTGTAGCACGTGCCCGCCTATTTGGGGCATCGTTGCCACCTCCGCCTCCATTCAGGCTGCAGTCTCTCTCCTTTCGGAAAAGGGTCTGAGAGTCATTTCTCCATCATGCCATCTCCCAGGAAAGGGACCCCTGTACCCCAAAAGGCTCAGCCCCTCATCTCCTCAGTGCTTTGGGTTAGACTTTCTGTAGGAGAGACCCTTCTGGTGATCACCCACACTGGACTCAGATCCACCCTGGCTGCCTGATTTCAGCTTTCCTGGTTTCAGTTTTTCTCCTTGTACCATCTACCCAGGCAGCCTGGCACGTAAGTGAGAAGACACAGAGGAACGCTGAAGTTCGGGCCACATAGAGGCCAACAGCACTCGGGCTTACGAGGAAGGGTGGTAGAGTCAGGCGACACCCTGGAGTGGGGAGTGTGGACCCCAGGGGCTGCCTGGAGGAGGGGGTAGCCCTGGAGGCTACCGGAGCAAGCTGCAGGCAGGCAGCAGGGTTTCCAGGGGAGGGAGAGCCGTGGCTGGGTGATTGGGTAGGGCTTTGAGTAAAAAGTACTCCTGAAATATACAGGTCAGAAAGGAATTTCTGCGCCTGGAAGAGCACCTGTAGGACCAGCACCAGCACTGTCTGTGCCTCACACAGACCTGTTGTCATGGGTGATGCCACTGCGCACTTGCTGTGCCCAGCACAGCTCACCGATTCCCACAGCAGCCCCTACAAAGCAGGTCTCATTCCTACCCCATTTTGCAGATGAGGAAACTGAGGCTCAGAGGTGGATACTCAGTTTGTCTGTGGTCCTGGCTCTCTGAGGGCAGGAGGGAAGGCTGACCCTGGGGCTGTGTCACCACGTACCTCTCCCCTTCTCACTGATTAGCCTAGGAGATACCCTGAGCTCCCTCTGAGGAGGAAGTGGGCCTTCAGCTGGCAGTGGGTCACAGACCATGGAATGGGGGCACACTGTGTGGCTGGGGGAGGGACCCAGAGGGCAGGAGAAGACCTGGGCAGGCCTGAGCTCTGTCTCAGATTCGCTCCATAACCTCAGGGCACTGTCTTCCTGTGTGACCTCAGAGTTCTTGGTCCTTTCCCAGAGCACAGACTGAGACCAGAGGAAGCAGGGGGTTCCCTGAAGAAGGTAGGGAGTTGTGTGCCCTGTCCAAGGTCACCCAGTGAGCTCTGGCCCCCAGGACCCCTCTTCCACCTGTGGTCAGCCTCCAGCACTGCCGCCAGGCTTAGCCCGGGCCCCTCACGGCATCAGGGCTGGGGCCCAGGGACCCTTTGGGGATGGCTGCGTTTGGCTCTACCTAGATGGAAGACTGATGTCTGAAAGAAAGGCTGTGAGGCGCAGAAGCTCAGGGCCAGGCCCACTCCCCAGAGGACAGACAGGGGTCCTGCGCTGGCTGGGCAGGCCCCAGGGCTACCCGTGCACACCTGTCAAGGTCTTACTACAGTTCTGCTGTAAGCCATCTTCACTCCATTTCACAGGTAAAGAAACCAAGGTTCAGCAAGAGGTGGGACTCCCCTAGGGAGCGAGGCGAAGCAGAGAACATGCTCACCACCCTTGGGTTCGCTTCCCTTTCCTGAACCCCTAGAGTTGGGTGTTCTCTGGGGCAGGGAGAGTCTTTGTGCTTCATTGTCAGCTCAGCCTCAGCCCACACAAGGTAGTCAAGGCCTCTGGGCCACCTGATTCCCAGCCCACCGCTCTGCCTAGCCCAGGCCTGCCAGCCCATCACTGGGGGTGGGCCCTCCCCAGCACTCTGGAGCCCTGTGTTTCTACCTGCCCCCAGGCCACCCCACTGCACAAACTCCTCCACAGGAAAGGCGGGTAAGTGGAACCCCTGTGAAGGGGCCTCCACTGAGGGAGGTGTGCCAAGCAGGGGGACGTCAGAAGTCTGTGGCTTTCGTAGGGCGGGGGTGAGGGGCGAGGGGCGTCTTCTCCAAGTGACTTTGTGGCCAACAGCTTTGTAATCCTGGGGGCGGAGGGATTGGAATTAGAGAAGAAGGATGTATATGTGTGCATGCAAATACATGTGCACATGTGCAGATGTGGGAACACATGCATGCATGTGAACACACATGTGAACACACACACATGCATGCCTACATATGCTCAGGGGCACACGTACATGGTGGCTGGGTCCTCACCTTTGGCCTGCCTACAACCTTCATGTCCAGAACTGCCCACCTAAGGCACAGGTTGGGCAGGGCTGCTTCCTGCTGGGGCTGGGTGTCGGGTGGCTCCCTGGGCCATGGTTTCTGGATCCACAGGCCCCACTGCCCACTCACGCCTGGATAAATGGATCTTCCTGGGCTACAACCTCCCTAGGTCCCACCCAGGGGCCTCCTCCTCAAATGTGCCCTCAATTTGTCCACTGCTTCCCCTTCCTCCCGCCTTCACCCCAGCCTGTGATCATTTTGTTTTGTATTATCCCATCTCAACCAACACCACAGTGTGGAATAAAAGAAAAGGGCCTCTGTCCCCAGGGCTTCTCTTCTTTCTTCTTTCAACTAACATGTTTGTGGCCTGTGCTAGGTGCCAGAGACACAGGATGAGTCAGACCTGGCCCCACCTCACTGAATTCGCAGTGGAGGGAAGGGGGCTTGCACTTGACTCCACACTCACCCTCCCCAAACCCCACCCCAGACACAGTGCAGCCAATACCAGGCTAGATACTCAGACCAAGGAAACACATCAGCCCCAACCAACTGTCCACCAGATGCCTCCGTGATCTCAGTTATTGCTTATGGGTACCTACTGTCCACATGTGACTGTCACAACCAGCCAGAGGGGCAAGGCTGGTGCTACTTGTTCATTTTTCAGAAGACGGAGGCTCAGAACAACGTAGTGAGTGCTCCAAGTCCACAAAGCTGGCAGGAGGAGGAGCTGGGACCTAAATCTTTTCAGCTGCTGAGCCCAGGCCTTCAGCACGGCAGCCTGCAGTGGCCACACCTGTGTGACCCACCAGCCCAGTGCTGCCAGCAGCCTCTGCCTGTGGCCCTCAGCAAAGAAAAGATGGGGCTCTGAGGCGTGGGGAGGAGGGACCTGCCCAGGGTCACACCAGAGCCCAGGTGCCAGCTCCCAGACCCTGCTCCCAGTAAAAGAAGGTGTGGCCCTGAGGGGTACCATCCTGAAAGTCCCCGCAAACACTAACCAATGGCAAGTCAGAGCTTCCATGGGGCACTGGCCTAAATGTCTTCTCTCCTCTGGTTAGAGAAGAAAACATTGGGTCTCCCTTGTTCCTTTGACTGCCAGAAGGCTCAGAGTGAACCTGTAGGTGCAACAAGACCACGGGCCGGGTCCTCAGCTACTTATCTTGACCCTCTGTCCTGTCCTTATTATTCATATTGTATATTTTACTGGCTGTGCTTTTGTGGAGAGCTCTTCAATACTTTGCCAAATGAATTGAGGAATAAACCAAATTAAAATTAAACCATCTCTACTTCCCAGCCCCCTCCTCCAGCTGGGCAGGGTGGGAGGCTCTGAGACTAGACTGACTGCCGGGCCATGCTTCGAGCCACCACCCCAACAGCGGGCAGGCTGGCATCTGGCAGGCGCAGCCGTCTCCCTGGAAAACGAGACGTTTCTTATTGAGATAACGAATCGCTCCATTTAGATCCAAATTAACCTCCCCCAATTACCCCATTTTCTACCACATTTCACCAGATCGAAATCCCCTTCTGCCCGCACGGTCACGTGCCCCACCCCTCCTCGCTCCCAGGTCACGTGCGTCCCAAAGCCACACTGCATCTTTCTTCACCAGTCACGTTTTTCTTTTCTTTTTTTCTTTTTTTTGGTGGGGGTCAGGGTGGAGGGATTGGGAAGCTTGATGCAGCTGCTGCTCTGAGGAGTGGGGATTTTTTATTTTATTTTTTTTAGGTTGTTCTTTGAAATAAGGATGCAATATGGGATCAATTTTTGATGACAGTGAAGTAAAAGGGGAAAATAGTAGCAATTTTCTCTTCTGAACATGCCCTATTTAATGGAAGGATGTCACAGTGGAGTTTTATCCAGAGGAGAGAGGGCCTGCTTCCCAGGGACACATGGTCAATCAGAGATGCCTGGCACGATTTCAGCCAGGGAGTGGTGGCTGGGCACCCACTTCCTCCTTCCCCAGTACCCCCCATTAGGGTGGCTGCCAGGGCCCAGGACTTGGGGCAGGGGGCAGCTGAGCTTCCATCTCCCTCACCTGGTACCAGGGTGGACCCTCCCTGCCTGTGCCCTGCTGGTCCCAGCCTGCATCAGAATGCTAGAGCCGGGCCCCCAGGGTATCTGGTGTTAATCAGGGTTATAAAATCCTGCCCAGCTGCTGCTGCCGCCTTTGTGTTAAACCCAGGAGCTGGTGGGGCGGAGGGGTGGAGAGGATTGGAGGGGAGGGGACAGGATAAATCCTGAGCTAGACAGGACTGGGGGCTGTCAGGGCACCCAGCCCCTAGTCTTGAGGCTCAGGAAGGAGAGATGGGGGTGGTTCTCAGAGGATACTGCAGGAGGAACTGCCCCCCATTCTCACCCGCTAGCCCCAGGTCAGAGATATTTAACTGGAGTTAGACCCAGCTGTGTGGAGTCAGGAAGCCTCTGGACCAAGCCCGGCAGGGATCTTGAGGCCTCAGCCAGGTGGGTGGGGGTACTGCCTTGCTCTGTGTTACCCCAAGTGAAGTTAAGGTCTCTGGGCTAAATGGACCAGAGGCCAGGGTTCTGGCTGCCAGGGCCACATCTCTGCCATGAAACCCACCCCTCCTAGATGATTCACCATGGAGACCCCCGAAACCTGGGGCACCCCTCATAGTGGCTGAGCGACATCCTGGCCAGCCTTGGCCCATCTCCTTCTGAAGTCTAGTCCTCTCTGGCCATCTGTCTTCCAAGACCTTCTTCACCTTGCATGCAGGGACTGGGGACAGAAATGAGTTAGAACTATACCTCAGAGGTCTGTGCAGCACGGCTATAGCCATCTCATTTGCAGATACGCACAGTCATGCTCGGTGGCTCCTGACCCGCAAACACAGCACACAGTCATGTCAAGCCCCCACAGAGCACGTGGGCACAGCCCAGATGTGGTCCTTAGAGTAAATGACTTTGGCTTCACACAGGGAAAAAAACACTGGGCTCTCTGGAGCCTTCACATCCGCTACCCATGGCCTCACTAAACACACAGGCAATTGGAGACCCCAAAAGTGACCTTCCGGCAAGGACAGGCCCTGCTGCCTCCTCCAGGACACTGTACGAAACAGAAACCAAGGGGCAGGGTAGCCCCCACTCCAAAATGTCCACAGATTCTGGGAGGGCAGCAGAGGGGTGGTGGCTGGGCCTCTTGTCCCCGTGCCTTCCTGTCAGCAGATGCTGCCCAAAGCCACACTCACCACCTCCCTCCTCCCTCGCTGTGGCCGGGCCTCTGAAATAATTAGCAATTCTGCGCGACAAAACGCCGGCCCGATGGGATAATAAACTCCAACATCTGTCAGAAGAGCGAGCTCCTATGGAATTGCCAAGAGAAACATTTTTCTCCTCATTCAATTCACATTTAAATCGAAAACAACCCCTCCAAGTCTGTGCCAGGCTGGCGTCGCGGGGCTCCGGGAGCCCACAAGCTGTTACTGGGCCTGCAAAGAGGCGCGGGCGAGCGGCGATCACTCACTCAAATTAACAAATCATTTTATTTAGAAATGAAGAGAATTTGTAAGTGACGGATGGCTTCAGGGCCACTGAGGAGGAGGGAAAGCCAGCCATTGGCCCTGCTGCCACGCAGAGTGGGCGGACCCACACCCGCCAGCAGAAAGGCCTCCTGGAGAGCACGGGTCATGGGGCCCAGCGCACCTCATCTTCACAGTGGCCCAGTGTGATAGGAAGGCTGGCGATCCTTGTGCTCTGTGGTGGGATGCTGAGCGCCAACAAAATGCCCAAGGCCCTAATGTGCTCCTGCTGGCCTGGGAAGGAGAGCTAGCTCTGTCCCAAAAGCAGCCTCCCGGGCCTGCTCTTCCACTTTTGGGCTGTAGAAGGTGCTGTGCAGAGGAGCCGGGGCCCCAGGGCAAGGCCGAGCTACGGACAAGCCTTGCCAGTACAATTACAGGAGTCCTGGAGATGCGCACTGCCGGCTGCAGGCTCACCATCTGCACAGTGAAGGATACAGACCTGCACTGCCAATGGCCCTCCCAGCTGCAAGGGCCTCTGAAGACCGGGTATCAAATACTGAAAATGAGAAAAAAGCTGCTGATAAGCCCCAGTCCTGGCCAGACTCCTCCTTGGGGTTCCCACAGGGTCCATATGTCTTCCACCACACCCCTCCTCAGGGCCATGTAGTGCCTGCCTGTCCCCATCAGGTCCTCTCTTCAGGCTCCCACAGCCCTTGTGTGCCTTCATCAGGGAATACACTGCTCTGTCTTGCAACTTCCCAACAGGCTGAGCATGCTCTGAGGCAGGGACAACGCTGTTTTTTTTCTATCCCGGTGGCGCCAGTGCCAGGTAACTATTTGGTGAATAAATGAATGAATGAATGAACGCAAGGACCCTCGCTGCATAGACACTCAAACGTGTGAGACAGGGGCTTGATAAATGTTTGATTATTATGATACACTCTCACACCACCACGTTTTTGCACATACCATTCCTTTGCCCAGAATGTGGTGGGCATCCCCCTACATGGGCAATTAACTGTTTACTATAACACTTTTTTTTTTTTTTTTGAGACAGATTCTCACTCTGTCACCCAGGGTAGAGTGCAGTGGCATCATCATAGCTCACTGCAACCTCAAACTCCTGGACTCAAGCGATCCTCCTGCCTCAGCCTCCTGAGTAGCTGGGACTACAGGCACGCGCCACCACACCCAGCTAATTTTTCTATTTTTTTGTAGAGACAGGGGTCTCGCTCTTACTCAGGCTGGTCTCGAACTCCTGGCCTCAAGTGATCTTCCTTTCCAGAGTGTTAGGATTACAGGTGTGAGCCACCTCTCCCAGCCTGTTTCCTACTTCTTACTGCTATATCAGTTGCCCTTTGCTCTGGGCCTCTTCCTGTTTGGTCTCTCCTGCTCTGCACTCATCACAGCTGTGGTTATAGTGTTAGGCACCAAGCAGGTTTACAAGGCTGGCCACTTTGGACCAGGTTTTGTTGAAGTCACATTGGGGCCCGATTCCACCTTTTCCCTCCTCTGGCCAGGGCTGGGCCTGTGGGGGCTTAGGGCATGGCCCACTTCTGAGAGCCACCCAGTTGGGAACATCAGGGGCTGCTGCGACAAATCCAGAAATGCCCGTGGAAGACAGAGAGGTTCTAGAGGTGTAAGCACACAGAAGACAGGGCCAGAAAGATGCGGCATGAGAGGAGAGATTCCCAGGAAGACAGGAGGAGGGTGAGACAGAGCCAGGAGTGATGGGGCTGGCAGTAGAGGTCTGGCTGAGACCTTTAGTCCACCTATAGGCCACTTTTGTGCATGAGACTCAGGGCCCCACTGTGGGGAGACCCTTGATATGGCTGCTGATTTGGTGTCCCCACTGTGGGCTCCCAGGGACCTGCCAGTGAGAGGAGAGCAGATGGGAATGGGGGGTCTGAAAACCCCAGTGCTGTGCCTTGGGCCCCACGGGCTCTGCAGAGGAGGATAGAGGAGACCACCACACAAGCATGGGGCCATGTCAGACCTATCTGGGAACTTGGGAGTCCTGGGTCCCAGATGGAGATGTGGAGCCACTAGAGACAAGTGCCTTTTCCTTTCTGAGCCATAATTTCCCAGTCTGTGAAATGGAGATCTTCATCTCGGACCTCCTCACCTCTAGGTGCAGAGGTGAGGTGAATGGAGAAAGGGATGAGACAGCCGTGATAGGTGCACACCAGGGGTGAGTGAGTGTGTACATATGTGTCTACCAGTGCACACAGACACACACGTGGGCATGCGTGGGCCAAGATGCAGATGGGTATGTGCATTCCATGCACACATGTAGGCATGTCTATCTGCAGGCCCTCACATGGGGCATGGGCTCTGGGTGTACTCGTGTTGTTGCAGACAGGGAGGAGGGTGTGTGTGCACATGGGTTTCATACACATACATGTTTGCGGGTGCCTGAAGCATGCCCATACGAGAGCCTGTAAGAAAGATGGCCGTGTTGAAGCAGCAGGAACTTTGAGATGGTAGAGCTCTTCCTTCCCTTCCCACCCCCCAGCTCTTCAGACTCTTCTAGTGCAGACACATCTCACACACATACCCATGCATGAACATCATGTCATGGCCCACCCCTTAGCCACACATACAGGCACACGTATCTATCCAGCACCACGCGTGACATGCATATGATAGCCTCCCACGAGCAGACACAACCCCTACTTGTTTCTGGCCTAGGCAAGATCTTCTACCATTGCTAGTGAACTCCAAAGGGCAGTGGGGTTCTCTTCTGCTGGCATCAGCAGCTGCACAGGGTGGCCTGGGGCTAGCAACCCGGGAAGATCCAGTGCTGCCTGCTGTGGCCACCTGCACCTCTCACCACCTGCTCATAGGCACCACTTGACAGGACCTGCTGGGCATGGGGTGGGTTCCTGCAGAGCAGGGGGATGTTCTGCCTACTTAGGCTCCCGGCAGGGGCAGCGCTGGGCAGTGGGGAGGGGAAAGCCTACAGATCCTCGGGAGGCTGGATCCCCAGCGGGGAGATGGGGCTCAGACCCTGAGCCCAGAGGAAGGTTCGTTTCCTCCTCCTCACTGCCTTTGCCCCTGCTTGGGCTCCAGGTTTGTACTTGTGGATGTGGGGAGGGGTGCCGACACCCTCTCCTTGCCTCCCTGCTGTGTTTGTCCTCTGACAGCCCTCTGACAGCCCATCACGTGTTCTCACGTTATTCGGTCCACCCTCTGCTCCCTGTCTGGACCAAAGGGTCCCTGAGGGCAGGACTGGGTCTACCTCTGTCACTGCGGAGTCCCCAGCAACTAGCTCAGGGCCTGGCACACAACAGACACTCGGTATATACTTGGGGAATGGATGGGTGGGTGGGGTCTGGCAGGATGGGGTTCGGGGAGCACTGATATGTACTGCAGTGGGAGGAAGAGCCCCTCATCCTTGCCCGAATCAGGTTTGGAAAATCATGGGCCCCATGGAGGAGCCAGCCAGGAGCAGACGGCAGTGCTGTGAGAGGCAGGACTGTACTTTTGCTCCTACTGGACAGAAGAGGCTGTGCCCCCTGCCCTGGGAGGGATACACAGGCTCTTCCCCTGTGGTTCCCCCATCCCTGCCATCTCTAGAGCCACAGAGCATTTGCAGAGGAAGTGGGCACTGCCTGGGGCTGGACCAGGCCAGGACACGCAGTTGGTGCTCAATGTATGTCTGTAAAATGAACAAGTGATACCCCTGCCTTAGTCAAGAGACTGCCAGGGCTTCCAATGCCTGGGCTCTAAATCCCTGTGTCTGGCGCTGAAGGTCCCCACTGCTCTTTCTACCCTCTTGGCCCTGCACTGCCTCCACCTCCAACCAGTCCCCCACGTTGGCCCCTTCCTGCCTTCGTCTATGCTGTGCCACTGCTTGGTCACCCACCACTCCTCCTAGCCAATTCTAGTTTTACCCATCCTCAAATCCCGCCACGGCTCAGCCTCCATGGGGACGTCTCCCTGGAGCACTCCCAGGGCCAGCTGGGGTGGCTCAGGGCTGTGAAGCAGGGCACACGCAGGGAGTATCAGAAGGGGTGTCGAGGGCAGCCTGGGAGGCAGGGTGCAGGAGCCCTTGTTCTAGCTCCATGGGGCCAACACCTCCACCACAGCCCCTCTTTGGGCCATCCTGGAGCTCTCTATGGGGACAGCTGTGTCTACTGCCCGCTGCTGCAGGCTGGAGAGGGAGAAAGAGGCGGAGGGATGGAGGGGCAGGGCCCCTTAGAGGCATGGGCCCTGCTGGTGGTGTCCTTGTTCCTTTCTCATGGCTGGGGCCTCGCTGGAGTCTTGAGTCCCTGAGCCTTTGGAGGCTTGGAGCGGGGCCTGGCCTCTGGGAGTGGGAGATGTGCAGTCGTTGGGGTGCTTCTCAGGGTGTGACGTGGGAATGTTCCTGGATGAGTCTGTGAGTTTGTGGGGGGCTTCCTGGGCTGCACCTGGAAGCCCTAAGACGAGGTGCTCAGCCTGGAGAAGAGTGGGGAAGGTGAGAGGGACATGGGAAGGTGGTGACTCAATCCCTGTCTCCTGGGCCAGAGAGGATTTATGGGAGCCGAGGAAAGCAGCTTAGGCTTCAGGAAGAGGGATCATGATGTGACACAAGAAAAAACTCCCAGACATTTAGTGGGCTCCAACTCTAAAATGGGGGGCTGAGGACATGGCAGCATCTCCCTCCAGAGTTAGGGATACACTAAATGGGCCACTGCCTGAGAAAGGGGGGTGGGCCACCCCCCCTCTAGCCCCATAATTAGAGATGCTGTTCTGGTTCCCTGATGTCAAGGACCTGTGTCTTTAGCATCCCTGGGTCCCTGATCATGTGAGCCAGGACCTGACCTTGTGCCCCTGAGCTCTGAGTTGGGAATTCTACACGTGAAGCACTGGTGACCCAGTTAGTGACCTTGAGGCCTGTGACACTAACCTTGGGCTGCATCTCACCTGATGAATAACCCTGTGGGCACTTCCCCAACCTGTGACCAGTGGGCTCAGGAATGATCCTAACGCCACCAGAGTTAACAGCACCCTCATGGGAAAGAGGGGGCCCTTCTACAGGGAAATCCTGTCCTGTTTCACAGGCAAGTGCCATAGCCTCGGGTGATTATGCGGGACACGGAAGGAGCTGGTACCATTCCCGCATCTGGCAGTGACACCTAGGGTTAAAGTTCTCAGAAGTGCTGCTCCCTTGCCAGAGTGTGGAGGCCACGGGGGGATGGCACAGGGCAGAGGGTGACCGGCAGCCTCCCCAGGGCAAGGCCCTGGGTCCCTAGGTCTCCCATAGTCTCCTGCTATCTGTCTTCCCCCATCTCTCTTTCTAAGAGGAAAATCACAGGGAAGCAAAGCTTGCGGGGAGAAAGGAGAATGTTTTTAATTAAAAGTTTAAGAGAATTCATGTCCTGAGGGAGTCGCAGCAAGAGAAGGCAGGGAGAGATGGGGCAGCAGGGTGGGGGGGAGTGGGAAAGTAGGCCATGCCAGCTGAGGGCTCCGAGCCCAGTCTTGCCAGCCCGGCTGGGGTCCCCGCTGCAGCAGGCACTGAGCCACAAAGGGACCTCTCTCTGTGTAGATGAGGCCTCAGCAGCCGCTGGTTCTCCATCTAGGGAATGGTGGGGGGCTCGGCAGTGTAGGCCGGGTGAAGGCAGCACCAAATTCTGATGCTAAAACAGCTTACACTGCTGCGCTGCTCGCTGTGCCTGGCCCCACCTCTGGGGATGGAGGGCAGATGTTTCTGCTGGCTGGTGCTGTCAGGACCAAGGCCTGGGCCACATGGACCTACTGGGGGGCTCTACATGTAACCTGTCCACAGTCCACAGCCCCAGGCAGCCCCTGCCTGACAGCTGGACCACACCCTGGTTAGGGTGGGCAGGCATGGGGCCTCGGGCAGCCCACCAGCCATGGGAAGTTGTCTAACAGGTGGGGGTAGACAGATAGGTGACAGTGAGGATCCCTGGAGCTCCTTTTAGCCAAGTGTTTGCTGCATGCCCAGCAGCAGGCTCAGCCCATCCATGTACAGCAACGTGGGCTAAGTAGAGGCCATCCTTGCGTCCTGCCCCCTGTCCCTGCCTGCTCATCCCCAGCCTGTCTGCCACACACATGCCCACCATGTGCCAGGCTGTGGGTGGGCAACGACACTTAGTATCTCATTAGTTTCAGCTCAGCTTGGGGCTGGGTGTGAACAGGGTGCATGGGCACTCCCAGGGCAGGGCCTGGTCAGACCTGCACCTTTCCTTCCTCCTGGCAGTGGGAGGGCTCTGACACCCTCAGGTCCAGCCCGATGACCTCCACCTGCTCACCAGGCTCTGGCACTGGGACATGTGTTGAGGGACATGTGTCAGTGCACGTGAGGCCCTGTGAGCAGGGGACATGGCCAGAACTGATCTGTGAGGTGGCCCCACATCCAGAAATCTTCCTCCATCCCATCCCCTCTACCCTTTCCTGGGAAAAGTAAAAAGTGAGGGGAACATATGACAGATGCAATATTTTGAAAAATAAGCTAGTTACACAGTAGTCATGCAGGGAGATGAGATTAGCGGAAGAATATTTGATAAAAGGAGGCCCAGGTATGTACATGGGTGGCGAGGAAAGGTCAGTGTCATCCTCAGGAGATTGTGGAGCCTGGTACTTCTGCCTGGGCCACGGGAAATGGGGGCAGCAGCCACCCCCACTCAGGCCACAGTCACAAAGCTGGGCTGTCATTGCTGTCTGTAGGTGAAGCACAGATGTTTCCGTTTTCCCTCTTTAAATGCCCATTATGTATCTGCTGGGCCTAGGGACAGGGCCTTCCCAACTCTCCCAGCTGACCGGTTGTGGGGACACATCAGCCCAGGGCACTCCTCCCATTCCATGGTGCCCTGTTCCCAACTCTTCAGGCTTATAGGTACACAGGAAGATGATCTGGGACCTCAAAGCCCATTGGTCTAAAGACCAGCTCCAAGCAGGGCCGTGGCCCCCAGCGCCCGGGACCAAGGGTCTGAGATGCAAGCTCAGAAAAGCTTCAAGGCCCTGAGAACTCTGAGCAAGAATGTGTACCTGATGTTAAACTTGCACCAGGACACCGGATGCGAGTGAGTCCAGGTGGAAGGCCACACCCTCCAACCCCCTGCGACTGTGAGCTTCCCCTTGCTGCACCCCACAAGCTGCACCCCACTGGCTTGCCTCCTGGGAAGGGGTCAGCAAACATCTGAGGAAGGCAGGCAAGAGGCAGGCAGGAAGCACTGCCCATTCCCTGACAATGCCTGTTGATTCGGGGGGTTCAGCTTTCTCATCCTGCAGCTTGCTCCTGCCAAGATCCCCTGCCCTGCAAGCACCACTTGTGTCCACTCTCCTCTTCAGCACCAGGAGTTGTCTCAGACTTCCCACCCGCCCCCACACAGGGAACCCACCCTTGCTGTCACTCCCCCCATCCCCCCTCCCGCCTGGCTGCAGGCCTCCATCCCCTCTCCTGACAACCATGATGGCCTCCACCCTGACCACACCACTTCCTGTGGACTGGAGTCTAACTGCCCACCCCAATTCAGAACTCAGAGGGTCTAGTCCCCTCCCCCAATGGAAGCTGGCAGCCACATTTGGACTCTGCTGGATCTTCCACTCCACACCCTCCCAGCTCTCCCCGTGCTGTTCCCTTTTACGGAATGCTCTTCCCTGCACTCTGAGGAGCAGACTCCCTCCTTTCCTCCAGCCTCAGCCTCAGGGCCACTTCCCTGTGCTTCCAGGTAACTGGGACACTTTTCCATGGAATCCCAAAGGGGATCAAGTGACAGGTATCTTCCCTGCCAAGCCCGCTCCTGGAGCCAAGGGTCCAAGATGCAAGCTCAGAAAAGCCCAAGCCCCTCCTTGTAACAGCACTAACCACATGGCACTGGCATGTCTACAAGCTGGCCAAGTCAGCACAGAGGATCCTCTTGGCAATCCCACCAGGGACACTTTTATCACCCATCTTACAGATGAGGAAACTGAGGAGAGAAAGGAAGTCACCAGCAAAGGCCATGAAGCTGATGCGTCAGGGCTACAGCTGCAACCTAACCATCCCTTCTGCCTCTTGATCCAGTTGCCTGTTCCTTGCCCTGGAAGCTTCTGCGTCCCTGGTGAGTCACCGTCAAAGGCTTATTTCTGGAAAACCTACTTATGAAGTGGGTGGAGGGTCTTATTTCAAAAGTAAACAGGATTTAGAGGCTGGGCTCTGCTATGTGGCCAACTGACTTGGTCCCCAAGTGGCAGAGCAGTCTTGGCTGAAGTGAAAGAACCTGGGTTCCCCCTCTCTGGCCCTCTGTTCCCCTGTCTCTGACAGCTGCCCCTCAGTGCCAGCCACCAACCAAAAGCTGCCCATCTCTGCCCTGACCCCTGGCCCATGCCTACACAGCTTGTATGTGGATGTCAGCTTGCCTGGTTCATGGTCTCCTCACGTCCTCTCCTGGAGTTTCCATCCCTGGCCTGACCCCATCTCACTGCCTATCTGTCTTGTCATCTGTCCATCTGCCTGACTGCTCAGGCCTCCTCTCCTCAGATGCTGCCAGAGCTGATGACTGGGGACACAGGAGGAGAGGGCTGGGGATGGGGGAGGTCAAAGGGATCTTGCACAGAGGGTTGGGGAAGCCCCACACTTAGTCTTCAAAAGCTTGAAGGCCACCTCTGCCAGGAAGTCTCCTGAGCTGTGTCAAGGGGAGAATGCCCTCCCTGCTGGACCTTTCTAAGTCCTTTCCCTGCCTAGGACTGCCTTCACTAGTTCCAGACACCTGCCCAGCCCATGCCTGGCAGTCCTGTAGGGCCAACAGGAGGGTCATGGGCAAGGAGCTGCCCCTGCCCAGGGAGGGGCTGGACCCCAGGCAGCTGGAGGATGGGCCCTTACGCCCTCATGGATCTCCATCACTGGACTCCAGCTGGTGTTGACACAGCAAACATGCTGCAACTCCCGCTCGCCGAGTCACAGAGTGGGCAAACATAGGAGGCTGCAACAAAGGGCCCGGCAACCGTGACCAGCCTCTCAAACAAGGGACCCAGGGCCTGCGCCAAGAGGCAGACAGCTTTGAGCAGCTAGACAGTTTGGCCCTCAGAGGCGGGAGCTGGGACAGGGCCCTTGACAAGGCCCCCAGAGAGGGGAGGGCTGGCAGGAGGTCCTGCAGCCCAGGGTTGGTCCACACACTGGGCACAGCTAAAGGTAATATGTCAGTTCGTCCGTGGGGCCCATCCCATGTGATACACCTGGGAACATCCCTTCCTGAATTGGTGTCATCAAAGCTCAGGCATGAGCTCTGATGACAGATCTCTGAGGCCTCATTTGTTCCAACTGTACAGTAGGGAAACTGAGGCCCAGAGAGTGTGAGATTTGTCAAGGGCTCAGTGCCACTCAAGTGTGAGTGGCGTCTGCAGAACAGGGTGGTGAGGGCCCTGATTCTTGGCCACCTTCTGTGCTCTGGGCTCCATCACATGCACCTCATGCCATACTGTATCCACCTAAGAGGGATTCAAGGCCACAGGTTCTCTTTGGGGGCAGTGCAAAGTGAGGGCTGTGTCACTGGGTGAGGTCTCAGCTAGACTCCAAGGAGTCTCGTGGGTGCCTCTGCCTCGAGACTCACCTCACAGTGCATCTGTGCACACATGCCGCGGAGGCAGCCAGCAGGCAAGACCTTCTACCACCACATGCACGTGTACACCTGGACACGCATGGACACACACACGTTCTCTACCCCGGGCCTTTGTACTTTGCTGTTCCCTTTGCCTTGGGCCTTCTTCCTCCCTTACTCTCCTTTGCCTGGCTACATCCTCCCTCCCCGCAGGTCCCCTGGGCCTGGTCAAGTATCCCCATGGGCTTACCCCCAGCTCCACACTTTGGGGCATGCATCTCATCACTGTTACCTTGAGCAGGTGACGGACAGTTCAGTGAGCAAACTGCACCCCTCAAGGGAGGGGCCCTGCAGTTCTATTCATGCTGTCCCAGTACGTGGTAACCTGGTACGGTGCCAGAATACAGCAAGTGCTCAGGGCTCGGTAAACAGAGGCCGAAGCAAGGGCACCTGAGGCACCTGAGGCACCTGGTACTCCTTAACATGACGAGCCAGGCTTAACCAGCCTCCTCCAGGAAAAGCTCAGGGGTCCCTGCCTGGGGTCACCATGGCGCCCGGGGCTGGCGCAAACTTCAGGTGCTAGCTTGGGGAAGATAGCCAAGGGTCTAGGAAGGGCCTGAGGGCCTTCTTGCACCCCATCCCCTCCCCGCTGAGGCTGGGTCTGTGGCATCGAGCCTTCCCCACCAGCACCCCTGTGAGTCTCGGCTCCCTTCTCCCACAGGCGCCCACTGCCACAGTGGAGGCACTGCTCACTATGTATTTTAAGGCACAGAAAATGGGGCAACAGAGGTGACCTGCTGTTCCCAGGGCCATACTTCCAGGGGCCATGCTTGTGGATGTGTAGCTACCACCCCAGAACTCAGGTGGTGAGCCCTGTGCCCTGCCTTTGCCACCCCCACACCCCTTCTCTCTTGCAGTGGAAACTGATGCATGGGCCACACCCTAGAGGCCCCCTTACCAACCCCCAACGCTCTTGTCTCAGCAGACTCGGCCCAATTTGGCCTGAGTCTGTTCTGCTCACTCTCACTGCTAGGCCAGTGCCCGGGCTGGGCTGGAACTTCGCTGAGATGCCTTCCTTCTTCCTTTTCTCCACCTTTGGAAATTCTACCTGCCTTCCAGGCACAGCTCAAACACCACCTCCTCCAGGCTGTCTTCTTAGATTTGCCTGTCCCATGTTAGCTGCTCTGCACACAGGGACCCCACAGCCTGTTGTCTGTCTCCTTGAAGTCTGGGGCCTGGCTGCTGGCTCACCTTCCTCACATGCACCCCGCCCTACCCCCAGCCCTCGCACATAGGATTTCAGAACAAAGGGCCAGATGCTATTAAAACTCAATTAAATTTCTCACTTCTCTAATCCTAAATTAGACTGGCTTGTCCCTGTGGCACCTGCAGGCCCTTTTCCTCTGCCTCCTTGGATCTGCCCCCTTTGCCAGCCAGGAACCCCAGAGAAGTGGGCACAATCAGGAAGGATCCTCCCTCAGCACAGGTCTCTTTTGGGGAGTGGAGTTCAGTGCATCTTCCTCGGCTTGGGGTATGTTTTCTCCGCCCAGCTGACTCCCACCTTACATCCTAGGTTTCCTCTCCTGTGGGACGTGTGGTGCAGGGGTATTAAAAGGGGAACTCGAGGCGGGCACGGTGGCTCATGCCCATAATCCTAGCACTCTGGGAGGCCAAGGCAGGAGGATCGCTTGAGCTCAGGATTTCGAGACCAGCCTGAGCAAGAGTGAGACCCTGTCTCTACTAAAAATAGAAAAATTAGCTGGGCATGGTAGTGAGTGCCTATAGTCCCAGCTACGCGGGAGGCTGAGGCAGGAGGATTGCTCAAGCCCCGCCAAAAAAAAAAAGGGGGGACTCAGGACAACAGCTGCCAGCTTGCATTCAGAACCCTCTCCAACTGGGTCCAGCCACCCTCTCCAGCTGCTCCCAGCACCCCGCATCAAGGTCCTGCCCGTAGGCCCTTGCTTGTGCTCTACCCTCACCTTTCCCTCTCTGATGGGGCCTCCTCTTTGTCATACCACTCTGCTTCCTCCCAGTCCCCGGGCGCTCTGGGAGGGGCCGGTGCACAGGCTCAGGAGCCAGCATAAGCACGGGGAACTATGACCTTGTCTTAGCCAGGCAGTAGCTGGGTCTGCCATCTGGTCTCTGAGCCTCTGTTTCCTCATCTGTAAAATGGGAATTCTGCCCCACAGCAAGTAGAGCCTGGAACCACACCTGGCCCAGGACCAGGCTGGGGGCAGCAGAGGTTTGCTGAATGACTAAGTGAGCAAGTGAACAACAGGGAGACTGAATGGCACTCCCAGGGGATGCACCTGGCATCAAGAGCAGGGCCATCAGGCAGGATAGGCTCTTGGAATGAGACCTGGTCCTGGGGCTCTCAGCCAAGGTGTCTCCACAGGAGGTGGGTGATGCCAGTCAGGGCAAACAGGATGTTCAGCTGCCCAGCCTGACACATGTCTGCATTCAGCCCTATCCTCTGACCTTCAGCCACAGGGAGAATCAGTGGCAGGGTATGTGTGAGGCTGATCCACCAGGCTCTGTGGGCCTCAGGGATGTTGCACCCCACCCCCACTAGACTTTTCCTTTCGCTATCAGACACTGAGGAACGACCACAGCCCTTCCGACGCCTGTTGGGGCCACTGCAACTTGAAGCAGGTCCCAGGAGAGGGGTCTGCTCCACAGGGGCAATCTCAGGGACTAAAGAAGCTCAGCCCCAAATCAACAACCTGACATTTCCTGAGGCCTGATAGGCCCAAGCCAGGCCCTTGTCTCACCACCACTAGCTCAGGCAGGTGGGTGAAGATGAGGGACCCTTTGGCCATGTCCCAGCCATGCCCTACCTGTACCATCTCCCTTCACAGTCCCAAAGAGGCGAGCTCCCAGCCCTGGAGCACAGCCAAAGGCCTTCCAGGGATCGCCAGATTCTTGGTCACCAGATAGGGATGTAGGCAGGAGAGGCCGTCCCCACATTCATGTCTATTGGGAGCAGCATGTCTTTGCCCAGGGCTAAGGCTGATTCATCCTTGGGTGTGCGGAGAGTGGACAGCAGTTTACCTTCCCTTCCACACAATTCAGGGCCCCTCGTCCAAGAAGCCCTCTCTGACCCTCATCCTGAGTGGCCGCTCTCTCCCACTGCATGCTACCTGGTCTCTCCTGAGCGCTCATCGCCACCCAAGTCCCCTTCCTTACTCCTTGCTCGCCAGCTCTCTGGCTGCCTCTCCATGTAGGCAGAGGGCCCCAAGGGCTCCCGCATAATAGGCGCTGGACGGACGGATGCCCATTCGCTAATGCTCCCCCCATCCCTGGGGACCCCCAGCTGGCTCCTCTGGGCGGCACCTTGCCAGGAAGCAGCAACACTGTTTGGGTGAGGGGAGAATAATCAGCTGTAAACGCCGCAATCAGGGAGAAAAGGCTGCTCCAGCGCTTGGCGCCCACGCGTGCGCCTAATTGGCTCCACGTGTCTGCGGCTCCTCTCAAGAGCAGGGAAAGTGGAAGGGTCAAGATCTCTTAATGTTCATAATGGAGGGAGGCAGAAGCCACTGCCAGCCCCACACAAACACCTTTTAATTGCCCAAAGAAGGGTGGGCGGAGGCAACCAACACCACAGGCTCGCCTGCCTGTCTGTCCACCATCTCTGTGCCTCTTAGAATTTCAGTCTGAAGTTAGACCCCGGAGGCTAAGCTCTAGCCAGAGCCCAGAGTCACATCCCTGGTGTCTGTTCTACAGATGTTCAAGGGTTTGTGGAACTTGTGTCCTACTCCAGGCTGGGCCTTGGCAGTAAGTGACACTCATGGCCTGGTCCTCCTGGGCCAAGCTGTTTGTCTAACCCCCATCAACGAATGCACCGTGGGCCCAGCTGAACTGGCCTCCAGCTGCCTCGATGCCAAACTTTCCCTCTAAATCCTCACTGCCTCTTCCAAGCAGCCTTCCTGATTACCCCTTTGGACTGAAGGAATCTTTGTCTTTCTGGAGCTGCCTCATTTTGTCTGCACCTCTCTGAGGTCCCCAATGTCTCCCTGCTTGTGGGAGTTCTATTCACTGAATGGTAACCAGGATCTGTCCCATTGGACCAGTGGTTCTCAACTGGGGCAGCTTTGCCCCCAGGCAGCATTTGGCAATATTGGAAACACTTTTGGTTGTTACAATTGGGAAGAGTGGTGTACTACTGGCATCTAGTGGGTGGAGGGCAAGGGTGCTGCTAAACATCCCACAGTGCACAGAGCAGCCCCCACAACAAAGAATTATCCAGCTCACAATGTCAATGGCGCTCAGGCCGAGAAACCCTGCTTTAGACAAAGCTGTAGAAAGGAAGCAGTGAGTAAGTGGGAGCTAGGTGGAATGTTCTCCCTCCTGACAGAGGGAGTGGTCTGCTGCCCCCGCCCAGCCCCTGGCCCCTGGCTCATACCTCCTGCGCCTCTGAACACCCAGCCTGGAGCACACAGTTCCTGAACAGACCTGGCCACACCACCACCAATGCATCAGTTTAATTGGGTTAAGTGGCCATTAGTGGCAAAAGCAGGGCAGCTGTGCGCAGAAGCGTTTTTAATTTTACTCTTTAATGATGCTTATTCCCCAAAGAGGCCACTGGTGGTGGGAACACTGCCCACTGGAGCCCCCAGAACCAAGGCTAAAGCTGCACCTCCCCCGACCCATCCATCTGAGTCTTATGGGGGTGTGGGAGGGGTGCTCAGTACCTTGTCTTCACTGCGCAAGGAAGAAATGGACTTGCACAAGGTCGCTAGGTCATCCCAGAGCCAGCCCTAGCCAGGGGAGACCAGTGCCCCATCTGCTCTTCCCTCAGCCCAGTCCCCCTGTGGACAGCAAATGCCACTAATGGTAGCACAGAGGAAGGCAGTGTTGGGGGGCAGTCTGTGGCTCTGCCTAGATCCAAAGTCTAATTTTGCTGTGAGACTCGGGGCAAGTGGCTTAACCTCTCTGAGGCTCAGTTTCTTTAAATGTAAAACGGGGACAAGAGAAGTAACCCAGTGACTTGTGGTGAGGATTTGGAGCAATACAGAGTGTTCAGGTTCATCTTAGGTCTGGCACTTGGTGGGCACTCAGAAAGAGGCCAGTGATTGTGGGAAGGAATCATTTCTACCATTTTAGGGGCAAAGTGCTGAGCTCTGAATCTACACAGAATCATCTGGGGGGTACTGAAAAATACTGATGCCCCATCACACCCCTAGAGAATCTGATGTGGGGGCTGGGAATCATGATTTTAAGATTTTTAGAATTGCTCCTTAGGTGATTCCAATGTGCAACCAGAGTTTTAAAATGCTGCATTCAGGCAAAGGTGCGAAGGCTCAACATCTGGAAAGGTCTCAGCCTTGGGACAACGGGAGGGACCTGAGGGGGAGCATGGGGGGCACAGGCATAGTGGGAGGGGCCGAACCTAGGCCCAGGGCTCAGGTCTCCAGGTTCTGGCTCCCAGCCAGGGCTCTCACTGCCTCTGGCTTGAGGTAGGAGGCTAAAGGGCCTCCCTGAGAGCAGGCTTCCAGCCGCCACACTGATGTCCTTCGAGAACCTTCTCTGGCCTGGCTGCCCTAGCCCTGGACTTCCCACCCTCCAGGAGCCAAGCCCACTGAGCCACCTCCTGTGGCCTTGTCCCTGGGAGAAGGCTGGAATTTCTGCCACTGGGGTCACCACCCCTCACCTCATCCAGGGCAGTGCCTCCTCCCATGGCCTCTCCTCCGAGCCACACAGCCCGGGTGCCAGGGATGGTGCTGCCGGTGGCACAACCTTCAAGGACATTGTCCACATTGTGGCCTTTATAAATGATGGCCCCTGGAGTTATAAAACCAGGGGTACCAGGCAGGAGGGGTGCTAATGTCCCTATTTTACAGAGGGAGAAACTAAGGCCTGGGATAGGACTGGAGTGAGAGTTCCGTGAGGGCAGGAGCAGGGCCTGGCACACAGGCCATTGGCAAATGCTGGTGAATAGGCAGGAGGACAAGAGAGTGCAACTGATTTGCATTCAACTCTGCCCTCAGTGTGCTATAAGAACGTAGGCACTTCCCTACCCCTCCTGGGGCTCAAGACCCTAAGAGAGCAGGCCCTGGTTCAGAGGCCCCACCTCCCCGGGTAGTTGAAGTTCCAAGACAGGTTCCCTTCCATGTCTCTGAGGCTGAGGGCCCAGCTTGTTTCCTGGACTTGAGGATGCTGGTTGCCTGTGTTGCAAAGCCCCTGATCTGGCCTGCTGCTGCCTGACTCTTGGCCCCAGAAACCACCATTTGCAGCTTGGAGAAACTCGTTACAAACATCTGATTGTCCCTGATTAGATGAGACAATGAACTTCCGTCCTGTGTTGCTCAGCTCCCTCTTTGCAAGCTCCAAATTAAAATTCCAGACCAGAGCAAGGGATTTAAATTGGATTACTGGATGGGGTCCAGGAAGAGAGGAACAATGGAGTTGGGGGCAGGGGGTCCAGGCCCTCAACACCCCTCCCTCCATATGTGCTCAGGCTACAAAAAGATGTGGAAGAGGAGAAAGGGACCAGAAGTTGATTAAAAACAAATTAAAAACATAATTAAGACCAAACCGCATCTTGAACAACTAGGACCAAGGAGGGGGAAGAGTGGTCCTCCCCCTCCTCTGGGGATATGGCAGGAGCACCTCTCGGCCCGGAGCCAGGGGCTGCTGCAGCACGAGGAGTTCACTGGCCTCGGGAATAATGTGCGAGTCAAGGGGCTGCAGGGTCAGAGAGACTTGGGTTCAAGTCCTGGCTCTGCCTCCCTGGCCTGATGCATGGCACCTCTGAGTCTCAGTGTCTCCCTCTGTGACAGGGGGGTAGCAGGTCCTCCTTCAGGGGGTTGCTGTGAGAGTGACATGTAAGAGACCCAGCACACGGTGTGTGCCTTTTCCCCATCATTCTTCCATTGAAAATAATTTATAGGGAAGGGACTTGGGGAGAGACTCCAGCCCTGTGGTTCCCAAGGGGGCTGGGCCCTGGGCTCCAAGTGTGGAGGGCGGGCCGGTGTCTGTTACTGCCACCACTCAGCACCCGCTGCTGCAGCGGCCAGTGCTGAGGCCTGGGGGAGTAGCAGGCCCAAAGGCCTGAAGGGTGCCCTTTCCCACATTTATCAGACAGTTCCGATACAAGTTCAGGGCTGGGCAGCCCACATTTTGTAAGCTGGGCAGGGGCAGCAAAGCTAAGAAATAGTGTACAAACGAGGGGTCCGGAATGAGGGGGAGGAGCCAAAGAGACCGAGAACTAGAAAAAAGAGGGGTAGGTGTCCAGGACAGGCCCAGATCCTGGAAAGACAGGAAGGTGGGGTGCAATGTGCTGGCTGGGCAGGGCACACGGAACTGGGGCTGCTGTCCCCACTGGAGGCTTGGCTCTGCCTCTTCCCCGTGACGGCTCATTCCCCCAGCCGTCTCCCCACATCTATGACCAGGAGAGCCTGAAGGTCAGGCAAGGCTGAGCTGGGCCCTGTTCTGGGTCCTCTGGGTCCACACTGGGTGGGAGGCCCTCAGAGTCCATCTTCTCTGGGTCCCTAGCCCCAGGATGCAGCCTCCCCCTATTCCATGACCCCAGGTCACACAGGGGCAGGCACGGGAACCTATGGGGGACACCAGGGCCGAGCTCCTGGAGAAGGGGACTCTAGTTCTCTTCTGGGCCCTGGATATGGTGGGGTCTGGGCTGGGATGGCCACCCTGATTTAACTGCCAGGACCCTGGCCTTAGTCTGGGCATAGCTGGTGTGGACTTACTTATTTTTTTAAACTACTTTATTGAGATATAATTCATACACCAGCAAATTCACCCAAATAAAGTATACAATTCAGTCATTTTAAGTATATTCAGAGTTGTATGACCATCACCACAATCTAATTTTAGAATATTTTCATCACCCCAAAAAGAAACCCTGTAGCCATCAGCAGGCCCTCCCTACCCCTTCCCTTCCAGCCACAGGCAACCACTCATCTACTTTCCATTTCTATGGATTGCCTATCTGGACATTTCATAGAAATGGGATCACGCAATATGTGGTCTTTTGAAACTGGCTTCTTCCACTTAGCATAATGCTTTTGGGTTCATCCATGTTGTAGCATGTCTCATGTCTTTGTTCCTTTTCACTGGACTCATCTATGTCTGACACAGGCTGGGGCTGCTGCAGCTGTGCCTCCGATTGTCCGGCAGCTTGGATGCCTCTCACTCATTCACGCACGACCTGCCCGGGGCACTCTGTAGCCCTAGAAGCCCCTCCCCGCCTGCCCTCCCTGAGATAGGCTGAGCACCAAGGGTCTGCCTGCTTTGTCAGGGCAGCTTAGCAGGTCCTGTCACCCCATAGAACCACAGTGCCTTGGAGCTGACAGGCACATCTCTCTGCATATGGGTGGGGAGACTGAGGCCCAGAGGGGAGCAGAGGAACATTCAAAGTCATGGGCAGGGAAGCCTCCAGCCTTCTATGACCATGGTCTTCTCTGAGGGGCTTCCAGGGCCCCTTTACACTACCTCCCTGCCAGAGCCTACAGCCCATCTCGGGGGCAGAGACTCCACCATCGATAGGTCACTATCCTGGCCGGGTGCTTGCTCAGGATACCACCCACAGACAGACCTGGGGACCCATAGGAGTGAGAAGACCTCAGGCCTGCCTGGGTCCCACCCTCAGGCCCATGCAGGGTCCCCAAGACTCCAAGTCATCTGTCATGGATCTGTCATTACCCCAGATAATATACCCTGCCCCTGCCACAGCTGCCCACAGTCTGCGTGGGCACAGCCCTGTGGATGATGACCCAGCTTGAACTCAGGAGGGTCACGTGATGATGAAGGGCTGGGACACAGCCTTTACCATGCAGGACCACTCATTCTGGCCCTTCTTCAATGCTCCCTGCCACGCATGCCTACCTTCAAGGCCTGCACCTTCCTGTCCAGAAGACTCTCGATGTCCCCTGCCACCTTCTCCACCAACTTCTGAGGCTCATTCTCCTGTACCTCAAACAGGTTCCGGTTGTCCTTGTAGATCTGGAAGGAAGCAGAGGCCAGGCGTAAGGCCAGGTAGTCCCACATTCCCATGCCATGGACCCTGCATACCCTCTCTGCACAGCTCACCTCAGCATGGTCCTCACCCCCACCTGACCCTGGCTTTGGCCACAGAGAGAGCATGGAGGCCCAGTGCCCTCATGGACTCAGAGGGGCTCCACAGCTTGCACCTGGGATGAGGGTCCAGTTTGGGCTGGTTGGTGGCTGGTGGTTGTAGTTGGTGTGAAGGGGTTGCCACTGCCTTCTCTGGGCCTCAGGGTCCCCCTTTCAGGGGCCATGAACAGCACCCCCTGACTAGCTCAGAACAGCAATGGGAGGAGGGTGGGCTGGACAGGAGGCAGGAGGCAGGGTGTCAGCAGGGTGTAGTCAGGAGATGGAGCCAATAAGCATACACCATGCACCCACATCCCAACACAAAGATGCTCTCATGCATACACACACACAGCCGTCTCCATGTGGGCTCAGGCACCCATATCCCTTTTTGTGGTGCTGCCCCAGGACATTTGCAGAAACTATAGTGGGAGCTCTGGGTACTCCTAGGGGCTCCTTTGTCATTCAGGGCACAGAATATGGGGAGTGGGGACCAGGGAAAAAGGGGCAGCTAAGGGGAATGAATCTGCCCATCTCTGTGTGTGCGTGCACATGTGACAGCACAGATCTGACAGCATGTGTGTGTCTGTTACGGCTCATCACATCCATCTGTGTGCACGTGCTGGCGTGTCGGGGATGGGGTGGGGTTAGGGCCTCTAGACGCAGCCTGGGCACTCGTATGTGAGTCTTAGGAGCAGATTTCTGCAAGTGCCTTTGTTCATGGCTGGGGTCTTGGTTGTGTGTGTGTGCGCGCGCGCACAAGAATGTATCACACACCCCTGTGTGTGTCTCCAAGCCTGACTGGGTCTGTGTGCCCATTCAGGTGAGCCCAGGAGGTCTGTGCCCCAAGCACAGGCTCCTTTGCCACCAGAGGTCACAGAATAGGCTGCCACGACTGAGCCGTGCCACTGGGCTTAGCAGAAGTGGAAGGATGTGTAGCAACAGAGAGGAGGTGATGAGGGGAGATAAGGAGGTGGGAGAGGCAGCTGATGACAGACAGACAGGCAGGGAGAGATAAGGTCGGTGGAGTGACAGCAAGACAGTGGGGAGATAAGGCCTCTGTCATCTGACAGGGGAAGAGTGGGGGCCGGGTACTGCCAGCACCTGGCAGCCCAAGGGTTAAAGCACCACACAAAGCCGGCTCAGGCAATCTTCTCCTCCTCCTGCCACCCCCCCGTCCCTCCCGGCTTCTCTTTTCTTTTTGTCCTTCTTTTAGAACAAAATAATTTGTGGTGAAGTTCTCCTTCCTGCAGAGCGGTGGCAATTAGGGGGCGAGACTGGAGGCCTGGCCGCATGGTCAGGAAGGATGGTGGCCCCAAATGGGCACCAGGCCAGGCTGTTCCCTGGGCCCCCAGCCCCAGGGGCCCTGCCTCAGGACAGAGGTCCTCAGATGGAAGGCAGTGATGGAAACAGAGGGTGAAGAGGGGTCGGACCCTGGGGGTCACTGGGAAAATGCAGGGAGCCTGGAGCCTGGTGCCTTATTGTTGGGGAAACTGAGGCTCAGAAGCAGGAGAGAACAGGTCATGGCCACATGACTGAGTGGCAAAACCAGGTCCCCCAAAATCTTCACCCATTCTTCCCAGGTTTGAGGACATTAAAAACATACCCTTTCCCAGGCCTTGGCCCACCGTCCCCATGTGCTGTGGCCACAGCCTCAGCCATGCTGGCTGAAACCTCTGCAGAGTGGCACCCGACCCACTTGCACCGGCAGGGGGCGCAGCTGCCTGGCTTCCCCTGGCCAGGGATGAAGTTCCCATACCTCAGACTCTCCTGTCAAGGTCATTCCCAGGTGCTGCCAGAGTCTGGGCTGCCCACAGCCGTGGAGCCTCAGGATCCAAGGCTGGACCACGCGGTTCTCCTGGAGAAGTCCAAGAGTCATTCCACCTTGGGTCCAGGGTGCCCCTTGCAGCCTGGCATGGTGACTGGGCTGGGGCTCAGGGGTGTAGGAATGGGTCTTCAGGTGGCAGGGCCACACCCCAGGGCCCCAAGAGGGGACACGACGGCTTAGAAGCTAGGACTCTGCCAAAAATCACCCATCTCTGAATCTCAGTGTCCCATCTATTAAATGAGAGAACAGCGGTCCCCAGTTCACAGTCTGACCAAGGACAACAAAACTCATGCTCGAGGAGCCTGTACAATTGTTGCTACTGCTATTGTTTAGGATCACAGAATTCTGCAGAAGGAATCATAGTCCCCTCCCTGCTAGATCTGCACAATTCACACACTTCACACTGTCCAAAGCCATCAGGCTCCATTCCTGAGCAGGTAGCCTCTGTCTCCTGGGGTCTGCCCACCTCCAGCTTACCCTCTCCTCCCAGGCCTGCCTGGGAAGTCCCTCCTCTAGCCACCCTGTCCTTGTCTCTGACACCTCAGTCTCAGCCCTGGAGGTGATAACAGGGGAGCCTAGAGACTGGGACAGCACTGATAGGGCACAGCCATGGCCAGCTTCCTTCTATCTCTCCCCAAGCACCATGTGTGTGTGCAGGGGACACTTGGCAAACATGTATGTCCAAGTCCATGTCCAAGAGCAGAGCTCTGGGGCCAGCGGGAACTAGGTCTGATTCCTCCACTTCTACCTGCAGCTGTGTGAGCCCTTGGAGACCGGTAATGCAACTACCAGGCTTTCTTCCACTTCTATCCAAGGACCCACTAGGGCCCCTTCTGCTGGCCCTTAGTGCCAGCATTTGGGGTCTTTCCAGCCCACTGACTGTCAAGTGCTTGCAGACCTCTGGGTCCCCAGCCCACGCTGATTCCCACCGCCATAGCTTGGCTCATGCTATGTTGGTATCCCCTCTGCCTTTCCCTGTCTATCTAAATCCTCTCTAGAGCGAGGGCAGGGAATGGGCTGGAAGGGGTTTCTGGTGAGATGAGGGCAGAATCCCAGAAGTGCAGGGGCTGGTCAAACTGCCAGCCAAGCCTGTTCCCCAATCCCAAATGAGTCCCCAAGGTGCAACAGTCCCTGAACGGCAGGCCCCTGGTGCCTTACCCTCTCCTCTACATTCCCCTGGATTTGCTCCAGTTGCCTGCCTCCTGGGGCAGGCCCTGAGCTGAGGCCTAAAGAGGAGGCCTGAGGCCCAGGGAGATCCAAATAACACAGCCCAGCAGATGGTCCCATCCTGGGAGACAGGTCCTCTCTACATTGATGTGGTCCAGGGAGGTGCTTTCCACTTGCAGGCCACCCAGCCGGGAACCCAGGAGAGCTCAGGGCAACTCCAGAGCACAGAACCTAGCCCTGCCCTTGAGTCCCAACCTCTAGCCCTGGCCCCTGGGGCAAGCTGGGAAGTCACAGAAAGGCCAGGGTGCACCGGGTGCAGGACTTCAACAACCACAGCAGGACACATACCTGCTGGTGTCCTTGGCCCAGAGAGTTAATTGGAAAAAGCCAACGGCTCCCACAGCAGTGCAGCCCGCGCAGCCCCACCTATGCCCAGGCAGTTGGACTAAGGAATGTGACAGGCCCAGCAGGCCCCAGGGTGTTGTAGCTCCACACCAGCCGTGAGGGGAGGGAAAGGCAATGGCTGCAGCCCACAGAGGGGTGCCAGGATGATGGTGGGACAGGGCAGCAGACTGGAGCCAGGTGGGCATGTGCAGGTGCTGTGGCAGAGCAGGGGTGGCTGAGGCTTGGAGGCACAATTCAGGGGGCTATTTGGAGTCCCTCCTTTCCGGGAGTCCCTGGCTCCCCTCACTCTGTACCATGTACCTGTGGCCACTGCTCACCTGGAGTGCCCTCCTCCCTTGCGGGAACTCCCACCCACCCCCCTAGTTATGGCAACCTGTCTGTCCACTCCCCTCCCCCAGGGCTAGCTCCACCCCCAGCCTTCTCTTGCTGTAGCAGCACTTTTGTCAAGGGGCATCCAGCCAGCCTCAGCCTATGTACTCACAGTGCCTGTGGGGGCTGAAGCCTCCTCTGGGGTCCTAAGCCCAGCTCCTGCTTCCCCCAGCAGCACCACACGAATGGGAGGTGTGCCCGGGGGACCCCTGCTGGAATGGCGACCTTGGACAGGAAGCCTGGATGCTGGCAGAAGCGAAGGGAGCCAGCCTTGTCCCACAGCTCCTGACAGTCCTCACTGGGAAAAGGGGTTGATCCACCAGCCCCAATGTGCCTGGAACACAAAGATGGCCACCACAGGAGACTAATGGTCTCAGGACAAGTGACCTGCACAGGCCCCAATGAGAGGGCATTCTGCAAAGTCCCAGAAAGCCAGCAGCAGTAGGACCCAGACCTTTGCCAGCACCCAACCTGCCCAGGGCAAGGGGGAAGGTGGGAGGGCAGAGGAAAGGGGAGGGAGGAAGGAAAAAGAGAGGAGGGAAAATGAGGGAGGAGGGATCAAGGAGGCCACAGGAACAGCCCTTGTGTGCTGTTGAGTGTTGGTTCTGGCCACCTTGGGGCAAGTGCTTTACACATTTGACCTCACAAATCTCCGACGACCCCTGGGGAGGGTCCCTTCTGATCATCTCCATTTGGCTGACAGGACACTGAGGGCCAGAGAGGTTAAGCCATGCAGCAGAACTGGGGCTGTCTGATCCAAAGCCCTTGCTTCAGGTCACAGTCTTTGTGCAGTTCTGTTCCCTGCATTTACTCTTAAATTTGAAGGTGAGGCCTTTGAAAAGGAGACATAAGGGATGAACTGGGGGCTGATAGGCTGAAAGGGGCCTGGGGCGGATGTGGGCTGACGCTGGGTGACTGGGGCCCCTGGACGGCAGGAGGGCCATTCTGGAGGGGAGAAAGGAAGGGCTGGCAGAACCAGCCCGAGTGACTAACCAACCACCCAACCCTGGAGTGAAAACAGGCACACGCAAGGCTCCCTCCTCAGTGAAGGTGAACAGGCCCTAATCTTTGGAAAATTAAATCAGAAAGATGTGATGCAGGCTCGGCCCTGCTGCCGGCTGTCTCCTCAAAGGCCCAGGCTCAGCCTGGGCTCAGCCAGGTGCTCCAGCATCCTGGCCTGCCTGCGGGGGAGCGGGGCAGGGCACAGGCAGGGTAGGGGGAGCCGAGCCCCAAGATATGACCCCTGGGTGATTGGCTGCCCTCCGTACTCGCTCTTGCCGCATCTCCTGGTGTCTGCTCCTTGGTCTCACAAGGAGCAGCCAGGTGGGGTCTTAACTGCACAGTCCCTCATGCCACCAGGCCCCTAGAGGGGAGGGCAGCAAGTGAGCTAGAGATGGTGGACTAGGCCTCCCCAGGCCTGGCCCACATGAGCACATACTGGGGAGGGAACAACCTGGAGAGGCCACAACGTCTGTGGTTGGAGGTGGGGAGCAGCTGCAGGTTGGGCTACACTCACATCAGGGATCTGCCAGGCATCCTCGGGCGGTGGCTGGGGGCTCATGCTGGCTCAGGGAGCCTGAGCTGGGCCAGCAAGGAAGCAGGGGAGTGCAGGACTGACAGTGACCAGTTCAAGGACCCTAGATAGTCAGGACAGAGCCAAGTCTGGGCCCCATCTCACCCTCTGACTCCTAGGCTGCTTACCCTGCCTCCTGCCTTTCTGAGGAAAGTAGAGGGTACTGACATACCCTCTGCTAATCCCCTTGAGGGCCGGAGGACTGATCGGGTAGCCAGGCACCTGGACACCTCCCACCGAGAGCACCTAGCCCAGATCCAGGACAGGCTGCACCCCCTAGGGCTCTCCCCTTCTCCAACCAGCCTTGAGCCCTGCATTCCAGTTCCTGATGGGACTGAGGGGCTGCCCCATAGTGGGGGCACAAAAACCCCAACCTGGCTGCTCTGGGGACACAGCAGGCACTGGACTGGGTATGTGGCTGAGAGCTCCTCAGGCAGGGCTGGGGCTACTTCCTCAACTTCCTGCTACAGGACTTACAGTAAGGAAGGGCAAGGGGCCCCTGGAGCCCTTAAAGCACACTATCGGGGCATAGGCGGGGGTGCTATGTGCCACTCAGTCACATGCTTCATCAGCTGCTGACATTTGCCAGCTGCCATGTTAGGTTCCCACGTGGCTGTGCCATGCTGCCACCATCCTAGGGTGGGGTGGTCTCATGGTTAGTGAGCTATATATGCTATCCTGTCACCATCAGGGTTTGTACATCGTGACATTGGTTATCCCACTGTTAATAATTTCCCATCGTATCAGGTAGGGCTTGCCTGGGATGAACACTCTGTCTAGAGAGGATCACAGACAAGTAATCAGGTCATTACAAGCCACCCCTGCATGGGCTATGACAGAGGACACACAGCAGTGTGGGGGCAGGGAGGAGGGCTCCTGGCCTGGCCTCCTGGAGCAGGTCGAGGATGTGGCCCTCCTGGGTTGGTAGTCCATTAATAGCACTATCTTCCCCCGACCCTCACTTCCGACAGTCCCACTGGGGCACTTCACATTCAGGCAACAGGCTCCCACTGGGGCCTTCTTGAGTCTGGGGCAGCAGAGATGGGTCAGTCCTCATTCCTGCCCTCCTGGGACAGATGCCCCCTCAGACTGCTAATGGTAGACAGGTGGCAGCAGAGAGAGACGTGCAGGAGACACCTGGGAGTGGGGCTGGCCTGCTTGGGGGGAGACGGCTTCACAGGAGAGAGGACATGTGAGCAGGGTCTGACAGGTTGGGCAGGAGTCTGCCAGACGTGGGTGGACAGGGGATAAGGGACTCTAGGCTGGAGTAATGCCAGGTGCAAAGGCTGGGAAGAGGGAACGTTAATGGACTGATCAGTGGCAAGAGCAGAGGGGCTTGTGGTGGGCAGAGGCGAAGGGAGGTAGACACTCAAGTGGCAGAGGAGGGGTCCTCTGGGGAGGAGAGCTATGTGCCTGACCACGAGGTGAGAGGCCGGGTGGCTCCATGGTCCCTTGGCCCCACGAGGCAGCTCCTGGGAGCTTTGCCAGCAAGATTCCCTTCACAAAACTCACAGGGACATGAAGCCCCCACCACCACCCCCAGCAACGCCTCCCTGTTTTTAAAGTTAAAGTTTAGTTGACTGTCATCCATTACCGCAATTAGTACATTATGTCTAATTATGCAATTAGTGTAAAAAGTGCACTTGCCGCTGAGAATGGGAAATTACGCTGCCTCGTTACGCTGTAAAATCCATGTCATAAAAAGGCTCAATCTCTTGTTTTTCAAAAGACACAAAACCCAACACAAAACAATAAACCAAATCCTCCCAGCCGAGCTGGGCCAGCCTGTGCCAGCCTCCCTGCACATACCCCTGTGCAGATCCTACCTCTGTGAGGCCTGCCCCCACCCACCACAGAGGGGTGCTGAGCTCGGTCTGTTCTGTTCCTGGGTGTCGCCTTTTGCTTTTCTGAAACAAATATGCATTTCCAAACTGACTTTAAAACTGTGGCAATCCTGACTATTCCACCTACTGCAGGCCTGCCTTGGAATGAGGCCACCAGTGTGAAGGCCTGTATCTCAGGGAACAGTCCTAAAGGGATATGATGTCCACCCAGCTCCAAAAGTGAGAGGTCTTTTCTCCAAGGTTCCTGATGGCTCCCGTGAACAGAGGGGAATATTCCAGCTCAGGGAAACAGGAGGAACTTTCTTACACTCAGAGATCCCAAACCCTGGAAGCAACGACTAGATAAGTAGTGAGCTCCCTGTCACAGGGAGTATACAAGCTCAGCTGTCAGAAATTCTGAGAAGGGATTCACCTATTGTCAGCCAGCACAGTGGCTGGACTCCAGGCTGCCATCATTAGACCATAGCACTCCCATGGCTATATGCCTATGTGAAATCCATGGTCTGTGATTTTATCTTCCCGAAGTTCTGGTTCCCTTCATGGTCAAGGGGATGCTTTGGGGACAGGGAGGGGATGAGAAAGAAATCTGATTTGGGGGCGGGTCTCCCTACTACAGAGATGACAATCCCAAACGGCCCAGCCCATGGAGGCTAGGAAGGGGTACACTGCAGTGTCCCTGTCTGCCTATGTCAGCATGGGGCACACTCTGGTGTACCTCAAAGGCAAATGCTACAGGGCCAAAGCCACCCATGATACGTCTCCAACGTCACAAGTTAAAGCTCCAGCATAGGATGCTTAGTGCCTGACTAGGAAGCCCTCTCCCTGAACAGCGTCCCTGAGCCCCTGATGCCAAGCTCCCACCACTCTTTGATCCAAGACACTCAGGCCAGGTGTGGGGTGGATGGTACAAAACCATGGAGACGTCTTCACAGACCAGAATCTGCCCTGACCTCATGGGGATGATGCATGACCTCCTGCAGGTGCCACTGCCAAGCAGTGCTCAGACAAGGTGATCACAGACCAGAGAACCTGAGGCAAAGAGCCCCACGCATCCCAGGGCCCGTGGGGTGCCAGGCCCATGTAACTGTATCCGCCTGCAATGTACACCTATCGGTTCTGGTGTGCTGAGATACCTGGGTGCTGACCACGCCCCAAAGGGAAGCACTTACTGAGAAGGCAGCTGGGGTATAGAGGAAGGGCAGCATGGACCCCACTGGAGGGACACGTGTTGCCTAAACTCAAGACAAGGGTTCCTGGACAGTTCCAGCTTCCAGGTGGCCTTGGAAAGCAGGGGAGACAACTCTGGAACAGCACAGCCACGTGGACACCAGCCATGGAGACTCTCAGGGGCCCATGTCCTCTCGATTTGTCCTGGGAGAGAATCAGGGTCGGGGATTTGAGCCTGGGGTGAACCAAACTGCAGGCAGGATCCAGGGGCCCCTGCTTACTCCCCCTCCCTGAGCTGGGAGCTGCCGGCTGTGGAGGCAGCTGGGAGGGAAGCTGTGCCCAGCATACCAGCTGGCACGGGGGAGTGCGAGTAAACATACCCGCACTTTCCCAACTCGCAGAAGTCTCCGGGTGGCGGCCGGCTGGTGTGGGCGCCCATGTTTATGGGAAGCAGATTGTTTGTGTCGGCGTCTGGGCCCCCTTGCCACCCACTCTGGCTCTGCTCTCTCCCGCTGCCTCCCCACCCAGGCGGTCCCGCCTTTCTTCCTTCAGGACTCCTCAGCCTCTCAATCACAGGATGATAGTGATGACAGGGCCCTCCGTGTGGCCAGACAGGGCTCAGCACGTGACCCACTGAGTTGTCATAACAATCCTATGGGGCAGGTACGGTTATTATCCGCACTCTGCAGCTGAAGCGACAAGGCTCTGGGAAGTCGAGCACCTGGCTGCAGACCGTGAGGCAGTGAGTGGAGGTGCCTGTGGCCCTGGGCATCTCAGACCCCAGCACTCGGTTCCAGTTCCCAGGTGCCCCCCAGCTCTCCTGTGCCCCGGACAAGTCTGGTCTGCCCTTTACCCCAGTTCACTGCCTCAAGCAGCCCTGGCCCAGCTTGACCTATCAGTTCAAGCTGGATGAGACCCTGCCCTCAGAGAGGGAAAATGGTCCCCTCCCTGCCACGACAGCTCGAGTAGACAGACCAGGTCTGGTCACTGCCTTGCCGTCTGGCCTCTTCAACCTCTCTACCCTCTCCGCCTCTATCTTCTGATCTGTAAAACAGGCCCTCCCTACCTGCCTCTCAGGACTCATGAGCGAAGGACTCTGGGAGCCAGGGTGGGCAGGGCTCCCATGGACCCTCAGTGGGCCAGGGAGGACTCCTAATCACATCACAGCTCCAATTAGTTATGGAGTTCTCGTCTAATTCTTGTAGCCCAGAGCTGGCAGAAATTCAGCCCCAGAAGATACTCAGATGAGATGGAACCGAGGCAGGGAACAAAGGACAAAATTTGCTTCTTGTCTGCATCACCTCACCCGGTCCTTTCATCACTGATAGGCCAGGTGGGAAACCCTCTTCAGGGGCTGGAGCAGGTCCCCTAGGGATTCTAGAGTGGCCAGAAATGGAACCTTGTCCCAAAGTCCCCAGTCAGACTTCCTGGGCAGGGAGGGCTGATTTTTCTTTATCTACCCCCATCCACGACCTGTGACAAGGGCACTTGGGAGGTGCTGAGCAACTCTCAGTCTGTACACCCCTGAGTTACCCCAATGAGGTTGTCCTGGCATTCCTCAAAGATGGAAGGTCAAATGTGGGGTGCTGGTGGCTTCTCATGGGGCCCTGAGCATCTTCCCTGCCCCATCCTGTCCTGCAGGGACCAACTTTCCTGGCCTCATAGACTGGAAGTCTGCACTTTGCTGCTGAAGATGTCACCAAATAATGACAGCACCAATGACAGTCCTGATCATAATGAAAGGTGCTGCTGAGGTCCTTGGGCTGGCTGCTCTTGTGAAAACATGAGATCTTGGCATGGCAGATATGGGGGATAAAGGTAGAGACAGCAGTAAGCCCAGAAGGTGGCTGTGGCCTCCCATGGTATCAAGGGCCCCTTTTGTCACAAGGTCATCTCAGGGACCTGCCCTATACTAGTGCACAGATGCAGTTCAGGTGGATGAACTTGACCTTGCATACAAGGTCACATATAGCGACTTCATTGCATTCATATTCAGCACCCAGGAAGCCACTTGCAAATCCTGCTCATGACTCACAATTAGGCTCACAGAAAAAGCACCATAGACCGGATGGGCCTGTCCACTGTCAGTGGATGCCTGGCAGCCGCAAGCCTGGGTGAGACTCTGTGTGTCTCTGTCCACACTTCAAAAGGCGGTCTATGACCATCCAAAATGTTTTCAACAGTGGAACTTTGCTGGCTCTAGAGCACTGGGGCTATCTTAAGGTCATGGCCCTAAATCCCCTGCTGGACACACCACTGGAGAGGATCCTAACAGCATGGGTGCTGGCCTGGTGGAGGGAAGGGCATGGCCTGGCCAATAGCGGCCTCTGAACCAGGGTCCCAGGAGAGCCTGGCTAGGCTCCGCCTCCTGCAGTCCTTGATGCAGGCTGATCACAAGGCCCGGGTGTCAGGCACTGATAAGGTGGTGGGCACTAGAGCCAGGCTGGAGCTGTCCACGGTGCATGTGCAAGCAAGCCTACGAGAGAGCACACCCCCGCCCGGGCCATCTTATTCACCTCTGTCAGCACCTCCTGATGCCTTCTTACTGTCTCCCCTAGTTTTTCTTTTTTCTTTTTCTCCTACTTCCAATTTATAGGCTCATCTTGAATTTTATGTATCCTTGTAAGTGCCCTTAAATCTTCCGTAGAATAAATCATAAGCATAAATAAATAAACAAGCAGGACCAAGACTTCAGGGCTTTGTACACGCCAAAGATATGATGAAGTCAGGTACACATTAGGGACATGCATGCACTGAGGACACATGCACACTGGGGACATACTCCTAAGGAGACCCGGGCTTTCCCAGAGCTGGGGGGCGGTGATCTCTGGACCTAGTCCAGATGAGTGCTCCTGAGCAGACACTGGCCCCTCTCTGCACCTCAGTTTCCCCTTATTTCACTGTGGAGGGAGAGGGATAATCGCTGGCATGCCAAGCTCAGGGTTCTCTCCATGAATGCAAAACCCTAGTGGCAACAGAGGCCAGCGTTTACCTTCCCTGCGTCTGTGCGCAGTGTTTGCCATGCAAACGAACTGTGCAAACAGGACTGACGGCCCGGCCACACTGGCAAACACTGCAAGGGCCCTTAGCCTGAACAGCCATGAACTTCTAAGTTAAATGTGCTGTGCTCAGGGGAGGCAGACACTGCACCTGGGCCCCCACTCCAGATGGGTCACCTCCTTGCTACCCAGCATTGGATGAGGTGATGATTACTACAGGAATAGTGGTTGATACCAGTGGGGTTGAAGCAAGCCTCCACACTGACAGTCCATTGCATCAAATCCTCACAAGTCCCAGCTGTCCCCATTTCACAGATGAGGCAACTGAGGCACAGAGAATAATTGGCAGAGCTGGGGTTCAGTGACGGCATGGGGGACTAACCATGTAATGAACATAGACCCTATTCCAGACCCCACCTCCATCTCCCCAGCAACTGGTCTGCAGCCTGTGGGATCCTGTGACCCTTCTCAGGCCTGACCCTGCCCCTGACCCCCTATTTTGGGAAGCCCCTCCAACTGCCCCCCTAGCCACGTCCACTGGGCCACTTGTACTGGGACTATGAAAGTTGGAGGGGGTCAGCTGAGTTCTGTGTTCACAAACCCCATCCTGTTCTGAATGTCCATGGAGAGCTGTTTCTCAAAGAGGATTGGGCAAACCTTCCTAGGAGACCAGCCCCCTTAGGATAACAGGCCCCCTAATTCACTTGCCTGGGGCTGTCCACTAGACCCTGAGGGTGGATTTACCCAACGTGCTTGCCCAGAGTGATTGTGCGGGGAGAGAGAGACAAGGACAGTTCTGAGCTGGACCCAGAGGGTAGGCATACCTCAAAGGGGTGCGTCTATCTGCAGAAAACCATCCTGGTCTTGCAAGGCTGGTAGTCCAGGATCTTATGCTACAGATGGGTAAACTGAGGCCCAAGTAGGCTGAGCAGCAGAGCAGGTTGAGGAAGACCCCAGCTCCAGCACTTGGTACCCCCTTCTGTGCTAGGAAGGTCAGGGAAGACGGTCCAGAGGAGGGTGTGAGTGGATGGGCCATAAGAGAGTGCCCCTGGCAGGGGAACGGCGAGCAAAGGTGGAGGTGAAGGCAGGCCTGTGAGGAGCTGCTGGGGAGGGCGTCCAGCAGGAGGGCAGGGGCAGCTTTGTCCCCACCCCCCACTGGGGCCTCAGAGATGGTCTGCCTATGTGAACTCTCTAGAACCTGTAAGGTCATCTGGCAGGCTGGAGGCTGCAGCCTGAGTCCCCCCACCCCACTTTCCTGTGGCCTAGGTGCCCATCAGGTCTTAGTGGCAATGGTGTCCTGGACTCCCGCATCCTCTGCTCAGCAACCTCCAGCAGAAGGGAGGGAGGCCTGAGCTTCTAGCTCTGTCAAGGGCTCCCTGAGCAAGGAGGCAGTGAGGGCAATGACACCAGGAGGACAAGAGTGGAACGAATTGCCCTGATTATGTAAGGTGGCCCTACTTCTTCCTTAGCAAAGAGAGGAGAACTGGGAAGCTATGTTCCTCCATACCTGACCCTCACCTATGCCACTGGGCCTCCGAGTAGGCCCTTCAAAGAGGCTTACTCAGCAGTGACCTCAAGCAGGGTCTGTGGGCCCAGGTCATTCAAGGGTGCTGGGGAAGATTCTTGGGGATGGAACCCAGTTGGCCACTCTCCTGGGGCCTGCAGGGCCTGACTGGGGCAAGAGGCCTGGGTGGGTCCTGCTCAGTCATCACTCCTTGACCAGCCCCTCTGGTTTTCCTGCCTGTACTCTGGGCTGGGCAGCCTCCCTGCCCGCTTGCCCAGAACCCCATGCCCCAGGCCTCTCCCCTGCACCAGCCACTGTGGAGCCTGGGGAACTCTGAGCTCCTTTAGAATCCACCTGAGGACCCTGCCATGCCACACCTGCCCTGGAACATGGCTCAGGTCTGCTCTTCTCAGTGTCCCATAGGGGTTCGAGCAGGAGGCCCCTCTTTCAGGCCCCACAACCAGGCTAAGAACCAGACTAGCTACATCCTCACAAAGAATCTGGACTGCCTTGTCCCCTACATGTACACAGCCTGCCTCTCCCAGGGCCTAGATCCCTCTGAGTTGCTGTCACCTTCCCCTATCCTAGGGCCCCTGGGGAGTGCTGGAGATGCCACAGGCTGAGGCCTCAAGATGGTGACCATGAGGCCCCTCCCTGGTACAAGGTAGGCAGTCCCTGCATAGGCCCCTCTGCCAGTTAGGCCTGGATATACTCTGTCCTGCAGGGCTATCCTGCAAGGCAGGCTGGGAAACCCACTCCTACACGGCATCATGCTTTGTGGAGCCAATCAACAAACACCGAAGCTCTGCCCATCAGGCTCTTGGAGTTTATGGTGCTGGCAGGTATAGGGTTGCTGAACTGCAAATTTATGTCCTGCCATAAATCCAGATGATGTAGGAGCCAGCGTGTGCCTAATGTGTCTGTACATGTACGTAGGAAAGCATGCACATGTGGTGCATGGCAGCGTGTGTGTACACAAATGTTTAGCGGCATGCGTATGGGAAGGATAATGGTATCCCCACGGGCAATGCATGCCCAGGCAGATGTCCCAGTGTGTGTCCCTGGGTATTCATGTATCCCACTGCATGTGTGTCCAGGTACATATGTATCCTGGTGTATATATGTCCAGGTTTACAGTCCATGTGGGGGGAAGTCTTGCAATGAACAAGGTCGGTTGCATCCTTTCCTGAGTGCAGCCCAAGTCCCTTGTGTCCTTCTGCTCAAGTATAGCACACAGCAGGTCTCAGGGAACATCTATGTGCATGTGCATAGGCCCAGGGTACCCACAAGCAGACCCGGTCCCCTGCCCTTCTGTCCACCATCTCAGAGGGACTAGAGCTCAGCACTGGTCACACATCCAGACCCAGGCCAGCCACTGACCCCACAGATTATAAGAACTCCCCATTGATGAAGCCAGGCTGCAAAAGAGAGAGCCCAAGGGCACAAAATCCCTCCTGTGTGTGGGGCAGAGTGACAACAGAGCTGTCAGACAAGGCAATCCCTCCTGTCCACCCCCACCTTGCAGACAGGAAGATCTAGAAACATCACAAAACAACTGATCTCCCTGCTGATGGTGGGTGAGAAAAAATTATCTTTCTCTGAACACTAACAATAAAGCCCAGTTTCCTAAAAGGGCCCTTCTTAGCCCATGGCTTAGAAAGGCTCCATCACTTAATTCCAAAGGTAGATTTGCTGAAGCCAAGAGAGTGATAAATCCTCCTTGGTTGCCTCACTGAGGCGCTCAGCCTCAGGGCAAGATGATGCCTGCACCCCTAACCCTGATCCAAGCCTGGCCCTTGGACCACACAGTGAGCCCACATGATGCTATGTGAGGCAGGCAGGAAGAGGGAAGCGGGCAAGAGGAATCGTAAGCACCTAGGAATTGGGTCCATATGCTGCTCCTGCCCAGCTAATGGGCTGACAAATTAGCAGGTCTCCCCTCGAAGAGGTGATGAATGAGCAGTTGCCCAGGAGAGCTGGGGGATGGGCCCCCTCCCCACAGTACTCCATAGGCTCAGCCCTGCCTCCACCTCTATGGGGTGCCCAGCTCTGCCTGAGCTTCCCCGGGGGTGGGAGCTGGGGTTATGGGCAAGGAGGGCACAAAACGGCAGACCTGGCCTCAGAGGACATCCAAAAACAAGCCCAGCCAGGAAAGCCCAACTCCCCCAGGCTGCTCTCCTGCAGCCTGAAGACACCGTTAGGGAGGGGGTTAAAGCAGGCCCTACACAGGCTCCTCTTTCAGAACATCTCCACTGCACACAAAATGGCCTCAGACAAGAGCCTGGGCCCTGAGGACTGGCCACCACCCTCCCACAGGAGACACAGGGGCATCTGGCCTAGACCCCAGTGACTGACTGGGATGGGGAGGAACTGAGGCTGGGTCTTGGGGCACCACCCAAGGGGTGGAGTTGCTTCTCCCACACAGCGACAGGGCTGTGGCCTCCCAAGCTCACAGGGCTGTGGAGAGACCTGTAGGTGGGGGTGAGGCCCCACGTGGGAGGGGTCCAGGGAGCCTGACTTATGGCAAACAGTAGCCTCCGGAGTTAGTGAGTCCCTGGCACAGAAGGTGATCAAGCAGAAGGTGACCCCCAGGTTTCAGCCAGTCCGCTCTGGTGGGAAGTTGGACCAATGGTCATTTCTGGCCTAAGAGCCCAATATCCTTGATCTGCCCCCCCCCAATCATTATATAGTTCACCTCTTCCATGCAGTGAGGACATCTAAACTGGGGCAGAATTTACACATTCTTTTGACAGAAGATGGGCCAGTCTCCCTTTGAGGCTGTCTGGCTGGGCAGGCAGCCCCGGTCCCAGGTCCTCTGTGGGCTCCCCCCACAAACAGCCTGAGCCCTGCCTGCACACCGCCCCCGCCCGCCCGTGTAAACAGAACCCGCCCGCTCTCTCCCAGGGGCTGCTAATTCCTCGCCAGAACTGCTCGGACGTGAAATTGGAGTGAGACAATGTGTGTTTAAGGAAATGAATCTCGAATCTTAAGAGGCTCAGGGAGCCTGCCCTGCACCCCGATGACCCCACTCTCGCCCACCCAGAGCCAGGAAAGGAGCACTTGGCATCACGGGAGAGAAAGGCAGAGGTGACATTCAGTGCTAAATTAGCAGCCGCCGCAGCCAAATATTGTACTTGCCTCCATTCTTCTTTTATTTTTCTAAAGAAAAGGCTTTTACGAAGTGAAAGAGGCTGTTGGAACACTGAGGCTGATGATCGTTTTTAAAAGGTGTGCCTGCCATCGCTGCCTGCGTCAGAGCCTTCCCTTCCCCTCAGCGTGCCTTCTCCTCCCTGCCACAGCCACACCCACGAGGCACTGGCTGACGCTCCCACCCACCACACCAGCCACGCAGGCTGACATCATGGGTGTTCTCGGCTAACGTGACCCAGGGTCTCCTACTCTGTGCCAGTCCTGGACGTGCGACCTGCCTCTGAGCCATCTCCCTGCCTGCATGGGGCCCTTAGAAATGAGGAGTCATTTGTGCTGTGTCCAGAACCACCCTTCCCACAGAGGCTCAGCAAAAGTGACCAGCCCATGGCCTCTACAAGGACTCCCCGTCCACCCTCCGATGACCCCCAGGCCCCCTGCCATGGACAACCACCCTGTGCTTGCTCCTATCATCACTTTTATCCCCCCACCAGGGCCTATTTCCCACCCCCAGCCCCGGGACTGCCTCATGGCCCCCTACTCTTTGGTCACTTTGTTAAACAAACACCACTAGCTGTCCTGGAACCCAATCCCCCAAACCTAGTCTGCCTCCCTCTGCCACTAACTAATTAGCTCACTGAGCAGGTTGAGCAGACAGCTTCTGCTTGCCCCTTCATAGGAAACACTGTTTTCATCCCTGACCCACCACCAAGCTCTTGGACAACTTTGATGGGGTTTTATCAGCAGAACAGACTTAGCCCATGTCTCCCACTTCCTCAGACCTGGGCTGCCTTGTGGGAGCCTGCTCGGAGGCCCCCCAGCTCCTACCTGGATGATGACTGGAACCTAGCCCTGCCCCACACCATGCCTCGGTGCCACCCTCAGATGCCACCCCTAACAATCCCGAGAGTGGGGGCTTGGCAATGCCCCATCTTTCAGGTGGGACGCTGGGCTCAGAAAGCTCCTGTAACTCATCCAAGGTCGCAGCACTGGTGAGAGGCACAACCAGAGCCTGGATCTGAGCTGTGTGGCACCACAAAGTGGATGCTGTGGTGCATCACCCAGACTCCCCCTTTAGAACGAGGCTCTCATTATCCCAGCTGCCAAGAGTGTTGCCTGCTGACTGCTCTCATCTGAGTCCCTCCCCAGGCTATGCCCTGAGCAGCAGGGTGCTGCCACGCTGTACTGTGGTTGCCACATAGGTGGGGTGGGGGAGTACAAAGGCCTGGTCCCCTGGCCTCAACTGGGGACAACTCCAGGGCTCTCTATGGAATTGGCTCAGGCTTCTGATGCAACTGCATCACAGCCAAACCTCTCCTGCTGCCCAGTCCTGCTTCCTTCACCCGTCACAGGTGTGGTCCCCGAGAGTACTCCCCAATAAATGCCTGCATATAACCTCTATCTCAGAGTCTGACTCCAGGGAACGGAACCTACCACAGCTGGTACTGGAAATAGTCCCAGAAAGCCGACCCTAAAGTAAGCGTTGTGCTGGCAGTGAGGACCTCACGTGGAGGTGGGTGGACTGCTAACAATCCTGGCATGTAATGGGTGCAACCGATCAAACGCTACCCGTTGTGAACCAGGATGGGATACCTGCGAATGGGGACAATATTTCAGGTGTCTGAGAGGTACAGAGAAGTGTAATTGTAAGGACTATGGAATAGGATGGCTGCTGCTGGGGGCTAGCAATGCTTTAGAGAAAGACAATGAAAGACTGAGTAGATTAATCACAAATTTAAGGTGAAATGTGAAAGTCAGAAGCCCCCTTGGCGGGATATAAAAGGATTCTCACCTCCTGCAGCCAGAGGCAGAAAGGCTGAGGATCAGACGCAGGACTTAATCAGACTCGAAGATCCTGAGGGGTTATAGTCTCAATTCCAGCAGGCCGGTCACACCAAGGCCAGGCCGGGATCCTGACTGGGAAGGAGTGGGGCCCTGAGTGGTGGGATGGGGACATCTGGGTCATCGCACTCAAGAACCTTGATACAGCAGACTCCCCTAACTCTGAGCCTACAGAAGTGGCCTTTCATCCCTGTTAAAAGCTAGGACTTCCTCTTTACTTGAAGATGGTGCAGAGGCCTCCTGTATGCAAATCTTGAAGCGTCAGAGTATATTTCTCAGGAGTCTGACCTATGATAGATGGCTCAGTTCCCTCGTGGGGTCCAAAAGAGTCCATGCATCAGTCTCACATCACTGAGACCCCAACACCAGCTTCTCCCTCTCCTCCCCACTACATGCCAGACTTGTTCCCAGCTTTTGTCCATGCTTCACCTCTGGCCCCCGCTTCCTCTAGGGAGCCCTCCCAAAACTCCCTGGTGAGCTCATCTGTCCCACCTCCCAAGTCCTCGCAGCCTCTCCATCTGCAACACACACACACCAGTCTCCAGCATACCGCCTGCTTTGGTCCCGGAGCATCCAAACATCCTCTGAACAGGACAGAGCCTTGTTAGACTGCCCAGGCCCCATCTGCCCCCACCGGTGCCAAACCCTGGGCCAGCCTATAGAGGCTCAAGAAAACCCTGCTCCTGGGGCTGCCCTTCACACCCCCAGTCCCTGCATTCAGGCCCCACCCTCTTCAAAGAGGTCAGATTATTAGAACCTTGCATGCGTGAAGAAACCAAAACTCCAGTGCTGCATGGCTTGAGGAAGCCAGCGCCAAGGTCCCAGAGCTGGGAAGGGGCTGATCAGGATTCGAAGCTAGTCTGTCTCAATCCCCACGACTTCTATAACTCCCGGCAGGGCACAAGAGGGGCAGGTGACAGGCTCTGGCAGCTTGGAGGAGAGAGCTCACCTTGGGTTGGAGAGATGGAAATGGACTCCATGGAGGAAGTCTTGGGGGTTCAGACAGGTAGATGTTCAAGGAAAGGTGCTGAAGGGAGAGGGAACAGTGAGGGCAAAGGCTGGGAGGCAGACCTAATGGGGGAGTGAGGAACCCTGGTTTGGGGGGATAGAGAAGGGAGGTGTGATCTGTGTGAAGGTCATTGGTGGACACGAACCAGGCTCAGGTCCTGCATCTGTTTCGCCCTGCCCCCATCTCGCTGAGCCCCATCTCCCCCCCAGGTTCCGGTGCCTGCTCTGAATGGCCAATGAGGCCATCTGATTGGCTCATCAAGGGCAAATAATAGCTTTTGCTGAATTCAGCTGCAGCCAATCAGAGGCAATCAAGCACACAAGAGGCCTGATGGGCCACACGGGCGCACCCACAGGCACCAGAGCTGGCCCCTCAGCCAGGCTCCAGAAGCCTCCCTGCCTCCCTCCCTCCCTCTGTGTCTGAGCACTGGGGTGGGGTTTGGGGAACCGAGTCCAGGAGTCCTCATGAAAAGAAGGGGAAGGGACCCACCTGGACTCTGCAGCATTTACTTGGCACCTGTTGTATACCCAGAGCACTGGAGAAGCTGTGTATTGCTGGGGGAGACTCGCGCAGAGGACACATGTACCCTCCCTGGCCCAGCATGTGTTCTTGCAGGGCAGGCCCACTCACAGGCCCTGGGAGGGGTCTCCAGAACAGCCTTCCGGCATTTGTCCCTCAGCCACCACCCCCACCCCGCCACTTGCCCTCCAGCATCTCTGTGCCGAGTCCTTGCCTCTTCCCCGAGGAGAGTGGAGCCTCCAATCAGGCCCTGGGAAAGCAATTTTTCAATCTCCAACTGCAAACACTAATACCGCTGAAGCTAATTTTACAGATTTCCACTTCGAGGCCTTGCCTTTGTCCCAGAATCCCTCAGCCTGGGAGATTAGCAGTTTAGAGACTGGAAAAAATAAGGTATTTTAAAATTCAGCATAAAACTCCCTCTTAGACTCAGTGAGCTAAAAAAAAAAAAAATTTTTTTTTTTTGATTGGAAAAGAGCCTGTTAGTGAGGGAGGAGCCAGGTCCACTCCCTGCTCCACTGGGTGGCTGGAGGAAGGGTGCTGCCAGGCCCCTGGACTAGCTCAGCCTATGGAGGGCAGAGAAGGGAAAGGGGAAGGTCCCTGTCCTGCGTGCTGGGAACCCCACCTGCAGTACGGTAGGCCCTCTGTTTGAGGCTCTGGATGTGTGTCCCGGTTGGAGCCACACAGCATTTCTTGGTTTCCAACCTCAAAAGTCTTCCCAGTTGTAGAGAAAGGCTTTGGCCCTGGGGATAGAACAAGCCACAGGTCTGTTGCCCACTTTGTCAAAGAGGCTGATTCCATGCCAAGGCAGACCCTCGCTGGGCCTTGGTTTCCCTATCAAACCAAATGTCCAAAGTTCCTGGTCACATGCCCACCTGTCACACATGCAACCCAGCACTGCACACCCACTGCACACACACACCCCAAGCCACAAGTACTCAGACCCTTGCCCACATGGACAAGCGCCAGATGCATCTGGTGGAGCTCAACCCACGAGCACTTCCCTATTGCATCTCTCACAGATGAACAGCGTAATCGCTCCGCTCTCCGGGGGCCACAAGCTCAGAAACGTCCTAATGAAAAATAAATGTATTTACAGGGAGACGTCAAAGCCGCCAGGACGAGTCAAAGTAATATGCTTGCGACCGGCACGCGGACTTTTATTTCTTCCCCCTCCACGCTCCAGAGCTGCTCCTGCAGCGTGGAGAGATAAATATTTTAAATAGCGACACTTTGGCGATGCACGGTTATGCAAGACAAGGAATAATTAGAAAATAAATTACTTTTTTTAAACACAGTGTTACAAACATTGGGCGCATCAGATTACTGTTCTCCGCAGGCCAGGGCTGCATGGCTTGGGAGGCCAGCGCAACAAGGACCTCAGGGAGCAACCACACACCAGCCTGTCTGTCCCCACAGCCCCCAGATGGTGACGCCCCTCCCGCCTGCTCTGGGAGGCTCCCAGAATGAAGCTGAAGACCACACTTGGCAGCTTCCAGAAGATCTCGGCGATGGAAAGGCTTCCTCCGGCGTCTCACCAGCAGTAGCGCAGACTAAAAATAGTTTAATCTCTTTGAAAGCAAAAGGAGCAATCAGCAAAACAGACACTCGGGCCCACATGCTCTCCCCCCGGCTCCTCTCCACATTCTGCCCCCATCCATCTGGGCCCATCCCCAGCTAAGCATTGTCAACTTCTGACCGAACCCAGGACAGAGCCCCACAACCCCCCCGAGAAGGGCACCCATCGCCCATTGTCTAGGACTCCGCATGTCTGCAGTCCGGGACATGCATAGCATGTGTCCTTTAAACCTTGTGACACTCCAGGAGGGAGGCAAGACAGGAGTGTCAGCCCTGCTTTACAGATGAAGAAACTGAGGCATAGACAAGTAGAGTCATTTGCCCAAGGCTAGAAATGGGAGAGAAGGGTTATGTGCAAATGGAGAGGCTCAGTCTCCACAGAAAGGAGGTTGTTGGCTTTTAATTAGCCACCTAACCTGAGTCTCCATGGTTGCTCCCAAGAAACAAAAGCTGCCCAGGGCAAGAAGGGGCAAGGGCTGGTAGGGTGGGGGAGGGGAGAGGCTCATACATTCTAGGGATGGGGCCAACTCCTTTCCCAGCTGAGTGAGTCTGTCACACAGATGTGTCTTTTCCTCTGCAGCCAGAATGACATTGTGACTTCGCCATTTTCACCCACTGGCCTGGGATAGGGTCTTTGGATCCTACATTCTGGCCTTAGTTTGCTGCGTGGCTGAGAGCCTGTCCCAGTCCTCTCTGGGCATCAATTTCCCCAGAGATTGGCCAAGGCGGTCTGAGGGATGTTCCCCACTGGCATTCCTGCTCAGGGCCCACCCGGATTCCTGCTGCCCTCCCAGGCCTGCCCCCTTCCCACTCTCTGCCCCTCCTCACTCAGACCCACCTCTCAGCCTGTCCTCCTGCCCTGCCTCTGTGCCTGCCTGCCCTGAACCAGGAGCGTGGACAGGGCCCTGTCCCACCACGTGGTTTTACAGGAGAAAATTCAAAAACAGGGGAAATCATGTACCCAAGGCTAACCGCAGAGGTCAGAGAAGGCACAGCAGGCCAGGACCCAGTCTCCAGTCCCGTGGCCTCCCTAAGAACAAAGCTCAGAAGTGCTTCTTTCCCCTTCCCTGATCTTTTGTAGAATGAAGCCAGCACATAAAACAACAAACTGGGCCCTGGCGGGTGGTCCAGCTCGCCCAGCCTCTGGATATGCCATCAGGGAAGTTGGAACTGAGACCTCCTTTCCCACTAAATATCTTTCTTCGTAACCAGAAGCTCTTGCAAAAAACCACTCCATAACCTTGGCTCTGAGTTTTTCCAAAGACAGTCTGTGGCCCCACTTCTAGAAGGTGCTACCCTGCCCAGCCTGATCTGTAGGGGTGAGGAACATTTCCCCTCAGTTCCTAGAACCCTCTGCTTTGGCTCCCCCATCCATCCCTGGGACCCTGGTCCAGTTGTGTCCCAGTCCAGTCCTTGCCTCCTGCGCCAGCTTTTGGCCTCAGGTCCAGCTCTTGCCCCCACAGCCCCATGTCCCTCTGTCACTGCCTCAATATACACGGGGCTCGATTCTGTCTCTTGCAGCAACTCCACATCCTTCATCATCTCAACATGACCCTGAAGGCAGAGACAACCCTTCCCCTTTTACGGATGAGGAAACAGAGGCCCAGATCAGCTGGTTTATGAGGCGCTTCTTTTAGTCTGATTGCCCTCAAGGTCCTGCCCAAGCCCTACTCACTCAGCTTCAGAATAAGGAGCTCAATTTCAATAGGTGGAGGTGGGGACTGAGGAAGCCAGCCCAGGTGGACAAAATAGTTAGGGCAAGGGCATGGCCCTGGGGAGGCTCAGAGACCTGGGGCTGAGCCAGAGAGGAACCTGCCCTGACTTACTCAGAACCAGCTGCATCTTTGGGAGCTGCCCCAAAGGGATGAGTTCTCAGCCACCTGCCAGGCTCAGGGTAAAGCCCTGCCCAGGCCCTGGGAGCCCTGGGTAACCCTGCCTGCTAGATCATAAGCACAGAGAAGGTGTTGGGTGGGGGAGCCATCCACAGAATAGCTGGCATTCAGTCAACCAAGGCAGAGCTTGCTATATCAGCAGAGCTCTTCCCCACTGCTGGCTGCATAAGCTATTGCACACATGGAGGAACTGAGACCCAGGATGAGGGACACCTGACCACAGGGAGAGGCTCAGGCTGCTTAAGTGTCCCTATGGGGCTGGCTGAGCCCCCTGCCTTTCTGTACCCTCCTCTATTCCCTGAGGCTCCCTGCTACTAACTCCAAGCCAAGCCCTGTGCTCAATACATTCCCAGGCACAGGGTAGCAGTTCTCGAACTATGTTCCCTGGATCCCTAGGCAGTAGGAAAGGGGCCCCTGGGCTCATGTGGAGGGTCAGAGTAGCAAGAGGGAAGTAAGGAGGCCAGCCCAGGCTTGCTGCCCCTACCCCTCAGCCAGAGAACCTCTGTCTATCCATTCACTGCCTGGGGTCCTGTGTGGATTTCACATAACCCAACAGTAAAGGCTCAGCTGCTACAAAAGAAGTAAAAGCAGTGGTGCCTGGTGAACTTCCATTCTTTCCCATAACTCCCCAAAACAATAGTAAAGGGCTATTCAAAATGACAAAAACTCATAGGGACTAAGAAAATGAGGAAGAGACACCAAGAACAAGATTTTGGAAGTTGGAAGCAGGCAGACTGTGGTGACTGACTCACGGGGCCTTAGAAGGCTCGCTTCTGCTAGCAGTACGGTGATGCTGGGGAACCCCAAAGGCTAGGCCCTGAAACCCCAAGTAGGAGTCTGGGAGAACCTTCTTTGGGGAACCTGCAGCCCTGGAGGGCAACTTGGTCAGATCACCCACAATGAACTCCATGGTCCACAAGTGCCCCCACCACAGCCAGAGCGCCCAGCCCCACACTCAGTGCCCCACTCTCTGGTGTTGTTTTGACTCAAGGCCCAAGGGGTTGTATTAGTCCCACTCCTAGCTAACATCACATTATCTTCTCTGCTTAAATATGAGCAGAGCATGTGGAGTACCAAACACTGCAGGGAGACAGACACGAAGAAGTCAGAGGCCAAAACAAAAAGAACTTGAAATCTGGGCTACACAGGGAAAAGGACACATAAAAAATTGCTATAAAGTATATATACCAGGTTGAACAAATAAGTAAATATATTGTAGATTGTGAGAACTGGGTTCCTACTATCGGAGAAGGAAGTCACCAAAAGGAAAAGAAGACTTGAATGAGCCCTGTTGTGGTGGATTGGAGTCAGAGGTATCACTATGGACTCACAGCGTTGAAAACATATACTGAACAGACAGACAGACACAGATGTAATTATAGGTATATGTGTCCACATGGGTTAGTATGTGTACATGTATTTCTTAGTTCTGATCATGAGAGGGCCCAAAAGTAGTAACACCCCACTAGCAATGAGCATAGTCAGCACTCGGGTCTTGATTTCTAAATACCATTCTCCAATAAATGGAACCACAGCTTCTTGGAGAAGTGACTGATTCCAGGGATGGGACAGGAAAAATATAAGATGAGACTGGAGCATCTTGTGGTAACAGAAAGTAAAGAAAGGGCTCAAAAAAGGATGGGAGCGTGTCGAAAGGGCACAGGAGCCAACCTGAAAGAGCTCCCGGTGACCAGAGCTAGAACAATTTGAGCAACAAAATAAACAATAACACTACTGGATTATAATCCATACAATACAGTAAGTATCCATGTACCTGTACTGATATAAATAATTGAAAAAAATAAATAAATGGCAATGACAATGGACAGTTCTTTATAGAAGAATTCCAATTAATAAATGTAGAAGGAATGAGAGAAATAGAAAAGCACCATTCAAACCCCACAGTAAGAACTGCTGCAGGCAAGATCCACCAATAGATGCTAAAATTAATGGGCAAAAGTTTGAGAAGAAACAGGGTATCTGCACAGCCTTGATGCATCTCTGTCAAGAAATTTACTAATTACAAATGGAAAAACAGCAACTTTACAATGGAGGAGCCAGCAGACACCACCTTAACCAAGTGATCAAGGTTAACATCATCAATAACAAGATGTACTGACATCACGTAACCCTGATAGGACACACTGAGGACACGCCATTTCTAGGATGTTCTTCCTAAACAGGTATAGCCTCAATCCAGTCACGGAAAACATCAGAAAAACCCAAATTGAGGGACATTAAACAAAATAACTTGTCAGTACTTTTAAAACAGTGTCAAGGTCATGAAAGACAAGGAAAGATGTAGAAACTGTCACAGATTAGAGGAGACTAAGGAGACATGACAACGAAATACAACCTGGTATCTTGGATTTGATCCTGGAGTAGAAAAAGGACATTACTGTGAAAACTGGTAAAATCCAAATATGGTCTTCACTTTGGTTAACAGTATTGTACCAGTGTCAATTTCTTCTTCTTCTCTTTAATATAAAGATGGGATCTTGCTTTTTTGCCCAGGTTGGACTCAAACTCTGGGGCTCAAGTGATTCTCCTACCTCAGCCTTCCAAGTAGCTTGGACTACAGGCATAAGCCACCCCACCAGGCCCCAATGTCAATTTCTTAGTTTTGACATTTGTATTACGGTTATGCAAGATGATAACTTAAGATGACTTAGAGAAAACTGGGTGAAGGGTTACGGAATTTCTGTACTATTTTTGCAACTTATCTGTAAGTCTAAAATTATTTCAAAATAAAAAGCTGTTTTTTCTTTCTTTTAAAGCTATAGTATTATCCTCAGAGAACTAACAGACGTCATGGCAACAATGAAAGAAGAACAATCTCATCACTGGGAAATGAAGGCAAAAAATAAAAGAAAAAACGAAAGGAAGTTTTGAGACAAAGTCTCACTCTGTTGCTCAGGCTAGAGTGCCGTGGCGTCAGCCTAGCTCACAGCAACCTCAAACTCCCCGGCTCAGGCAATCCTCCTGCCTCAGGCTCCCAAGTAGCTGGGACTACAGGCATGCGCCACCATGCCCGGCTAATTTTTTCTATATATATTTTTAGTTGTCGAGATAATTTCTTTCTATTTTTAGTAGAGACGGGGTCTTGCTCTTGTTCAGGCTGGTCTTGAACTCCTGACTTCGAGAGATCCTCCCGCCTCAGCCTCCCAGAGTGCTAGGATTACAGGTGTGAGCCACGGCACCTGGCCAGGTGTTATTTTTTTAAAAGGTTCAAAAAGATATCCTGGAAATTTAAAATACAGTGGTAAAATGCAAAACTTGATAGCAAGACTGGAAGATAAAATTGAGAAATCTCCTGACAAAAGGCACAGAGATATAAAATTGAAGAGAATATAATCTAAACATTTGTAGCCCCGTAATATGATGAAATAAAAAAATAATAAAAAATGTAATGAAAAAAGTAATAATCCAATATACTCCCACTGCTCTATGCTGCATCACATTTATAGGTACACTTTTAATAAAATACTAACTTTGAGAAGAAAAAAGAAAATTGGAGAGAATAGAAAAAAAAAGAACAGGGTCTGAGTTAAAGGTTCTTGAAAGAGAACAGAGAAATGAGATGGGAGGATATAGTCGAAGAAATCATTCAAGAAAACTTTCCAGAACTGAAGGACACAAGTATCTATTAATAGTTTGAAAGTATCCACTGAGTGGTAAGAAAGGAAAATAAACCCCACTACGGCCGGTCAATCAATGTGGAATTTCTGAACACTGGGCAAAGGGAGAAAATTTGCAAATGTCTGATAAAAACCAGGCCACGTACAATAGATCGGGAAGCCAAATGATTTGGGACCTCTCCATCGACTCAGGAAGTTGGAAGGAATGGAGTTCTCCCTTAGGAATGAGTTGGACATTAGATGGTTTCCACCCTGGACTTCCAACCCATCTAAAAATCTGTCAAGTGTGCAGAAGGAAGGCTTTCCGATGCACGAAAGTCTCAAAAGTCTGGCTCCCCTATACCTTTCCTCAGGAAACCATCTGGAAATGCTCTCTACCAAAATGAGGGAGAAATCCAGAAACCAAGGAAGAGGAGGCCATGGGATCCACAAAAGAGGGGACTCTAACGCAGAGAGATGTGAAGGAAATCCCAGGGACACATCCGAGTCGCGGACTGAAAGAGCATCCAGTCTTCACCGGAGCCAGCGTGAGGCTCCGGGCAAGATTTCCTTGGATGGTGAATTTACTGGAACTCCAGATGCATCTGAACATATAAGAAGAGGGTCAGATGAAATGGTGGGGAATTTGGGGCAGATTGAGTAAAGGTTCACAGAAAAGTAGGCAAACAAACTAACAAACAAAATCCAGACAGTTGTTACCAGTACAAAAAGACTACAAAACTGTACCCAAAAGTATGTACTATGAGGCACAGTTCTAAATAGCATTTGCCGGGTCAGAGCGGTGTCAGCAGTGAGTCCTGACCTAACCATGTCACGTGATGACACTGGAGGTCGAGGGACAGGGCTGCAGGGGTTGGAGGAGCGCAGGGTCCTCCTCTCTCTCAGTGGAATGCTCAGGGATAATGCCTGAAACTGAGCAGTCGTGAAGTGGCAACGTAAGTATGTCATTTAGAGATATGGAGCTCAGAGATTAGAAAGTGACAGCCTCTGGGGAGTTGGAAATGCAGAGCAGGGGCTGCTGTGCTTCTAACACAACTCACCTGGTAAAACTATGACTTTATACCAGGTGCCGTTGTAATGATGACTTTAAAGCACTAAATTTAAAAATACATCCTGAAATGTAAGAAAAAGAAGGGAAAAAAGGAGAGAGGGGGGCAGGGGAGGGAAGAAGGGAGAGAGAATAATGTAGGCAGAGGAGTCAGGGACAGGGGACTGACGAGGCCACCAAAGGGCAGCAGCTGACACCGCTGCCACTGTTCTGCTCTTACTGCAAGTGAAGACAGGTTGAGGCTTCAATTCCCTGATTTGCTGAGCACACAGACCCAGCCCCTTAGACCAAAACACCAAATTGGTGTTGACGACCCCTGGTCTGGGGTCCCACCCAATGTTTCCCAAAGTTGGGAGTAATTACAAAGCAGGTAGAGGGACAGCAGCCCACAGGGGTCTGAGAGACAATGCCACCCATCCCAGGAGGCAGCAGGGGAGAGTGCCGGGTGGTGAGGAAGACGCTCCAAGTCTTCCGCGATGTCTATGAAACCACAGACGTACTGTCTTGCACTCACCTCTGTTGAAAACTTTGCGGGGGTCAGGTGGCCTATTCACCCCGTCCCACAGACAGCCCTGCCTGGGAAAGAACAGGGCGTGGTGGGGCCGAGTGGGCTGCAAATGTCTTTGCCACCTTTCACACCCTCCCTGGAATCCTAAACTCTTTGTGTCATTTCCAGGAAAACACACAAACCCGTGATCCCTCAACCCAGTGGCCACCTTGCACTGGAAAGACATCTTGTCCCAGGGGCAGAATGGGGGATGGTGTGAGGGAGCCCCTCTGTTCCAGGAAGGGAGGCTACTGCTTCATGTATGGCCTACACTGGCGGGCCGCATGCCAAGTGCAAGCTCAGCTGAGAAGAGTCTAGCACAGTTTGGAAAAATCCCAGAGTGCTCAGCTCCTTGGAGAGTGAGACAATGGGTCTACCCCATGGGTGGGCTTGGTTCCATCAACCGATCATGTGTTTCAAAAGGAAAGATGGCAGGTGAGTACGCTGGGAGAGCTCCCTTCATCACCCAGGCCTTGAACAGGCCCAGGACATGTCTTATTGAGACTGAAGGCCCACCAGGGCCTCAAGAGCCTGCTGGCACCCCAGGGTGTGGGGCTGCCTCCAATATTCACCCGTCTATAGCCCAAGTTCACTGGGCACTCACTTCAGAAGGGGCCCAAGGATAATGGGCTTCCCAGGGTCTATAGGGGATAGGCAGGGCACCCAGCCCCATGACTGGACATGACCTTCTATAGCTCTGCCACGGGTTTCTAAGGAGGCTCTGTGGTCAAGTGTGCACATTTCTAGAGGGAATTGCCCAGCTGCTGGTGAAAGTTGTACAGGTAGGGGAAGCACCCCTCCTTGGGCAGTGGAGGGGCATGTGTCCCACTCCAGGAGCCAGTCTGAGGTGGGAGGCAAAGCCCCATCTGATAGCCCCATCCAATGAAGGAGCATACCTGGCCTTCTGGGAGCTCCCAGTCTGCTGTGGGGGTACAGCCACCACCCTCAGAAAGCTGTGGTCTGAGGGGGAGGCAGCGTGCAAGCCCCAAGGATCCTAGTCTGAGGGGGGAGGCTGCCAGACCCTCCTTGACGCACAGAAGTGAGTTTCCAGGGCCCAGTCTCCTGCCTTCTCCCTAGAAGGCTCCAGACCTCGCTCCCTCGTTCTTCCTGAGTGGCTCCTCCACCACTTAGCAACAGAGACAATTTACATAATGCATGGAGTGTGAGAGCAATAATGGCTGGGGAAGCAGGGTGCCCGTTAGTGGCTCCTTGGGAGGGAAAATACCTGCTCCCACACCACTGCCTCCTCCCTTTGCCAATGAGGAGCCATGAGGCTGCTGGGAAGCGGGTGCCTTTATGTGCTTGGCTGCTGCCAAGAAGGGCCCAGAAAGTATGCGCCAACCCTGGGACTGGGACTGGAGCAATCTTGGGACAGAGATGCATGCGGCAGGAAATTTCCAAAGCACCCAAGTTTTGAACATAAATCCATGTAGCTGTCCTCCTGGACTCCACACCCCTACTGGGCCTGTGCCCTGCATCCTGATCCTTCCTGGAGGAGGAGGGCACTCCAGCAGGCAGGAAGCTGTAGCTGGGAGGCCAGGAGCCTGGGAGCTAGGCTGCAGCTGCCCAGGAGGCGGTCATGTTCAAACACAAAGGCAGCAATAGAAGGGGGAGAATACATAAAAATTACCAGCACGGTAATTGCTTTTTATATAAATGTTCTTTTTAAAAGTTTTCCCCAGTGTGAAAGTCCCTCTTTAAAAAGAATAAATTCATGGCACACCAATTTATTCCACGCCTGTAGATGGAGCATAATGAAGGCTTCTCTGTCAATACCTGATCAGGAGGCAAGTGGCTGCCACTTGACCCAGCTTCCGGGCCTCCCTGAACGACGTAGTGCAGCGGTGGGGCCGGAGATCTTTGGGGGCAGCAGGCCTGCCTGCCAGCAGTCAGCATCGAGCCCAGACTCTAGGACTCAGGGACAAGCTCGAAAGACCTCATCGAAGACCCAACAGCTGCACTCAAATGGAGGATACGGAATAGGGGCAGCTACAATCACAGAGATTCATGCTGATGGGAGGTGCGTGGGGCTGTGGGAACTGGAGAGTATGGGGGCCCTCACTTTCCAGAGACAGGTGAAGGGGGGCATTAAGAAGGCTTCTGGGGGGTCAGGCCTCTCTCGGCCTGGGTGCAGGGCCCATGGAGGGAGCTGGCTGGTGACAAGCATCTGGGGGTTGTAAGTGGGAGTGGCTTATCCTGGGCTGTAGAAAGCTCCCTAAGCCCAAAGGCACCCAAACTGTTCCCCCACCTTCAGAAGGTAACTTCAGTGGACCCAAGTGCAGGGCAGGAAGGGCTGCCGGAGCCTACGAGAGAAGAACCTGACCACGCCTGCAAACTCTGGAGGATGCCCCCTCCCCAGGAGGCCCAGTACCGGGAAATCAGGCTCCTGCTCAGTTCCCCCTTACCAGCCACAGCTCTCTCATCTGTGGAATGGGGACAAGGTCCTGGATGGCCTCACCACCCAGCCTTTGTGGGCACTGGATTAGGGACAATGAGAATGGCCCCACAAGTCCCGGGATCTCCACAGCGAGGTAACTTGGTCCAGCCCCATCCCAGGGCACAGACACACAACTGACTAGTATCCTGCCCCCGGCAGGGCTGCTGAGCACAGTGTCAGGCAGAGTGACTTGTGGGGGGTGCTCACCATGCACGGGGGAAGAGTGTGTGTGTGAATATGAGCTCCTCACCCACAACCCAGACTTCTCAGCTTTGCTAATTAATCAGCTAAGTAGTTCTCGCCTGCTCGGGTGATAGAGCTTTCGGCACCTGCCCCCTCGCAGTCCCATCCTACCCTGCTCACACCTCCACAGGCAGCCCTCAGAACTTTGCATTCGTCCATATACACACATGTGCACATGCTTGCCTGGTCACACCCCCACATGTGGCACACATGCAGGAATGACTACTCTCTTCTATGGACACACAAACGCTCACCTGTTCACACCCCCCCACTTGCAGCACCTACGCACACAGGTTCACACGCTTTCTTCTACGGGCACACGCATTCGTGCCCACATTCCCCATGCAGCATCCTGCATCTCTCTACTCAATGATCAGCCCACGTTCCACCTTGCACGAGCCTCAGCAGGTCAGGGACTATCTCCCAGTGAGTCACGGGACCAAGAGTCACAAGGGCCAGTTATCTTCCAGGTCTGACTGTTTGTGTTGAGGTGGACTCCTGCCTGGAAAGCCTGGGTATGACCCTGCCCTCTGGCCGTGGTCTCCAGACCCCGGATGATGGGAACACTGGATTGGGCCTGCCGGAGATTCCTGGCAGCCCCATCTTCTATGTGTACCCAAAGGATGCAAAACTGAAGGCAGTGGGGAGCATCAGACATCACTGGCCTTGGCATTGATCTGGAGGGCTTCCTGGAGGAGGGGAGCTGTGGGTTTAAAGCTGGGGAGAGGCCTGGAAGGGGTGGAAGGAGTGAGAAAAATGGCAAGTGGACTGAGAGGAGGAAGCTGACAGATGTAGTTGGGGTGGCGGGGAGAAGGCACACGGCAGCTGGGAGGCCCGAAGGCCTAAGGCAGGTCCTTGCTATCCCTGCCTGGATCCATATACTGGGCCCAGCCTCCAAGTCATTCCAGGAATGGCCGAGCCTCCCTAGCCCCGGCCTGATGTCTGGGTAGCCACCACACTCATGCAGCCAGCTCTTCTCCAGGGCCCTCCTCCACAATCCCTGACCCCTTCGTACCCTTGCACAGAGCAATCAGGGGATCATCTATGTGAGGCCGAGTCCTGGCAGACCCCTCAAGCAAGCCCACCTCTCTCAGAGCATCTGGTGCCAAAGCTCAAGCCTGCTGCACTGGTCCCAGTTTCCTCACATGGGCTGATGGCTCCCGAGGCTGTGTGGGACAGCCAGAGCCCCGATCTTTCCCTCCTCAGTCCTTAGATGCCTGCCCATTTGCTTCACCATCCACTGAACAGTTACTAGCTGAGGATCTACTCCGTGCCTGCCCTGCGGGTACCTATAGGCATATGTGACACTGCAGGCACGTGTGTGCGGCTGCACACCTGCACGTGTGCACGGCCTGCTTCTCCACCCAGACTGCACATCCTCTCATCTGACGCCAGGCACTCAAGCCCCGAGGGTCAGTCACTTGGTTCCCTGACTCGTGAGAACACAAGGATGGGCAAGGAGGGGGCCTGAGGGGTCTTCCCAGGATCCACCCCCTGCCTCAGTCTCTCCCTGTCCACGTGGAGCAGGCCATCCCCCTTTTAGAACCACCAGGTGCCAGGGCTGGGAGAGAGGTACAGGAAAGAGGTCTGTGGCTCTGTAACTTTCGCCCAAGCTGACATCTCTTCTCACAAGGAGAGGGCAGCCATCCTCAGAGAAGGTGGAGGGAGGCCACACTGAGCCTCCATTTCCTGCCTGGTCGTGGTAAATGCTGCTCATGCCGCCCCTGGGGCCGGCTGTGGTTTGTCAAAACCAATTACTTCTCTGCCTCTGCCAAATGCTTGGGGCTCCATGAATCTGCGGCAAGTGTCCCTGTGGCTGCCACCGATCTAGCAACGGGCGGGAGTGAAGGAGGGGGCAGGAATGCAGATCAGGTCAACCGTCTCCAGGGGCCTAGCATGGAAACCCATTCGGCCCTCCACTCCCAACCCCCACCTCCCATCCCCAGCCATCCAGACCAGCCTCTGGCTCCGGACACAGCAGTCCCATCACTCTTCAGAGACGGAGGCAGAGGCCTGGGGAGGGGAGCAGACCCTGGCCATGCCTCAACAAGCTGCATGATCTGGGCCTTCATCAGGGCTGACTCCCTGCTGTCCTGCTACAAGGCCAGTCTCTCTGCAGACCCCGTGGGGAGTCAGAGTGTTCATCAGAGCACTCTTCCTGTGTGTGTGTGTGTGTGTGTGTGTCTATGGGAGGGCATCTTGATTTAGAAATGCATTCCCAAGATGGAACGACTACATGGCTTTCACTTCAGGGAAGGGGCCTGCAGTGCAGCCAAGGGTTCTTGACCAAAATTCTCCCAGGCAGAGTTTTGGTGTCTGCCTAGCGAGGTTCTGCTAACAGCCATGAGACTGTCTGTTCCTTAAATTGTGGGACCCCCAGTCAGAGAACTTTCCAAAGATCCCTGGAGCTGCCACCCTCAAGAACCCTTGATCCCTAGCCCTGGCCTTGGCCACTCCATTTCTGACCCACTAACCTCCCATTCCCAGCACCAATACCTGGGGACAGCCCAGAGATTAGTGGCTTTGCACTGGTCCTATTCCACTTGCATCCCCTTCTCTAAGCCCATGGGCCTGAGAGATGAGCTGCTGACCTATTGACCGATTGGAGAAACCAACTTATGGCAGCCTCCTGGGGCCTACGGGCCCTTCCCTTCCCCTCCACCCACCTCTACCCTGGGGCCTCTGCAGCTGGCTCCCTGGGTTTCTGGCCAAAGAAGTCACCTACCCTTCCCTAGTCCACAGGCCCTGTTTCTTCAAGCCTTTTCCCAGCTTGCTGGCTTTTGTGTCTCGCTCAGTAAGATGTCCCCAAAAAGGGTCAGAGTCAGATGGAAGAGGGAACCAATTTCCAAACTCCTGGGCTGAGTTCATCAGAAAAGATACCTTGGGTGTGTAAACTTTCTAAAACTGTGACCAACTCCTGGGAGGGCAGGCGACTGGTAGAGGGAGTGGCACAAAGTCAGCCTCACATTTGTGGGGCTCTGTCTGCAGCCCTTCCTTGTTCCTGCTCCCCTGAGATCCTCATGTCTCCTATGAGGACAGGACTGCTCTGATCCCCATTTCACAAGTGGAGGAACCAAGACTCAGAGAGGCAGGATAATATATGTCCCAGGTGCCATAGTGTCTGCTCTTCCTGTCCACTCCAGTCTCATCACCACTCACCATCCAGCTGCTGCCCCTGGCACAGGCCCTGGGTTGAAATCCAGCTCTGCCTCCCCTCTGGGACCACAGGCAGGTCCTACCTTCAGAAGGCACAGTGTATACCAAATGCTTCTCTCTCCCTCCTAGCTGTTCCCTATCCCCTGAGAACTGACCTTGGATGTGCCCCACTGCGACCTCTTGGCACAAGCTACAAGCTGGAGGCCCCCTCCCCATGCCTGTACCACCAGCCGATCCCACCCAGAGACACCCTTCGCATAGACCTGTTGCCTCTACACCCATGGCCCCACAGAAACCTGGGCAGCAGCTCCCTACTGAGACTATTCAGAATGTAGAAAGCCTAGCAGAGCTCCTGCCCCAGCCTTCCCCTGCTAAGACTCCAGGAGCAAAGAGCCCACTCATGCCCAGGACCCTCATCCTTGAGAGCAGGAAGAGGAGGCCTGGGAGGGGACGCGGGCTGAAAAGGGTACCAGTACCTGACTCAGCCTCAGCAGCCCTAGAAGAGCTGCTGGGGTAGGGGAGCCTCCAGGTGGCTGGTGCCCACAGAAGGGGTGGCCAACATCAGCCACCCCTCACCCTGGGGCAACTATCTCGGAACAGAACCCCCCACCCCCACTGGTGGGGGTGTGTGGAAGGGGACGGGAGATCTAAGCCAGTCAGCTGGCCCTCAGGCAGGAGCTCCTGCCATGGATGAAACGGCTTTTGAAAAGCTTCTCAAAAATGGAATTTTCTCCTGTTGGTGACAATGGAGTGGGGGAGGGTGGAGAAAGCAGGAGGGCAGCAACCACTACCCCCACCCTGTGGCTCTCCACACAGTGCTCGGCGAGAGCACTCCCAGACCTTACAGTGGGAAGGGGTGCCAGGAAAGGCCACCCCCAGGTCAGGGCCCAGGAATCAAAGAGGCAGGGAGCAGGCTGGGCTGGGGACACACAGAGGGGGCCCGGGCAGGGCTTCGGTCAGGCTCTATGCATTCGCCTCTCTGTACCCAATTACGCTTGAGCAGCAGCCTCACCACGTTTCAGACGCCCTCCCAGGAGCCCTCCCCCCCAGCCTCATGCATCCCCGCTGGGTGCCAAGCAAGAGGCCCATATGGTGGGAATAATAAGACAATTAACTTTCCATTAAAGAATAATATATGTGGGTTTTTAGGGAGGCGAGCGACAGCAATCCCTACCCAGCGGCATATTTCACACCCGCGCCTCCCCACCGCCCCCCACCCTGATGTGCCCCACATCCCCATCATCTACACCAGGAGAGAGGAAGGCACCACTGGGCCTTGCTGGGAAGCGGCTGGATGGAGGGGTGGGGGCAGCACGATGAGCAAGTGCAGAGCCCCTGGGATGGCGATGCTGAGGCTGCAGGAAGCCTGGAGAGGGCTGTGACTGGCCTGAGTGAGCTCCCTCGCCACTCCTCACCTGACTCTCTAGCAACAGCCCTCGCCAGTGCAGGACTACCTGGCCAAGAAGCTGCATGCCTGCCTCTTGGGGGCACATGTGAACCACAGCGCTCTGATAAAAGGATCAACTGTAGGGTGTGGGGGTCACAACCCCTTATGTTTCCCTTGCCTGGCCCTCTAGGGGCTGCTTCTGTCCCCTGGCACCTCCCCCAACCCCAACATCCTTCCTCCTCTTCTGGCCCCACGCCTCTAAGGTCCTCAGTTTCCCCGGCACTCTTGGGCACTGCTAACCCTACCTGGGATGCCCAGATGCCCAGAGAGCACCTTCCCCTAATGGGAACAGACTACAGCCTCAGCCAGCACCCCCAGAGTCAGCGTGTGAGTACGCATGTTTCAGGATTGGTGGTGCCAGCTGGGGAGGAGGGTGGAGGGGGTCAGGGAAAGATCAGTCTCAAAGGCACTTGCAGAGAGACTTTGTTCCACCACCAAGTCCTGCAGGAAAGGGGCCCTGGATGAACCACACTTTGGTCCATGCTGGGAGCTGGCTCCAGATGTGGCACTCCACAAATATTAATTACACATTCCCAGAGAGCACTGAGCAGACAGGGTACAGGGATGGCCAGGGGCAGACAAGATGGGTAGGACTGTGACACTGTCACTGGTTCAGAAATGCCATTCCTGGCCATCCCTAAGAAGTGGGGGCACACGGACACTACTAGCCTGAATCACCATGACTGTCCAGAGCAGCACCGCAGTGGAGAGGGGAGTGAAAAACTTGGGGCTGGGGATCTCCAAGTCCTGGGGTCCTGCTCTCTCTGGAGGCAGGCTCAGCAGTCCAGCGGAGGGGCTGCTCCAGGGTGGCTCCTCTGCCATGAGACCTCCCCTGCACTGCACAGGGCTGGCCTACCAGGGCCCAAGGAAGGGACGGCTGGTGCAGTCAGCCAGGGCCTTGGTTTCCCCATTTGTATGATAGGACCATAGGAATAACCACGGGCTAAGGCCATCATGGGGGATATGTGTTGGGCTCTACACCATTCCTGCTCTGACCAGCAGGTGAGCTACGGGGGGTTGATGAGGACTGGGAAAGGCTCCCATGGGTCCAGACTTGGCTTGAGCCTTCCCAGAGGGTAGCCTGTGGCCCCCAGACATGGCTGTCTCAGGTTCCTGCTCCCAACCCAGCTCTGGCCAGGCAGCCTGTCCTCACTGCCAGCCTTCAGGCCCGGTAGAGGGTCTTTTCCCCTCCTTCTGTAGAGATCCTCCAGGGACGGTGTCTCACCCAGGTCAGGACCCCATTTCAGGGCTATTGAACCTGATGAGCCAACTGGCTCTTCCTCCTGTCTGACTAAAATCTCTCCTGCTTTGGCTTCCCACAGGATTCCCAGAGTGTTCCCCTTGTACCCTAGACACCAAGACAGAAGCGGGTAGGTCCCTGGCTGTACCCATCAGACTAGCCTGGGCTTTAGAAAGGGGAGATCTGCCCATCTCCACATCCTCCCTGCCCCCACCCCTGTGCACCCCCAGGCACCTGATGAATTATTCATCCTGATCAGCCTCATTATGTAAATGAGCTCAGAGCCCAAGCGTATGCTCTCTGCTCTCCCCCCAGGATGGGGACAATATGGTGCTGATGGGGGAGGGTGGAGAAGAGGGCTCAGGAGATTTTGCTCAGCCTCCAGGGACTCTGGAGGGGGTGGACAGCACCAGGGTCTACGTTTTTGTGGCCCATTCAGGGCAAGAGTGGGCCAGGGCTGGGTCGGGGGGTGGGGTGCTGGGGAACCCAGGAGGGTGTGGCTCAGGGTATCTGGCTAAGGATGGGGGTGGGATGGCATGGGAGTACCAGGTCATAGCAGGAGCTCCGGCTATGCACTAGGCCTGGGGTTAGATGACGAAATGTGATGGGGTCTTCACAGACAACCCCTGTACCCTGCTGAAGTATGTCATGGTTTCCAAACTACAAATGGGCTGTGGTCTGTACCCAGCCATGCCCCCATGGGGTTGTGGTGAGGTCAGGAAAAGGAAAGTGCCAAGGCAAGGAAAATGTTCCCAAATGCTACTGTCTGCAGTTTCTGCACTCTTGCAGCTGCCAGCCCTCGTGGCTCCAAGCTACTGGGGGTGGAGCAGCCTCTAGGATGGGGCAGGCAGGGAGTACAACCACCAGGGAGAAGGCCAAGGGGGCCTGATACTAAGATCACTCCAGCTGCAGGTGTTTGGGGGCAGCTCAGAATCAGCTCAAGGAGGCCTGAGGAGGGGCAGTCCCAGTAGGGGAGGGGCAAATCTGTCTGTTTGGCAGAGCTGGTGTCAGGGTACACGGCAGCATCCACAGCTGGGTCAGGGCTCTGCTCCAAGCATCCTGCTGACCTGTCAGAGCCAGGCATGGGCTGGGCACATGGGCCCTCTCATATGCATCTGAAGGAGAGCAATGGTGGCTCAGTCAGGGGCAGGGTTCATTCCTTCCTGCTCCCACAGGGTTGCTCTCTTCCTCCAGAACTCTACGTCTGGCCCCCCAACCCCCCACTTCACCAGAGTGCCCAGTGCCAAGAAGCAGCCCCAGAGCTGTCAGCAGGAAGTAAGAGGCTGAGGAAGCAGGTGAGAAAAAACTGGAGCAGGACAGAGAGCCGCTGGAGAGCTGGCAGCCATCAGCAGCAGAGGGGCTGCCAGGAGGAGCTGGACGCCAGGTCAGCACTTTCCTGCCTGCCTGCCACACCACACACAGCCCTGCTCCGGCCCAGCTCCCCACTGCCCCAGGCTCATCCTGTCTGTCTCACAAGAGGGGAAGGAGGCCAGGGGAGGAGCAGACCCTGGAACAGGGGTCAGGAGCCTGGGTCCAAGCCCTAGCTCTGCCACAAGCCAGCTGTACAGCCACCTTGGTGACTGCTGGGCAGGTGGGGGTGGGGGAGGACATGCTCATGGAGGAAAGTGTCCGGAATCACTCAAGTCCCATCAGAAAGGAAGGGAACACAGCCTAGGAGTGAAAATGATCAATGAGGGAAACTCAAATCTGATTTCTAAAAAAAGGGGCATATCTGCATCGGCCTGTCCGTTGCCATTCTCGCCACCTCGTCCCTCCAGACTTCCCAGCCACACCATGGGTCAAGAATAAGGATCAGAGAGGGTCCAGGACTCACCCAGGGGCACACAGTGGGTACGCTAAGCTGGGAGTCCATGTCTGGTCCTCACCATCTAGCAAACTCAATGGTCTAGACAGATCTGAGTCTCAGGCATGAATGTGTACATTATTTTCTCATTGACAAACTTTCAGGGTCTGAGTTGCCCATGAGTACAAAATAAACAATGTCTCCAAGCTGAGGATTCAAAGCATGGAGGATTGTTGATTGGAGGTGCATGGTTAATTCCGCATGCAGGATATGTTTTATGCCCCGATATGAAATTTGGAAAGGTGCACGATGCACATTCCAGGGAACTGTCATTCCTTCATTAACCTACACAGTTGTACTTGGCAGTTGCCACTTAGACTCTGGTTAGTGCTGGGTGCTATTCCTGAACCTAAACTGACTCCTGTTCCGGAATAGCTTTTCCTACAGCGCTTTCTCTGGAAAGCCCTGCTGGCCTCCAAGTGTGGCTGAGTCATTGAGAGTTCATAGGAAGAGAGTGTGATGGGGCCACTGCGATTCAAGCCCAGCAACCAGGAAAGGGAGGCTCAGAGGCGCCAGGCCGCTGTGGAGAGGACACCCAGCAAGCTGCATGTCCTCCAGACCTGGACTCCCCCACTGACCATGTTACACCCAATCAGCCACCCCAATCAGTGCCATCCTGTGCCAGAGGTCCTACATCCATGGCTAACCTCAACACACTCACAACCACCCCATTTCCTGCACACCAGCTAAGCCAAGCATGAGGAAAGGACTGAGGACAACCCCATAGTCCCTGCCCCACCAAGGTTACATCCTGGCCCTGACCAGCAGGGATGACAGGAACACAGCGGGTATAGAGTCACCAAACCCTGGACCTGGACTCTTGACTGAACCACCAACAGCAAGTCAGTTTACTCTGCTGCTCTCAGGCCAACTGTCAGCAGGAGGTCCCCCCATTAACCCCTGCCCAGTTCTGGCCAGTACCTCCTGGCCCAAGCCCCCAGCAACAAGATCCTCGAAGACCCACATGTACCCTGGGAATCCCACCCCCACTGCTCCAGGGCGCAGCTCTCTGAGCCTCTCCATCTCTACATAAAGAGCAATGGCTCGGGAGCCCGTGGCCTGACAGCAACACATTTTGCAGCCTTCTGGGGGTGACGGATGGCCTGCTCTTCACATCACTATTTCAAACATTAACATAATCTCCCAGGATGAATGTGGTGGCTGGTGCCTAATCAATCACCCCTCCCGCACCTTGATCCCTCATCCCGCCAGGCACAGGATTTCCACTCGTCCCGTCTTACGCTACAGTGCCTCGAGCCTGCTTTCGGGGTTGCTGGAACCGGCCATCCTATCTGTTTCGTGCATTGTCCCTTTGGCTTCCGTGCACCCCTGCATCCACTGGCCTCTCGAGGGTCCCACCCCAGGCGCTGCCTCAAACACAGACCTCACCTTCCTGGAAACCTGAAAAGCCCAACACCCTTTCAGTGACAAGTCTTCATCGGAGTCGGGTCACTGCTCCAACAATCACCTCAGGAAGAGCAGCAAAGACCCAGGGGCCCACTGTTTTTCTAGTCATTTCCCCACCTGTCCCCATGGGCCCAGCAGTCACCACCATGCTGGACCTCAACAATGCCAAATCGCCCTCACTCCTTGTTTCTAAAGCTCTTCCCCATCCCCTGGGAAGAGGGTCCCTGAGGGAAAGCAAATGGCATGGGGCTCACCTCACGGAGTTGCTGCACGCCTCCAAAAATCCGCATTACGCCGTCGACCTCCTGCTCTAGGCGCCGGGCCCAGTGCTGCATTCTGCGTGCAGAGAGGAGAGAGCCATCAGGAGGGCCCACCTGGAGCTGGCGCGGCCCAGCCCCAGCCACCCAGAGGGGACCAAGAGCAGCCACCCACTCACATCCCAATTTTCACTAGAGGAGAAACAGAGGCAAGGAACCAGCATGTGCCTGTGAGTCCCCTTTGAAGTCCAGACCTGGTGGCCCCAGCTCTGTCGGCCAGCCAGGGAGCAGAGACAAGTGTATTGTGAACGCACTGAGGAAGTTCAGCAGCTCGGAAAAGCCTGCAGGGAGACTATTTTTCACCGTGAAGAGCCAGCCCTTGATGTAGCTGCTCTGAACATGGGGACTTCTGGACACCAGGGAGGAGTGCGTGAGGGAGTTGGTGGGGGAGTTTGCTGGATCTTGGAGCCTCCTGTCCCCAAGGCCAGGTGGGATCTGGGGAAGGGGAGGGAACACTGCTGTCACCAAGTCACTGTGTAACCTAGGGCGGGTCTCTGCCCCTCTGGGCCTCACCTGAGCAGTGGACATGGGGAATTCCAGCTCAGACAGCCTTGCCTTCTTCTGGGAAACAGATGTTCGTTCGTCTGAGGCTCATTGCCAGGTGTCCCTCAGGAACCACCTACTCACAGGTACTGCAGACCAGCCCACCCCTTTATGGGGGCCTGGCAAACCCCACAATCCCCTTGAGCCATAGTCTGAGCAGGTCTTCTCATATTGGTGCCACCCTGGGATCATCTTAACCCATCTGTGTCTCAGCTGCCTCCTCTGGAATAGGGGATAATTCGGGGCTATCTCTTAGGGTATCACAAGAACGCATGAGAATAGGCGAGTCAAGCATGCTGCATAGGGATCTTTGTGAGTGGACAGGATGGACAGTTGGTCACACGGCCCTATATTCTTAGCCCTACAACCAGGAAAAAGGAAGGTATCTGGGCAGAGGCCTCACCTGGGTTCAAATCTGTGACCCCCTCCTTAGGCAGAGTCACATCAGGTAAGCAAAATCTGGTCTCAGCCAGCCAGAGAAACACTCGCCACATAGCCAAAGGCGCTCTCTGCTGTGACCAAGGCTCCCTGTTCTCATGCATCCGAAAAGGTATCTCAACTTCCCCATCCCACTTGACACACTTCTGTTCTGCATGCAAAGCCCTTCCAAGGGGGCCCACCAAAGAATTACCACAAAGATTTAAACAAGCCATGGGTTAAGCATAGCCCATAGGGAACAGGAGGGGTAGGATGAGGCCAGTTCCAAGCCCCTGGAAGTACCCCAGCAGCCATAGGGCCCAGGAGATTGTATCTGGCCCCAACACCCCTCCCTGGGCCTGCCACCTCCCCAGTGCCACTCAGGGCCAGGACTCTCTTCTGGTTCCCTGGGTCAGAAAAGCCAAGCCTCTACCCAGCCCCCTACCCTGCATCCCTCCTCAGGCCTGGGGCTGGGGGGCTGGGCCCATGCCATTGTGTGTGCCCGGGTCGGTTGGCATGGGAACTCAGAGGAGGAGGCGGGCAGATCACTAATTGCAATTTGCCAAGCTGAATGTCAGGACCGTGATGGAAAAAAAAAATCAACATCAAAAGAAAGAAGTATTAGCTTCGGCTTGTTGCTGGCTGAGCCACAGCCTGATTCCCTCCTCCGCTTGCCACCACAGGGGGAAATCTAACCCTGAGTTGGGGAGGAGGCCAGGCTACAGGCTGGGCTAAGAAGGGCAGTCAGGCCCCAGCCACCAGCCTGGGGAAGGCAGAACCCAGTGGAGAACTGAGAGCTTGCTCGGCCCCTGGCTACTGTCCACCAGGTGCTGATCTCTTGGGCCTGGCTGCAGATGGACAAGGCAGCAGGTGGCTTTTCTGTGCTCCTGAGATGAAGCCTGGAGGCCAATGTCGGGATGGGCTGCCACATAGTATTGTGTCCAGCCAGGCAGGCGGCAGACAAATGGGCAGAGTCAGATCTGATCGCCAAAGGGAACTATTAGCTCTGGCCTGGCTCCGACTCTGACCTCAGCCATTCACTGGTCTAGGGGACAAAATGCCAATCATAATCTTTCCTGGGACTAATATGTACAAGATGAAATGCCAGCACATCACCTGCTTTCTCACTTCAATCTTCACAAAGAAGCAAACATTATCATCTCCAACTCACAGATGAGGAAACTGAGGCACCAGGAAGTAGTGAATGCAGGATTTGACCCAGAAGTGTGCTGGAGTTGCAAGCGCTGACTCACAAAAGCCAATCACGTGTACCTCTTCCCAACTCTGCATTCAGTGCCATCACCTTGGGAACTTGAAATCAGTCATAGTAGGAATATTTACACCATGGAAATTGGCAAATGCTAGAAACAATGGTTATTTCCCCCTGGAGAGCAAACTGTAAACATTTACCAGTACACCACTGATTCTACCCCAGGCTGTTGACTCTTTCCTAATATGTCTATAGGTCTCTGTTTCTAGGATTTCACAGATAAGTAAAAGAAAATTAATTGGGAGAACAGACATGAATGCCATGTTTTATTTTGCTCAGACAACACATTATTATTATAATCACCATCATTTCATCTAAAAAGGCTATTTCAACACTAAAATAATTTTTAGAAGAGCCAAATCTCAGGATAAAGCCCAATTCACATACATACTCTCTCTCCCTCTCTCCTTCCCTCCCTCTCTCTTTCTCCCTCCCTCCCTCGCCCCCCTCTCTCTCTCTCTCTCTCTCTCTCTCTCTCTCTCTTGCACACACACACACACACACACACACACACACACACACACACACACACACACACCGTCTCCCCACTTCCACCCCCAGGCTGAGCAGCTCTAGACTCTGCTATGGGCTTCAGGGACTGGCCTGTCACAACATATCAGGACACATACACCCCCTCCCAGGGTCTAGGGTGGCTCTAGCCCTTAGTCTAGCATCCTGGACCTGCCAGGCAGACCCCAGGCCCTAGCTCACTGCCCCTCAGCACAATTCCAGGGAAAACAAGTTACTCTGATTATTCACCTAAATCGAACCCAATTAGGAAGGCAAATATGTACATCCTAAACTTAAAAAGAACATGATGGATAATTCAGTCCATCGTGACAGGGATGTAACTTTGTGGGTTCTAGGGTTTGGCCAGTGTCCCAGTGCTGGCTCTGAGGGGTGACATATGGGCACTGAGGAGGCCGGAGTTGACTACGTACCTGTAGCCTTCCTGCCTTGAGGCCGGAGCAGCTAATCACCAAGCCAAGTCCAACCCTCGCCAGGCAGTCATACTCAATCCAGCAGAAGGGCATGGGGGCTTTGGAAGGATGGGGGATGCATCAGGACCCATGGCCCCACTCAATGGGGCAAAGACAATTGACTGAATCCTTCCTTGGACCCAAGTGCCCAGCTCCCGGCTCAGCCAAAGCCTTCCTGACTAGACAGTGTGGCTCACGGGCCACATACCCACATACCCCTGGCTCCCCACATCCTCGTGATTTTCCATGTTCTTCATTGAGATGACATTGCTTATCCCTAAGTGCTTCTAAGTGCCAAATTAACCAGACAGTAAGGAGATTGTCTGAGAGGAGATACGTGCAGCCAGGGGCTGCAGTGGCTTACTGGTGTGGGCAAGAGAGACCACATCCTCCAACGTGCCCGAACCCGGGGTGGGGAAAGGGTGGTGAAGGCACTGTGGCTTCATTTCACAGACAAGAAAACTGAAGCCCCTGTCAAAGATGGGAGCAGGGTCATATACTTAGAGAGAAGCCAGACCTGTCCTCCTGCCTCCATCAGTTCCATGAGCCCATCCTTCCAGGACAGTGTAGCCTCTGGAGAGCCTCATGGGGGAGAAGCTGTCTCTGCCAGCTGTGTGACCTTGGGGAGTTCTGTCCCCTGAAACCTCAGCTTTTCCACCTATAAATGGGGGTAATAATGACTGGCTGAATAGGTTTTTTGGGTTTTTTTTTTTTTTTTTTTTGAGACAGACTCTTGCTTACTCTGTTGCTTGGGCTAAAGTGCAGTGGCGTCATCATAGCTCACTGCAACCTCAAACTCCTGGCCTCAAGTGATCCTCCTGCCTCAGCCTCCCAAGTAGCTGCGACTACAGGTATGTGTCACCGCACCTGGCTAATTTTTCTACTTTTTATAGAGACAGGGTCTCGCTCTTGCTCAGGCTGGTCTGGAACTCCTGACCTCAAGCAATCCTCCCACCTTGGCCTCCCAGAGTGCTAGGATTACAGGCGTGACACCTGGCCTGGCTGAATAGCCAGGACAAAGCCACATGGAAATCTCGATGGGTAGTATTGTTATTGGGGAGTTCCCTGAGGGACAGACCCCTCCCCCCAAATCTAAGAACTTATTGAGGGCTCAGGAAATCTTTGAGGAATGCCTGCACCTGGTGGGGAGGGTCCATGGGGGGTGGAGGCTGAGGCAGCTCCACAGGAAAGAAGATGACACCATGTGTTGTGGGATGCTAGGCCTTGATCTCCAGGGCATGTTTCAGAACCGAGAGGAGTTGGGGAGCGTGAGGAGGGTGTCACTATCAGGCAAGGGAGCAACGTCACCATGCATGGGGTGAGGAGCTGCAGCTGAGGACCCCTTTAGCAGATAGAACGACTGAGACTCTCAGAGGCCAGCTGCAAATGCTCACCCAGATGGGAGGGGGAGGGCAAGGTGGGGAAGGGAGGGGGATGAGAGGGATTGGGGGAAGGGGAAGAGCCAGAGCCTGCGTGCAGATGCAGCAGCATAGATTAAACTGTTGCCAGTTGTTAATTTTATATGTGAAGTTGTTGATCAGAATGTGATTTAATTGTACAGTATAATCCAGGCTTTTGGAATAAATTATGCAGAAAACTCATCTATAATTAAACAAATCAAAAAACCAGAGACAGGTGACACTGCAGGTTCACCCTCAGAGGGCTCGGGTGGGTGTGGGCGCTGGACCCAGTGAGGGGCGAGAAGGGAAGGGGAGGGGCTTTGCTCAAGAGCAGAGGGGCAGGCCCAGGAGAGCGAGGGACTTGGAAGCCCCAAGCTCTGCCTCTTCAGGCCTTCTTGCCACCCACATGGAGGCATTTTCTGTCATCAAAGCCTTGCTGCCTCTACCAGATAGCCTGTCTGGATAAACTGTTCCACCGGGGGCCTACAAGCAGTCTGCAGCCCTCCCCTCAGCTTGGCAGTGGCAGGGAGCGGGTGGATACTGAGGGTGGGACAGCAGGTGAAGCGGGAGGGGTGGATGTGGGCACAGGACGAGGCTGGGCAGGCAGGAGTGTGCGGGAGCAGGCACAGCAGAGGCTGCTTGTCGCCAAGGGCACGGTGAACCAAACTCGGCAATGGTGGAGCCCCAGGTCTCATGCTTCTCTCGTGACAGGCTGGCCAAACTATTCTCCCACCTCTGGGGGAAGCAACAATTTGAAATAAAGTGCTGTTTAATTATTCTGGTTATATTTCAGCCGGCCTGCCACCTCCCACCTCAGTGCCTTTGCAGTTTCCTGAAGAGAAAAGAAAGACGGACATGGGCGGGTTGGGGGAGGGAGTGACAGACGGAAAGACATAAACGTGAAGAGAGCCCAAGAGAGCGTGGGCTGGAGGGGACTGTGTTAGGCTGACCCCGCCCCAGGGGAAGACAAGCTGGCAGTGCACAAGGGAGCCGCTCCCCTCTTCCAGACTGGAGAGGGTGTGGTCACTCAAAGCTCAGAAAGCAGCTGTGGCCTGGGCCTGAAGCAGGGCTTGGGACATGGCTGGCCCCTCCCCTAGGTCCTAGCCCTGATGCAAAGGGCAGGAAGCTCAAGGCTGCACTCCAGGATTGCGGCGTCTCCGGGGCCACGTCCCCTGGGCAGTTCTCCCTGACTACTCGGGGGGTGTCCCTCTGTACTTGGACGGAGGGGCTGGATCCAGCCCCGGCTCTTACAAGACCCCGCACCAGACATGTCCTCTTAGGCTTCAGTTTTCCCATTTGGAAAATGGAGATAAAGTTCACCACCCCATTCACTTCCCGGGACCCCAACAGGAGGCAAGTAGGAACCACGGCCCCACGCAAGGATGCCAGCAATGATGACGGCTCCACAGGCTCATGAGGGATAGCAGGGCTGCTCCCCACCAGTCCAGTCTCCCTCCGTGGACCTGAAGCTCCCTAAGTGCAGGATGGCTGTGCCTCCTCCTTAGACTGGGGCCTCCAGGTGGGCTGCAGTCCCTCCCTGCCCTGCCTGAGCCCTGGCACAGGGGAGACCTCCCTGGTGCATTGACCGGGGAACCCTGGGGTAGGGCAGGGCTTTCTGTGACCAGACCTTCCTTCCTGCTTGTCCATGCAGGAGAGAAGACTCTCAGGCCTCCTGAGGATGACAGGACAGGCAGAGGGCAACAGTTCAGCTGAGGTCACTTACTCCCCAAAGGCCACCTGGGTCAAGCCACTCAAGGCCATCAAGATCACAATGCCTTGAGATGTGGGCCCCCTATATAGACCATGGATGGGAAACTGAGGCCAGAGTGAGAAAGGAGCATGCTTGCCCAGCTGATTCATGGTAGATTAAGGCTCCCCAGCTAGCTATCCACCATTTCACAAGCAAGTAAACTGAGGCATAGAACTCGAAGGGAACTGGCCCATCTTCTACCTGTTTGTGATTCAGTTAAAGGGATACTTAGAGTGAGCAACATGACACCTCCAGGAGCACTGTTCCCACCCACCCCCCACCCGCCTGTGCACACAGGGGCGAAGGCAGCCCATTTATCACAAGGGAAGCTCAGAAACCCTGAGGAGCTGGGGGAGGGGCTGGTGTTGCTGAAGCCCGAATTAGGTCTCCACTACGTGTGCCTTGGGACCCTGCCCAAATACTGTTCCTTAATGAGGTTATTAATTACGGGGCTGTCCCTTCCCTTTCTTTGCTGAGAAAGAGCTTTTCCTTCTAATTGGTGCTCGGCTGAGAGGCAGCAGCAAGCCTGTGCCTCCTTCTCAGCCTAATGGTGAACAGTCACCCAGCTTTAATTAGGGTGTCAGGTCCAGCCCAATATTTACTCAGAACAGCCTGATGGGACAGGAGGAACTGGGGGAAGGAACAGGCCTGGAGCCAGGAGCAGTATTATTCAGGGCTGGGAGAGCCACTTGGCTCTGTGGCTTGGCTTCTGCAGGTCTGTTTCCCTCTCGAATCAAGGAGGGTAGCCTGAGTCCTCAACAGGCCACTTGGGGATCCACGTCCCAAGGGGTCTGATGGGGCCCTCCCTGCCTGGGGCCTACACCTGTGAGCAGGCGTCACAGTGGTGACAAGCCAGGGATCTCACTGCACTGCTTTAATTCATCTTCACAGGAGCCAGATCATTATCCCCAATCCTCAGAGGAGGAAATTAAGGCACAGAGCAATTGAGTGATGTGTCCAAGGTTGCAGGACTCATGCACAAGAATCAGGATGCACACAGCTCAGGACACCAGTCTTGAACGCCCAGCTGCTGGCATGGCATGGCCACTTGGATGTGTAACAGGGCTCTCAAACCGAATGTGTCTAAAACCCAGATCCCAACCTCCCTCTAGACCTGTTCTCCCGCTTCCCCAACCCCCTGCCTCCCCACTTCAGCTGATGGTAGCTCCCTCTGTTCAGGCCAACAGCCTCAGGGTGACTTGGAACACTGGCCTCCCCAGTGTGGCTTGAACATATCCCTATACTCCCTTGCACATGCTGTTTCCTCTGCCTGGAACAGTCTCTCTTTGGAAGTACATAGGGCCTCTCTCACCTCCTTCAGGTATCGGCACACATGTCACATGCTCAGTGAAGTCCACCTTGAACCCCGATTTTGAATTGCACTACCCAACAGCCAATGATCTCTACGTACCCTCCTGGGGTTATTATTTTAGCTGGTATTCCATGAGACATCCTCTCTCTTATTTACTGTTCGCTTCTGCCTTGGGCTGTGAGCCCTGAGGGAGGAGGCTCCTGCTCTCCAGCCTGGAAGAACAGGCCTTTTGCTGAGTGAATATACCTCCCCAGAGTCCAGTGACCTTGCAGCCACCCTCCCAGCCTGCATGTGGCTGGCCACAGGAGCAGGCAGGCGGGGTGGGCAGTGGGAGCCCACAGATGGATTGGAAGTGAGGTGGCTGCCCCAGGGCTGGCCCAGGAGGCCCTCCCTTCCCCTGGCTCCCTTCTGCATGAATTATTAAGGCTCATTTATGATGGGCCTGCCCAGGCCTGTGGCTTCCGTGCATAATTCATGGCTCTCCCAGAAGGGCCTGGCGCTGTGGAATCCGCTTCTTCCAGGAAGCAAGAAGAAAGTGCAGAGGAGTGACCCAGCCCTGGGCTGTCCTCCACCCTATCTCTGTCATCTTGTCCCCGAACGCAGGCACAGCATCTCTACCCACCCCCTGCCCTATGGCACTTTCTCCGCACACTTAGATTCTGGTTCCCGGGGCTGGAGTCTATGGGCTTTGTGCAGGCTCACTCACTCCCATCTGTGCCTCAGTTTCCCACCTGCAGACTGACAAAGTTGAGCCACACTGGTGGCTTTCAAACTGCTCTGGCAGCAAATTATCTGCCTTTTATTTTCCCAGCAAAATCCTATATGAAGCCTCAACACGCAACTGGTAAGGTAGTTAGTTATTGACGAGTATAAACATATTCTAGAAGGCAGCACCGTAAAACACGACTCGTATTAAGTAAATAATCATTACAAACATTGAGACTGTTCTGCAGAGCCTGGATTCGGGATCCATGGGGGCCTCTGCAGCTCCCATTACCCCAGCACTCAGTTTATTCCTGCATTTTACAGTATGCTGAGAACCTCCTGGTACACAGAGACAGGCAGCTGCAAATGGTAATAGTGATTTACAGCTCACCACATACAGTGGTGGGAGAATCCTTTCCTGAGGTCCAAGATAAAACCAGCAACTCCCCTGGTAACTGAGGCTCGTGGTCTCCAAGGTGCCAGCACCCAGGTGTCATTGTGAATTTCCCAATAGTCTAGAGTTGGAATTAGCAATCAGCAAGAGGAGCTCGTGAACCAGCCGAGGCCTCCCTGGGCGAAAGCACAGGGTTCCAGCCAGGGGCACTGGGAGAGCTATTTGCTACCCACTCTGCCTAGGATCCTGTCTGTTCCCCCGGCCTGGAGCCACCCACCCAAGCCACTGACACAGACTGTGGGCATTTTGGGGTAGGCAACGTCTCCTCTCGCCAGCACATTCCCCAGGCACTCAGACATGATAGGAACATAACACCTGCCCAGGCCCATTTAACAAACAGGTAAGCTGAGACTCAGCAAGATCAGCTTTCAGGAGGTGGACATATTGCTACATCCCTGTGTGCCCAGCCAGGTGCTGTAATGGGAGAGCCATGCCCAAGCCTGGTCTCAGGGAGTGCAGGGTAGGGTTGAGGCATCACCTGTAGAGGTCACCAGGTGTGTCAGGGAGGAACCCAGGAGCTCCAGCCTCCTGTTCCTGTCCCACATAGTAGCTAAAGCTTGACTGGAGGTGGTAGGACAGACCCTGTCCACATGTCACCAACCACTCTGGTCAGATTCTGTGATTCACATGTCCCCATCTCCCTTCTTGCACATCCTCCCCAACCCCCAGCATGACTCAAATCCTCACTGAGCCACAAATAGCTGTCCTCTGTGTGTGTCCTCAACATGGCCTCCTGCCTTGAGGAGGACAGAGACCCCTTCAGGGTCTTTTGTTCCTCCTCAGGGCAGTGACCTCTGTGAAAGCTCACAGGCCCCCCGAGGACATCCAGGTACAGAGGAGAAGTCAAGCAAACACTTCAGAACTCAAACCATCAGGGCCCGCTTTGTTCTCTGGTCTTGTTCCTCCTCTACCTGGCCAAGTCACTTCTACCGGGAAGCCTTCTTGGATTTCCCCCACCCCCTTCTCAAACCCATAGTCCCCACCACGCTTTACCAAGCTTCACCTTAGGTTGAGGCTGCAGCCTGGTCCCATTACCAAACTTCCTGCAGAGCTTAGCTTGGAGCCTGGCAAAGAAGAGTCTTCTGGAAACACCTGGGGATAAATTTACTAGAATATCGGCCGGGTGCGGTGGCTCACGCCTGTAATCCTAGCACTCTGGGAGGCAGAGGCAGGCGGATTGTTTGAGCTCAGGAGTTCGAAACCAGCCTGAGCAAGAGCGAGACCCCGTCTCTATCTCTACTGGAAAAAAAAAAAAAATAGAAAGAAATTAATTGGACAACTAAAAATATATAGAAAAAAATTAGCCGGGCATGGTGGCGCATGCCTGTAGTCCCAGCTACTCGGGAGGCTGAGGCAGAAGGATCACTTGAGCCCAGGAGTTTGAGGTTGCTGTAAGCTAGGCTGACGCCACGGCACTCACTCTAGCCTGGGCAAAAGAGCGAGACTCTGTCTCAAAAAAAACAAAAAAAAAATTTACTAGAATATCTTCTCCCCAACAGACTGGTGCCTGCCAGTCTGCAGTGGAAGAGAGGCTCCAACTTCAGCAGGCAGCAGGTAGCCAAGGACCGAGGAAAGGAAATGATGTGGAGCACCTACTGTGTGCTGGGTGCTCTGTGTGTGATTCCCACTGATGTTACATAGTACCCTTGGCCAGGTGCAGATCAATCATGCCTACTTCATGGATGAGGACTCTGAGGGCTGTGGAGATGGAGCAACTTGCCCAAGAACACACAGCCAGTCTATGCCGAACCATAATTTGAACCCAGTGAAGTTTGGTTCCAGAGCCTCAGTCTTGAACCTTAGGCCAATAGGCCTCCCTAATCCCCAACCTGGACTCCAATGGCCAAACTTAGGAAACAGGGCGCACGTAAAAGCCACCCCTCATTTACGACCTTTTCCAACTTTGGGAAGGGGGCTGGCTCATCCCTACATCAGGGACCCCAGTGCCTCCCCAAGCAAGCCAAAGCCAGGTGCAATGGGGAAGTCATTCCTCACAGCCCTCCAGAGCTGTCCTGCTGTAGAAACGCTGTCTCAGAGCCCTGGCTCCCTCAAATTCCCCTGCCAGGGAGCCTGGACTAAGTGTGGGGAGAACACCCACTTCCTTTGGGATCTGCTTCTCACCACTGCCTGGCTTCTCAGAGCAAGCCAAGCTGCACGTAAATCGAATGTGAGTGCTCAACCTGCCTTGACGTGCACCATGAACCTGCGACTCTTGGTGCTGTGTGGTGAACACCTTAGCAAGGCAAATCCCTTGCTGGTGGTGAGAGACCCACAGCTGCAGCAATGAAGGGGCTTCAGGTACCACCCCAGGAGCCCCGCCCTTCTGGCATCCTCAGGGTGGTGGCCACCCAAAGAGGAACCGCCCTACCTGGTGAGCCTGTGTTGTTGTCCTAAGGGCTGGTTTGAGGAGAGGCAGGTGACTGCACCAGCAGGGCTCACTACTAGCAAAATACTTTGCAGATGTTTACAACTTTCTGTAAATTCCCAACTAGCTCACTCCTCACTCATACATTCATTCATTCATTTGATGGTTACCATGTACCTACTATGGGCACGGGGAAGGATTCAATGGAGAGTGGGGCAGATGTGGGCCTGCCCGTGGGAGCTTGGAATTCAGACAGAGCAGGCTGTCATCTGATCCAGATCAGGGCCTGACCAGCAGAGGGAAGGGGAGTCCAGTGAGCCTTGGAGGGCAGGATGCATGGGAAGAAGCCTGACCTGGCCTAGGGGGCTGGCCAGGTGAAGGTGGCACTGCAGAGTGGGAGGGCAGTCCAGACAAAGGGCACAGCATGTGCAAGGCCCAGCAGTGAGCTCTGCACACAGTGATGTCCTGTAAGCACCCACTGACTGACCAAGACGAGCTGCTCCCACACTGAGGCCTGCAGGATTCCAACCCTCAAGTACACAGTGAGCATTTCCACCATGCCGGATGGCAAAGGCAGTGGGCTCCTGGCAGTGGGGGGATGAGGACAGCAGGCCCAGGCAGCAGATGGTAAACTCAAGTTCACAGAGCAGGGCTCTCTGCTCAGGCCTCAGCACCCAGCCCAGGCAGGCACAGCTCTTCAGAGGTATGCTTCCAGCTCGGACACATCTCAAATTCAATGGGTCAAAAACGTGATTGCCCCTTGGACCTGCTCTTCCTCAGCCTCTTTCAGCTTAGCTGGCGATAACTATGTCCTTCCAGCTGCTCAAGTCAGACACCTTGGGGTGTCTTTCTCACATCCAAACCATTGGCATGTCTCATCACCACTGTGGCCACCAGCCTGGTCATGTTCTTCCTGCTCATACCCCTCCCATGGCTCCTACTTCACTCAAAGCAAAAGCCAGACTCACACTAATTTAATGGCCCTGCCTAACCTGGCCTCCGCTGCCCTGTGACCTCCTCTGCTCCCACTCTCCCCTTCTCCTCCCTCTGCTCTAACCACATCCTACCTCAGGGCCTCTGCACTGGCTGTTCCTTTGCTCAGAACACTCTCCTCCCCACAACCTACATGGCTCCTGCCCTCCTCTCCTTCCAGGGCTTTGCTCAAATGTCTCCTTTTCACTGAGGCCCACTCTGACCCCACCTCCCACCCAGTTAAACTGCAGCCTCCCCACAATTTTGTCCCTTCTCCATGGCACTTATCACCTGCCAACATGGCATGTCCTCTGTTTATCCCCTCCCTAGACTGTTGTCTGCCTGGCACATGGCAGATGCTCGTGTATGTTGAGAGAATGAATGAACAGCAGGTTGTGGCCAGTGTCTGTGGAAGGAAGGAATGTGCCGGAAATGGGGGAGGCACCGACTGGAAAGGGATGAGTGAGGTGAGAGCCTCACGATTTCTCTGGACCCAGCCTGTATGGCCAAGCCCAGGGGGCTGTCCCACAGCCCTGCCTGGCACCCACTGAAAACCCACTGCAGGTCCTCGCTTCCCCCAGGGGACCTCCACACTGACCCGTGGGCCACCCTTGCCATGGTATTTGACCTGTGTTTACTAGCCCAGCTCATGTGTCCCCAAGCTTAGTCTGTGAGAAACGCAATAGGACAGGCTACCTCTCCTCATTTCTCAGATGAGAAAAGCAAGGCTCAGATAAGAGTGCTGGTAAGCTTTGTACACTACATTTAACACAAGGTTAATGGCTGCTTGCTTGCTGGGAGAGGGGCTTAATATGTGGCTCCTACCCTCCAGGAGCCCTCCATCTCGGAGAGGGGGCCCTGGGCTGAACAAACATGGGTGCACCCAGGGAAGCAGGGTCTCTGAGTGGGACAAAGGGGGAACAGCCTGGCAGGGAGTGCTCAGTCTCTCAGGAACTGATTCTATTCATTCATTCATTCATTCACTCACTCCACAGACACAAAGCAGTGCCCACCACAGCTGAGCCCTGGTGCAGAGGCTCCCGGCCTGGGCATCCCGACTCCCTGCACTTCGTAACTGTGATCTTGGCTCCCAGAGTAGGGGCAGCAGAGTACTGGGACCCAGCCTGGCAAACACTAAGGTTGGGGATATCGTTACTATTCCCCCGTGACCTCTTCCCCCAGCTCGATGGGTGCTCTACCTGTAAGACCCTCCTGCTGCTGCCCCCACAAGAAGTGTCTACAAGTGCAAAGCACTCACCATTTTCCTGGTATTTTTGACACAGATATTGTCATTAGAACATCATCTCCTGAGAACAGGGTCTGGCACACAGCAGGTACTCAAAAAATGTTGGCTGAATGACTAGATGCTCCACCCTTACAATGACAAATGTGATCCCATTTTAAAGATGAGGTACCTGAGGCACAAACAAGCCCACATATGGGGCTCTCTTTACGATCCCCAGGTCCTCCCCGGCCCAGGCTTTCTACCACGCAGCAGGTGTACAAATCAAGGCCCACAAAGCCCACAGCTCTGGCTCTCTCTAGACAGCCCCATGAAGTCCCCACCCTTCTTCATTCTAGAGTAATGGCCTCCTCCATATGCCACCAGTCTGGAAAGCACCTGTGAAATACATTTCCCCTGGCGCTGGCTCAGGAATCATGTAAATCATTACGCTTAATGGCCTCTGGGATTGTTCCCTGCTAGCCCCTCGCCAGCCGCTCTGTGCCAGGGAACGTGGGGCTATGGGGTGCCAGTCATGCAGGGCCCCAGTCATGAGCCCTGAGCAACCCAAGGAGGCACTGCCCAGGAGTACAGCAGCTTCAGGGAACACATCAGTAAGAGAGGGATGGGGTCTAGCGGGAGCCTTGAGAACTGGAGCTGGGGCTGGGTGCAGTGGTGCTCACACCTGTAATCCCAGATACTTAGGAGATCAAGGCAGAAGGAATTGCTTGAGGCTAGGAGTTCAAGACCAGCCTAGGTAATATAGCAAGACCTTCATCTCTAAAAAATTTTTTTAAATTAGCCAGACGTGGTGGCACAGACCTGTGGTCCTAGCTGCTCAAAAGCCTGAGTCAGAAGGATCACTTGAGCCCAGAGTTCAAGGCTGCAGTGAGCTATGATCATAACACTGCACTCCAGGCTAGGTGACAGGGTGAGGTATGGGTATGGGGAGTGGACTCCTGTGGGGAAGGGATAGTCAGGAGGCAGGTCTGGAAAGATAGGCAGGCTGGGGAGCGGCCAGCAGGGCAGAGGGGCCATGGGCAAGCATCCATGCAGAAGAGCAGTCTGGAAGGAGTAGGGCAGCCAGCTGAGAAGGCCAGGTGATCTCCCTGGGACAGGCTACAGAATCCACTGGCTGCATGCATAGGCATTTGGGAACAGCTGGTTCCCACAGGTGCCATGGTCAGAGGACTCTTCTGAGCCAGTACACCAGCTCCCCATGTCCCTTCCCTGGGAGCCTCAGTGCCCCTTTGCTGGGCAGAATGTGAGGGTCCTGTGTTTACCTTCCTATCCCCTAAGGCCATAGTTCTCTACCTTGGCTCACCTGGATGGGGGAGAAGGGGCTCCAGAAATGCTGATGTCTGGACCCTGCCCCCACACAATTAAATATTACAGCCCAGTCGGTCCCTGGACATCCCTATCACCTCCCGCTCCAGGGCAGCCGTTGGACGCAGCCCCTTGCAAGAGCCACAGGAGAATATGTGGGGGTGACCTTTGCCCTCTGGCACCAGCAAAGCCAGGCCCATATGGGGCCCTGTCCCAGACCATGTAAAAAGCCTGCTCTATCTTCTAGTCACAAGCAGCTTTTCCTGTGGACACCTGTGTAGACCATGGTCTCCCTGCTCAGCAAACATTTATTGAGCATTTGGTGTATGCTAGCCTGGAGCTCCAGCTAAGGACAGGTGGCCACTGCCCTCCTGGGCAGCCGGGTAACAAGGTCTATTGCAGGATAAGAATGGGGACCAGAAGGGCTTGAAGCAGCCTAGGAGGCCACTGACCCACACAGGGAGGTCAGGGGAGGTTTCAGGGGATAGTGACTCCCAGCTGAGCACAGAAAGACAGGCAGAGGTCAGTCAGACCACAGGCATGTCCAGCTTGGGGCTGGCAGGGCCCTCTATCGCCCATCCAACCTCTCCCCAGCTCGGTGCACAGCAGGTGCATGGTAAGCCCCCTGGAAGGAGACTGCTGTTGCCCTATTGGGCACTCAGTCCTGAGGGCAAAGATCCCCTTCTATGCCCACCACCCATTCCCATCAGAAGCAGCCTCCTTGGCCGTGGTCTCCACAAGCACCAATTACAGGGCAGAGATGATAGCTATGCAGCTGGGGTGGCCGGAGCTCCATGGTCAGCTGCAGAAGGATCCCTCACTCTCCAGAGTGCTGGGAATGAGGAGGGCATTGAGGCTTGGAGGAGGAGGGCAGGAGGCTCACCCAGACTCCCATAGTGAGCTGGACAGTGCCAAGGCCACAGTGGGGAAGAGGAAGGGCAGAGGGGAGGCCTACAGCCCCTGCTGCATACACCCTGGGGTTTCCGGGGCCTGCACCAGCCAAGGTTTGGCTTAAATAATTAAACACGCTGCCTGCCTCCCTCCCTCCAAGTGGCCCTGCCTGGGTATTGCTAGGAACAGCCCGGCGGGTAAGGTGGGATGGGTGGGAAGGAGGAGGGCGGGTAAGGCACGGAGAAAGGGGAGAGCTGAGTCTGGAGTGAGCCTAGACTGCCCTGCCCTCTATTCCATGTGCGCACAGGAGACAGCGCTGCCATTCCCAGCAGGCCTTGGACATAGACCTGGATCAGAGGAAGCCTGTCCTGGTCTGCAGGAGTCCCAGCTGTGCTCAATAGAGGCCAGCTCCTCCTCTTCACTGGCCCTTGGGCAGCCCCAGAGAGCTCTCTTCCCTCATGTGACAGGTGGGGAACAGTGGCCAGAGGGGTACCCCAACCTAGAAGCAGGACAGAGCCCAGGGCTCATCCCAAGACCTGCGCCTTTGGCTGACCGACTCCTGGACAATGTGCTCAGCGTGGACCCAGGATTGGTGCAGAGAACAGAGCCCAGAGAGTAACAGGAGGGGCCAGGCACCAGGTCATAAGAACATGGCCCCAGTGAAGTGCAAATCTTGTCCTGTCCATCAGGGGTGCTGACCAATGATGCCCCAGTCCTCTCTGTAGTGAGTAGGCACAAGTATACCCCACCCTGAAGCTGTCCTTCCCCCAAGATGAGAATGAAGTCTCACAGCAGCACCTAGCCAAGGCTGGGCCTTCCCCTTGGCCATGTCCACAGGTCACTTCCTCGGCTGTGGCCCGTTAAAGTCAAGTCAGCTGCCTATTGCATAGCAGCAGGAAATACCCCTGTGTCTATCCTCTTAGCCCCTACATGCCCGTCCCGACTTCAGATATCATGTGAAGCAGCAGCTTCCTGCTGTCCTTAACAGTCCGCCCTAGGTCCTGCCTGAGACAGGGGGCTGGCCTGAATGACCAAACCCAATTAGCACAGCACAGCAACTTGAGGGCAGTGGCTGCTCCCCGCACTCCCCTGCCCCCTGTTTGGGTCAAGGCTATGCCTCAACTGCTGAAAGGCCCAAGGCAGCATCCCTCTCTGGGTCTCAGTTTCTCCATTATGTACCACATAGGAGTTAAACTGGACAAACTGGTCCCACAGTTCCCACTGACCCCTCCCAAAGCTCAGGTGAGGGAGATTAGGGAATAAGCATCTCCTACTTCTAGTCCCTAAGGTGCCTCCAAGGAACCTGGGGGTGCCACAGGCCCAATGAGAAGGCCAGCAACCCACATGATACACCTTCCAAGGACTTCAGCTGATGAGAGGGGCAGCCCCTGCAGAGGGACATGCATGATGGAACAGTGTGGGAGTGTGGGGACACCCGAGGGTCCCATGGCTAGGGGCTGCCTTGAGGAGACGAGCTGTGCCCCTGTGGGGCAGGGGCGAGTGCTTGGACCCGAGTGCCAGTCGGGAATCACTGGGTAGGAATCTTGCCTCCACCACTCACCATCTGTGTGATTTTAGCATCGCTTAGCCTGGCTGAGCCTCAATTTTTCTTGTCTGTGAAACAGGGATAAAAATGGACTGACCTCATTAGCATATGTGAAATACACCACCCAGGGCCCAGCTTGTAGTATGTTGTGGTTAAAACAACTATTTCCTTTACAAATGTTTCCTTGGCAAGGTCACCCCACTCCTCCCCTCCAGCCCTGTCCCTTAGCCCCCACTCCATCTTCAGGCCTTGTGTCTGACCTTGTAGCAGAGATGGACTCCCCATCCCCCATCTCTCCCTGCCTTCTTGCTAACAAAACTCAAGTCTGCAGAATCTCCACCTCCAACCCCAAGGTGACCCCATCGTCAGCTCAAGGGTAAATCCTGATTAGCCTGAGCCAATCATGATGTACCTTCTAGATTGCCAGTGATTGGTTCAAAGTGGACATGTGATCCAGTGCCAGCCAATGAGGTGTGAGGGGAAGTTGGCTGGGGGCTTCTGGGCAAGGTTTTCTCCCCTCTTAAGAAGAACCCCAAGGAAATACCTTTTCTATGCCTAATGTCTGGGTCTGCACATGATGCCTGGAGCTGTGGCAGCCATCTTGTTGCCATAAGGAAAGTCAGCCAAGGACAGAAAGTCACACCAAAAGCAAGGCCAGCCAGGTAGAGCACAGGTGAGGACTTGGTCCTCCCTGACAGCCCACATCATCCACTTCTCAACTCCCTGTCGGGTTAAAGGGCCTATGAGGAAAAAAACCATTGCACTGGGGTTGCCAAGGTATGCACAGAAGCAGCCTCTTTTCCTTACAGCCAAATATACTCCTCGGATTCAGCTCTTGAGGAGGGGCAGTCAGCTCAATGCTTGCTCCTCGAGTGCCCTGTGAACTGGCACAGAGCTGGAGGAGGGGGTACAGGGTTGTAGGACAGGCCAACAAGGGGTAGGCAGCCAGAGGAGGGCATCAGTCATGAAGGCTCCTTGCCCAGTACTCGGGCTGAGCAGGCCAGCCCGGAGAGGGACATGGTAAGCCAAGGCCAGAAGGTGGGGAGGCCGGAGCTCCTACCAAGACCTGCAAGTATCCTAGACAGTCCCAGGGCTGGTGGCCAGAGGCTGGAGCCAGCACCGGCAGGACCTCGAATGCTGGCAGGCTTTTGGGGTACGAGGTCACAACTAGTCCCAATGGGAGACACTGCAGCATGCCTCATGGGGCCAAGAAGAGGAGAGAAGACTCCCAGGGCCCTATCACACCCACCCCAGCCTGAGCTCAAAGGGAGAAAGGAGAAAGGTCCATTTGTGAATGCCTTTAGCATGGAGGCCTGCTCTCATTCTCTTTTCTAAAATTGAAGTTGGGGGTAGGGCTAGGGTGTGTTGTTTTGTTGTTTGTTTGTCGGAACTGGTGGCAGCACCAGGCCTGACCTTTAAGGCTTTAAATGCAGCATTTCAGGCAGCGCCAGCGGGAAGAGAACACAGGCTGCAGAAGGAAGTCATCAAGACTCAAATGCCACGTCAAGCTGGAAATTCGTAGCAGAGTAGGGGCTTCTACTTGTTTCAGGAACACACTGGTCCATCTGTGTCCACAGTGCCTGGTAACAAAGCTGTCCTTCCCCAGGGGACCCAGAAAGCTTTGATGACTCTGAAACAGCACAGGGGCATCAGCATCAAAGTCTGCCCAGAGGAACACCAGGAGTTGGGCCTCACACCACCTAGGCGCCTTGCCCTGCAGGTTTACCAAAGCAGGCCTCACTTGCACCCTCACCCCATGCCACAGGTATTTTTACTTAAGGGAAACAGTTGTATGTCAGTGCAAGGAAGGCCAAAGGGGGAGTCACCCCTTCAAGCAGCCTGTATTGAGCCCTAGGAATGGGGACTGGGCCCTGCCCACAGAGCACGTGCAGCCAACAGAAATGTGGGGCCTGAAGGCTCCCTTCCCCTACCTGGGACCTCAGTGTCCTTGTTTATGTGATGGGGGCATGAGGCTCCCAGGTGCTTCTGTGGCTGTAATATGTCCTTCCCAGGTCAGGGAAGCATGCAAGGCCCATACTGCCCAAGGAGGTGGTTCTACCCAGGATCCCTGCCCCGAAAGGAACCCCTCCTGGCCCACAGGCTCCTGAGCCCCTCACAGCCACTTCCGCCCTCTCTTTGCAGGAGCCCCATTCCAAAATGCTGAGGACCCTGGGCCATCCCAGCACTGAAAACACACAGACCCTGAGAATGCCAGGAAAGCAAAACTTAAACAGTTCTCTCAGATATCAGAACCCATCAGACCTGGGCCCACACAGCCCCAAGAGCCAGAGCCCATCACAGGGTCCTGACAGCCCTGTTCATGAAAATTCAGTTGACAAAAATTCATCCTTGAAAGAGAGCGTCTGCGTCGGAGGTGCTCCGAATAGAGGAACACGCAGGGATCATCGAGCCAAAGCTTTCACACCCCAAATCGTGCCTGCTGACTGCATGGATATGTTGCTGGGGGGGAGGACCCCAGACCTGCAGATGCTCCAAGGACTGCCAATCTCCTGCCCTTCAGTGTGCAAATGAGAAGCACTCACTCCCAAAGGGAAAAACGCCAGCTCAAGGTCACATAGCAAGGGTTTTCCCACTCTGCCTGAGCCCCAACCTCCACGCCCACCCTCTAAAGATGCTTTACTTCACAAAAGACTCATGGAGCTCCTCTGAGTCCCAAGTCCTCCAGTGAATCTAAATACCGTTTAATTTGCAAAAATTTGAATTACAAGGACACAGCCTCTGTTTCCTTCACAGACTCATCATCATGCCAGTTGGTAGATAATCAAACTTTGCAGCTCTGCCTTAACTTAGGCTGTTCCTGACATAAAAGTTTGCAAAACACTGGTCCTAACCATCAGGATACTTTATTTCCCACTGCCAGTGTTTGCCCACCAAGCCCTGGCATTCACCTCAAAGGTGGGTGGTGAAGGTGGACACTAGGAGTGCCTTCTGGACACAGAGATAAACCATGCACGTGCCAGCACTACACAGGCACACACACACACACAAGCACATGGCCACATTCGAATTCACGTGCACACACATGTGCACATCTACACCTGTGTATATACATGAGAATGCACATGTATACATACCTGCACACATGCATACATGTACAAGCACAAACATACGCATGCACACACCCACTCACACATACACACAAGTGGGCATGCCCACAAGCATGCACATACCTGAACACATCCAACACATATGCACAAACGGACACATGAACACACAGGTGTAGACACTCCCATGTACAAACTTACATGTACATACAGGCCAAGGCAAGGGCCAAGCACAAGAGGAAAGACCCAGAAACCACAATTGGGTCTCAGGTGCCTGTAGTGCCTGGTGGAGTGCCAGGTGCTATGGGCAAGGGGACGGGACCCAGCTGGACTGCGAATCCCCCCAGATCCAGTCAGGATCCACATGTCCTTACCACACACTCCCTGGACCAGGCCCATACCTCGCAACCTGTCATACCCCAACCCTATGAGGCAGCACAATCATGGAAATGTCATTTTACAGATGAGGTGCCAAGACCCAGAGAGGCAGAGGAAGTTCCTAAGATTACCCAGCTGGTTAGAGATGCAGCAGAGTCTCACCGAATGCTAAGAGGGGCCTCATTCAGAAAGAACTGGCCAGCAGGGAAGGAAGGCATCAAGGTGGACACAAGGGGCCCACAATCTAAGAGGGGCAGGGTAGAGACAGGCAGAGGGAGTGACTTCTCACCCTCTCACCCACTCCTTTCCCCTTTGTTAATGAGGATGGTTTCCAAGGTGGGAAGAGATGGTTAATGAACAGCAGGAAAGATCTCCTGTGCCCCTCCCTCTCTGCTAAACAATTAGGCTGATCAGAGCTCAAAGTGGGTCAGTCTGAAAAGCAGACACTCAAGGTATGGCCAGAGGCCAGGACCGGAGGTCCAGGCACCCTCACACCAGAAGAGATAAGGCCCAGCTGAACTGGTGGTCAGGCCTCACTCCACGGCTAGAGCAGAGTGTAGAGGGGAGCAGGAAGACTCCAGACCTGCCTTCTTAGGGCATTAGAGTGTCAGAGTCAGTGGGACCCTAGAAGAGAGGAAACTGATGCCCAGGGGAGGAGGAGCTTTGTCCAAGGTCACTAAGTAAGCTGCCCAAGCTGGAGAACATTGGGCTGGGTTTGCCCTTGACAGAGGCCCCCTGACCCAAGGCGGGGATGCTCAGGCCCCTTTGTGAAGATTCTCCCTACCTAATCCCAGCTAGACAGGGTCTCTTAGTCTGTGAGGGCCCACCCTCACCAGGCTCAGTCACCCGTACCAGCAGTGGCTGGGGGCCGAGCAGAGCCAGACCAGATCCAGAAGGAAAAGGCCCATGGGGCCCCAGGTGAGGGAGCAGGACCCAGCCTGGGGATATTAGGCCAATGGCCTGAGTCCCACAGTGGCAGGACAGGGCCTGGCTGAGTCCTGCCCCTAGGTCCTGACCTTATGTAGGCTCAGACGGTGTGGGCTTGAATGACAGAACCCTTGACTCCTTTGGGGAGGCCTCAAGAGACCCCTGTGGGGACCCTGCAAGCCCTTAGGGGCCTCTCAATCTCTGTGGTCACCTACACGGATCCCCTCTTCTGCCTTAGCCACAGGCAGCTCAGGAGGCTCTTCAGGTTATACAGGACAAGAGAGGAAGGGAAAAGAAAAACAGCAAAAACCACACATACACTTCCCTTTGGGAATACGAATATTGATTCTGTAGCTTCTTGTTTAGACAGTAGGCACCAGGAAAAAACCTGATATGAAGAGAATCTCTCCAGTTGGCTGGAGGGCTGTAGCCACAAGGGGAAAGTCCCCCACCCCTGCCTCAGGGTACCCTAAGCCCCAGTGCTCCTTCCCCAGGCCTGAGGCTCGGAGCACTGTCACTTAAAGACATAGGTCATGGGGGCCAGAGGCAAACTGCCGCCCCCTCATGGGGGTGGGTGCTGGAAGGGAAGTGTCACCCCACTGGCAACACTACCCTGTCAGACAGGGCCCGGGCCCAAACCGCCAGCTCCCATTGAACAGTGCCTAGCAATGAGCCTTCGAGAGCCCTGGTTCCCCAGCCCCCCAAGTTCCGCCTGTCCAGATGGCATGACACCCCCCAAGCATCTCTATGGTCCTAGCCCTCTGAAGTTCCCCCAGGCCTGGCAAAACTGCTGAGGGACGAGAGGATCAGCCTTAGCTTTCCATTAATAATCCCCCCACAACCCCCCATGACCTTTCTGTCAGGAATCACACCGGAACCTGGGGAGGAAAACGGTATGCATCTCCCGAGATGGAGCTCCTCCCCGCTCCCCACCCTGCCCCCCATACCCCTGCACTGAGCAGGCCTGGCCTGTGATTCAAAGCCTGGGGGAGGGGACACCCTGGGCTGGGGGCTGCTCCATGAAGGCCTGTGTACACGTGGGTGGGGGAGGTGGGCACAGGGGCTATGAGTGCTAGGGCTGGCAAGCCAGTCTCAGGCCAAGGAAGGCCCCTCAGGATCATCTGAGATCCAGAGGAGGAAAGAGGGACAGAGCAAGAAAGGTTACAGCGGGGAGGCCTAGGCCCACCTCCCGTATCCTAGGCTTCACTTTCTTCCTAAAGACTCAGGTTTCAACCCCCCACCCCACCTGCTCCATTTCCTGGGCCCACTGCCTAGATGTCCCAAGCCCTCTAGTTGGACAGCCTAAGTGTCTCACAGATCCATTTTTTCCCAGCCCTGCCTCCAGCAGTTGTGGGCTTTTGGCAAGTCTCTCTCTTTTTGAGTCTCAGTCTTCCCATCTGTGGGATGGGCATTACCACAGGTTCTGAGGTCCAGGCGGTAACATGGTTGAGGGGCTTAGCCTGGGTTCAGCGAGGGAAGACCACTATTAGCCTGGTGACATTTCCCCACAATAGTCAAGCTGGGCTGCAGGGAGGGAGGGAGACGGCAGTTTGCCCTCAAGGACCTAGTATCTGGCGTGGGTGAGCATAGCCTGAGTAAGTGGCACAGCCCAGAGATGGAGTGGAGGAGGCCTCCGGAAGGTACAGGTGTAGACCTTGAAGGAGGGGTTCTAAACCCCCAAGAAAAGCAATCAGTAAAGATGGTGCAGCATGAGCAAAGCAGAGAGACGGGGGCACTTAGCCCATGGGAGGACTGCGAGAAGACAGCAGGTGAGGGCCATGGCTGTAAAGTGATAGTAATCTTAGTAGTAGGGCTTGATAGTAATCTTAACAATAGCTGCGTGGCACCTGACAGAGCCCTCCCTGCCCACCAGGGAGGGCTATACCCTCTCCCATTAACTCTTTTTTTTTGAGACTCTGAGTGAGTGCCGTGGCGTCAGCCTAGCTCACAGCAACCTCAAACTCCTGGGCTCAAGCAATCCTTCTGCCTCAGCCTCCCGAGTAGCTGGGACTACAGGCATGTGCCACCATGCCCGGCTGATTTTTTCTATATATATATTTTTAGTTGTCCAGATCGTTTCTTTCTATTTTTTAGTAGAGACAGGGTCTCACTCTTGCTCAGGCTGGTCTCGAACTCCTGACCTTGAGCGATCCACCCGCCTCGGCCTCCCAGAGTGCTAGGATTACAGGCGTGAGGCACCGTGCCTGGCCTCTCCCATTAACTCTTACCACCAGCCTCTAATGCAGATTCTATTATCTCAGTTGGGGAAACTAAGGCAAAGTCATCCTATTGACAAGGGTAAGCTCTGGATGCCAAAGTCTGAGCCTGCAGGGTCTACACTTGACACCTAGCATATCCCCAAACTGCCTCTTCCCAGGAACTGGCAGTGTCCACCCGTACACATCCAAGGTGCCAAGAGTTGATAGTGCCGACCTGTACACAGGCAGAGGGGAGAAGACACACTGACTGTAGAAGTGTCACTCCACGTGTGGGGCCACCTTCACTCTGGAGTCAGTTTCTCCGCGGTGACGCAAGTATGACGAAGAATCTGAGTGAGACTCACCTGCAGACTATGAGGGGACTCATCTTAAAACATGCTTGCTCCCTTCTCAGGGGTTAGCCTGACGCAGCTGGCCAGGAGGAGGTGCCCAATAAAGATAGGGTCTGGGGGTACAGCAGCCAAGGGTCCCCCCCAAAATCCTCAATACCAGGAAGGATGTGAGCACCTGGAAGCTCTGCATCCCACTGACGGCAGCCAGCAGTCCTCGAAGCCTCACCTCCTCCCTCCTGCAAAAGCTGCGTCAGGTTGTTGGGAAGATGGGAGACCCAGATGTGTGATGTTGCCTCCCTCTAATAGGGAGAGCCACAGGGAAGTGGAGACAGGGGCTCAGAGGCCCAGACAGACACATGTCACCCACCATTAACCATAGCTAGACTGGACGCACGCCCTGTCATGGGCACTGCTCTCCATGTGTCCACTTAGGAGAGGAGCACACACTCTGGCTGTCATTGATCTGCTGGGGATCCAAACTCCTCAGGCCCCTCACTGCTCCCACCCACCCCCAGAGGAAGGGAGGTGCTGGCCAACACCATCATTGGAGCAGAGCTGGGCTAGGAGGGTGAAGCCAGGCGGGCAGCTAAGCTGGGTGCGCTACCCAGCACTCAGCCAGGACTCCACAGAGCAGGGGACAGAAAAACACGGGGACACCAGAGAACAGGGCACAGAGGCCCAACAAACATGATACAAGAGGCGGGCAGGACAGGGTGGGCACAGATTGATGAGAGACCCAAAGAAGGGGAGCAGGAGAAGACAGAGGGAAAGACACAGGGAGAAGCAAAGCAGTGAGAGTTGCCCCTCGGCCTGAGCGCTGGGGTGTGTGTAATCAGAAAGAGGAAGCAGGTGAAAGGAAGTGTGCTCTGATCCCATCTCCCTCGAACCCTAGACACACACGTGCACACATATGCACACATACGTGTACATACCAAGTGGCCTCCTCCTTGTTTGAAACCCTGAATCAGGTGCGGGAGGGGTGGGAGGGCCCCCGCTCCCTAAAACCAAGCCCTGTCCTCCCTCCAGCAGTAACTCCTCTGCCCTTCTCAATCCAGCAGCAGCCTTGATCCATTTCGCCTGGTGGGCAGAGAGCCACGCTGCCAGAGAGATTGCAGAAATAACGGCCAGGGGACCCCAAACCCGCACTCACTTAAAATCCAGCAGCTTGCGAAGCCGGGCCCCTTTGCATTGGCAGATACTAATGAAAAAATGATTTTCCCATCAAGGGCTCTCTCCACCGAGGGGCTGTCTCCCCAGTGTCAGGAGGCTGAGGGTCCCACTCTCCACCTTGGATTTCCACCTGTATCAAAGAGTCATCCCAGCCTGGCCACACTGACCCAGGAGAAGGTTCTGGGAGGCCACCCACCCTGGATCCCCACAGAGCCCTCTAGCCCCAAAGGCAGCCTCAGCCTTTCTTGTCAATTCAATAAAAGCATCAACTCCAACTAGCCATGGACGTGTTGGGGGAACCTCAAAATTCCCTCCCCTTCCTCCCTCCAGGGATCAATGGGCGTCTGCATCTGCAGGACCAGGGCAGCTGAAGGGCGCTGGCTGTCACAGCAAACGCTCTGTGTCGTCGCACCATTAGTCACCTCCCCTAGGACCCTCAGAGCTGTGCAGCCCCCACCCCAACTCCACTCTCATTCCCTAATTATGGTTTGCAAGACATGTCCCAAACCCTCGAATTAGCTCCAACTATATTGACGAGAGAAGAGCGTCCAGCTGGAAATGTGCTGCTGCCGTCACACCCGCCTCACCATCTTCTGGCTAGGGACAGAGGGACAGGTGTCCACTCTGGTCAGGGTCTCACACTGGCCTTCTAGGGGAGACCCACTGCAGGCTGCAGGGAAAGGGAGCGAGGTTGGGAGAGGTAGAAGGAGACATCTACTTAAACCTTCACTCAACGATCTATGAAACAGCCAGGAAAAAAATAATTGTGGCTTGGCTCGTGCTTGGCTTTGAGGAAGAAAGAACAACAAAAAAATAATGCTTTTGCTCTTTTTAAACATTGTAGTTCAAGTCCATTTTCATCATAGCAAATGAAAGACAATAATGCACACGCCAGCCCTGAACTTCCATATGATTCTCTTCTCCCTGTGCACCCCCACACGCACACACAGAAAAATCCAGACGGTTGACAGAGGACACGTCCGTGAGGCACCTGTAATTTGCCAACTGATCACCCGCCTGAGCACAGCCAGGCTGTGCGAGAACAGAAATGACAAGACAGAGAGAGAGAGACCCAAAGCAGTGCCTTTCCAGAGTTTGTTTTTCCCTCATCTGGGAGAACCTACAAGCGGGAGTCGGCAGGTTTTGTGGCAGAACCGGGGGCTCTTACCCTTGGGCAGAAATGGTCTAATGACGCATTGCCAGCCTCTTTCCTTCTGAGGCCAGACCCTCCCCCGTGGCCACCAGCAGCCTGACTACTCATGCCCCAATCTCCAAGCCAGGACACTGGTGAAAGAGTCCAGGGACAGGTGGCTTCTCAGACCCCAGGGACAGAAGCAAGGTGGTCACTATTTCCCAAAGGGGTATCTGGGCACTGACATGGCTGGGGCATTGTGTCAGGAAGTTGATGCTGTCCTAAAGGCCACATGCACTCAATATCTGTGCCCAGTCTCAGACACATCTGGCTAAGCTGACCCGGAGGAGGCAGCCCGAGTGTGCTCTTGGGGAGGGCGAGAAGGCTCGGAGAACCATGAGAATCTGCAGAAGCTGGCAGAGCCAGGAGATGCTGTTACCCTGTTGGCAGCAGCAAGGGCAGGCAGGGGTCTTCTCCACCATTTACCTTTTGTCCAGACCCCAACACTTTCACTTCCTAATTGGGCTCTCCAGGGGACTCTCCCCTCAGGCGTATGGGGGGGCCAAGAACAGTGGACACTGACCCCCCCCATGGCACTGGCCACATGAAGGCCCATGAAGAGAGGTGTGTAGGTGCCCCCACCTCTGGGTCTAAAGGGTCAGGTTCCCACCGGGGAGGGAGCGTGGAGCAGGTACGCAGCTTCAACTCTGCTGGGCAGGGGTCATTGGCTGCCCCCTCACCCAACCCTGGGTTCCCTTCTCAATGTTACAGCGGCAGGGGAATTAACTGACAAGCTAGGACCCCTCACCCCATCCTGGGGCTTGAAGATCTTGCCTTGCCCCGTTTGAGGGGTTTAGGGGAAGCAGGGGCACCGCGGGGAACTTTCGCGACGCAGCCAGAGCGCTGGGACCGCGGCTGGCAGCCCTCGGGGCTTGGGGACGCCGCCCCCGGGCGCAGCGGGCAGCCGGACCCAGCGCCCCCGCCCCCGCGCGAGGCGCAGGGAAGGACCGGTGAGGACCGGGGTCGGGGGGCGGAGGGGCGCGCAGTGCTCGGCTGGGGTCCCATGGCCGGCCGAGGCCACTTACGTGTGCTGCTGGGGGAAGCTGTAGGCAGACGCGCCGGGGGCGGCGAGCAACGGTAGAAGCAGCAGCGAAGGCAGCAGCAGTGACAGCGGGCGCCGGGGCCCGGACGCCGGGCGCCGTGAGCTGGGGCCGGGCTGGGGGCCGCAGCCGGGCCAGGGGCGCGCAGTCGGCGCTGGGCCGGGCCGAGAGGCGCCGCAGGTCCGAGCCGGCACCGCCATGTTTCCATTCAAGATGCGGCGCCGCGGGGAGGGGGGGGCAGCGGCGGCGGCGGCGGCGGCGGCAGCGGCGGGATGGGGGGGCGCGGGCGGCGGGCGGCAATTCGGCCTCTCCTCCTCCGCCTCCTTCTCCGCGCGGGGCCTCCGGGGCTGCACGGGCCGCAGCGCCTCTGCGGGCTGCGCGCCGCGATTTCCCCGCCGCGCTGGCTCGAAGCGCTCTGAGCGTCCGGCCCGGGACCTGAGCTCAAATAGCGGCCGCCGCCAACCTGCCGGCACCGCCCTCCTCTCTCCCTCCCTCCCCACTCCCCGGCCGGCCCGCCCCCGCGCGCCCCCGCCGCGGCCACGCGCCCACCCGTGCCCGCGCGCCCCTCGTCCCGGCGCAGCCCCGAGCCTGCCCTACTGGCCCGCGCGTCCCGCACCCCAGCCGCTGCCCTAGCGCCCAATGTGCGCCCCCGCCTCCACGCCTCGGACCCTGCTGCTCCTCTCCACCCCGCAGGCAGGAAGCGTCCCCGGACCCGCGGCCCAGGGCTGGCGCATATGTGACCCTTCTGGGGGCTCGACCTTCAACAGGCTTAAGGCCTGGAGTCACAGCTTTAATGGTGGAGTGGCAGCCTTCAGCAGAGACCAGAGAAGAGGGCAATGGTACTGAACTCACACCCTCAGTGGCTCCAGCTACCTTC
>NW_012133857.1:13294029-13381434 GCF_000956105.1 Propithecus coquereli
CCGTTCCCTAAGTGGAAACCTGGGCCCAGATGCACAGTTGGGGGCTGAGGATGGCAGGATGCAGCCTTTTGCAGCCACTCACTTCAGTTCCCTGAGCTGAGCAGGCACTGTGTGCAGGCCAGCCCCAAGCCCCAGCTCCCAGGGCTTCCACAGCCTCTGTGTAGATTCTTCCAGGGCCAGGAAACTCACCCCGGCACAATCCAATCGTTTCTGTCCTGGAGGCCCCTGGCTCTTCCTTGCTTGGGGGAGAAGACTGGGGCTAGTGTCAATCCCAACTCTGTAGCTTGTGGGCCTTTCAGAGCCTCAGTTTCCTCTCTTGCAGATGCTCATGTGGGTGCCCACCCCAACTTCCAGAATGAAGTGAGAATAGAGTGAATTGCCAGTAAGCTGAAGCACTTGCAGTTGGGGGAGCATCCCTGGGATCCTGCCGAAGTTGCCCCTGGAACCCTGCTCTGCTTCTGGTGTGGATAGGATGGGAGAATGCTCCCCACCAGCCTGGCACAGGGCAGGACCCCCTCAGCAGTAACTGCCCACAGACTCTGCCTACAATGAGGAGGGAGAGACAGTAACCAGCAGGGTAGTTCAGCGATGCCCAGAGGCCCCATCTCATATCTGGGGAGGAGGGTCTCCTAGTGCCCACTCGCAAGTCAGCCCAAGGAGGGTTTGCAGTTGAGGAGGGCAGAGCAGTGGCCCCTATACTGAGAAGGATGGAGGTGGGGGCTGGAAGCAGGGCTCAGAACAACCTTCACTTGCTCCTTAGTCCTACTTAGGTGCCCCCCATCCCTGCCCCATCCCAACAAGCCAGGTCTGGGCCGGGGACAGTTCATTTCATTTCTTGGAGCTCCTCCTCCCCTGACTGGAATGAGCTTTCAGGGGCCAGTTTTGCCAACAGGTCCCAAACCATGAGGCCCCAAAAACATGATCGGAGGAAGCCAGTGCAGGGGCCAGGGGCCCTGGGCCTCAGACCTCTGGCAGTCCTGGGACCTCGTGGACAGGAGGGACCTGGTAGACTCTGGGAGGCCAAGTAGGTCAGCTCTGTGGAGAAACAAGCAGGGTCCTCACTGAGTCAAGTGTTGATTGTGCCAGATGTCCCCCACCTCTGAACAGAATGGGAGGGTAGGGGGCAGGGGTCCTGCACAGAAGCGTCATTGAGCCTGGGCTAACCAGCCCCCCTCCCAGCCCTGCCTGCTGATACCTGCCTCCAGCATCTGCCTTCCCCATGCCCAGGCTAGGGCTGGCTGGTGGTGTCCTCCCCCACCTGTTTGCTGGACAAATACCTGTGCTCATGGCCCCAGGGGATCAGCACAAAGGGCTTCACTCCTCCTGGCTGCCTTGGGGCTGGGAGAGGTAACTTCCCAGTGCAGACCCTGCAGTGGCTTAAAAAATGTCAGGGGCAGCCTCCTTGCCCTTCGACACCAGGATGGCAGTGCTATCCCCGAAAAGTGCCCAGGCACTTAGAGCCAGTGTAGATGCAGCAAGTGAGCGGTTGGGCATTTCAGTTCTAGCCTCCGCAGATGTGCACCTAATTGAGGCCGCTGGCACCGAGGGAAAGGCGGGAGATTTTGGTTGACAGGCCGTTAAAGGAAGACAAATAAGAAGAGGAGGTAATTAAGAGTAAACGGGTAGTAAGAGTTTACACATTCCAACTTTTGAGGCTTACAACATCCTCAGCCCTCCTAGTGGCTGGCAACAGCCACAGATTAAGATCTTGGGAGAAAAAATCAAGACTTCCCAGGGAATAGGAGAACTTCCATGACAGGCACATCAATAGGTAGGAAAGGCCTGGATCTATCCCCCTGGCCCCAGGTGCCTGTGCTGGAAGATGTAGGGTGGCAGGGGCAGGTAATGCTACAGTCAGCAGAGAGGGACCTAGCCCTGGCAGGGACCATGGCAGGTGCCAGTTCTGCATGAGAGAGTCAGAAGAGACTGAGAGAGCTTTATGGAGAACCTACTATGTGCCAAGCAGACCCTGAGCTCAGTTATGTCACTGGAGGGCAGAGGAAGCCCATCAGGGACATTCAGGACACCTGGTGTGGCAAGATTTCCCACCCCAGCCTGCCCACTTCTGGCTTTCTTTCCCATCACCCTTTTGCCCCTTCATTAAGTCAACAGTCTGTGAGGTGGCTCACGCCTGTAATCCTAGCACTCTGGGAGGCTGAGGTGGTAGGATCGCTTGAGCTCAGAAGTTCAAGACCAGCCTGAGCAAGAGCAAGACCCCGTCTCTACTAAAAATAGAAAAATTAGCCGGGCATCATGGCATGTACCTGTAGTCCCAGCTACTCAGGAGGCTGAGGCAGGAGGATTCCTTGAGCCCAGGAGTTGGAGCTGGTTGCTCCAACCTGCTCACACAGGTTGCTGTGAGCTAGGCTGATGCCACTGCACTTTAGCCCAGGTGGGAGAGTGAGACTCTGTCTCAAAAAAAAGTCAACAGTCTGGACAGCTCTTTACTCAGTGAAAACTCTTGCGTGGGGGCTTTACTTCTACAGTTCCTTCTGCCTGGAACACCCTCTTTCGCCTCTACCACCTGAACCCAGGCTATTTGTGAACCCATAAATACCACCTATGCCAGGAAGCCTTCCTGGACCCAAACTGGATGGGCCTCCCCATCTCAGTCTCCTCTCTCCTGCCCCCTGCCCCAGCCAGTATGCAGCAGCCTCTGCCTTGGGTTCAGAAACACACCTGCACTCTAGACTGTTGTCAAGCTGGGACCTGAGCCTCCCTAGTCCCAGTCACCTCCTCCAGGCCTCACAGAGAGTCTGGCCATGGGAGGGCACAGAAAGTTTTGACATAAAGAATCAACATTTGAGTGGCATGTCAAAGAGCCTGGGGGTGGGCTGGTCTGGGCACGAGGTGTGTCAGCTTTGGCATCAGACATCACAGGTCATGTAGGAAAGTCACTTAGCCTCCCTCAGCCTGTTTCTTCGTCCATATGATGGAAGACATGACCCCCATCTGGCAGGGGTGGTCGGAAGACCCAAAGCATATAATACCTTTAGGGCAGGACCTGGTGTTCAGCAAGGGCTTAATGAAGGGGAGACACAGAGAGACTCAGGCACCCACAAGGGCAGGCCCTGTATGCAGACAGGCAGAGAAGGCTTCCTGGCAAAGGAAGAGGGATTCCAGCTCAGTCTTGCAAGGTGAGCAGGATGGGGTGAGCATATTAGGGAGGGGAAGAAGGGAGACCCCTGGGGTGAGCAGACCTGAGCCAGCACCTGCCCTTCTGAGCCCCATCCACCCAGGTCTGCCTCCCCATCGGTCAGTTGAGCTGGCGGCAGCCTTGGCAAGTGTCCTATCGCAGGAGGCTGTCCCTGTCTCAGCCAGTCCACTCAGACCTGCCTATTCTCTGCCCACTTTGGGCTGGACTCAGTGGCCTCCAATGGGACCCAGTTAGGATACACTCTACATATGGGCTGACTGCCAGCACTTGCACCTGTCAGTGGCTACTTTGGCTCACCTGTTAATTCCTTGAGGACACTCAGGGATGTGATGCTCCCAAAAATGTCCTTGCCTGAGCATGGTACAGATGCACCATGGCTTCTAGATGCAATCAGATGGGAACCCCACCTCTGAACGCATCAAGAATCCTTCAAGGATCCTCAGTGCAATATCGACCCACAGTCAATTTAGTACCATTTACTGTAACAAGTGGAGGGGGCTGCCCTTTCAAGCAGTATGTGTCACCACCTACACATCAAAATTGGGGCCAAATTCCAGGTTACAGACAGTCAAAGGCTGTAGGACTCCCTTGTTAGACAGAGGGGAAACTGAGACCCAGAGAGGGGAGGAGACTTGCCCGAGGCCAGTGCAAATCAGAATGTGGAGCTTTCTTCAGTCTGGAGACCTGGGTTGTGATTCCAGATCTGTCTCCCCATGACCAAGGGTGAGAGGCCAGTGAGAGCCCCCAGACCATGGGTCCTGATGTCCCCATCCCAGCTTCCGCCAGTAGGGAAGCCAAGAACCCAGCAGGGGGCTCATGGGGAAACCAGGCCTCTTTGCACGGCGTGGAGCCCCTCATTTGACCTCCATCGTCATGAGAGTCACTTCGCTCAGATTATTTCACTGAGCAAGAGCTGGTTAATTGGGTAAGTTCTGGTAAACGTAAGAGGCTTGATCCTTGGCCCCTGGGAGCTCCCCTCGTAGTAGGGGAGTATGACACACAGGAAAAAACACGGTGAGTACCTCAAACCACACATAATTACATCACATGGGTGAAACAGAGCATGTGGTCACTCAGTGCTATAAGGCGTGGGTGGTCAGGGACCTGACCTCCTGGACGAGGCAGCCTTGAAACTGACACAGAAGGGCAGGAAGGGCTTGGATAGGTGAATGGCTAGAGGTGGGAGAAAAGAGTGTCCCTGGCAGGAGGTCTGAGCAAAGGCCTGAGACAGGAGGGGGCTGTCCCTCTTCCCTGGGGGCAGGCACACCGCCCCTGGCCTGTGTGTGTGAGCAAACGACGTCCTGGCGAGGAAGGGAAATGACGGCATGACCTTACAGGCAGCTTGGGGCAAGGCTCATCTCAGCGGTGAAGAGGAGCCAGGAAGTCGAATGGTCAGCTGGTCCCCCTGCACCAGGACTCCAGGACCCTGGGTGGCCTCAGTCTCAGAGAAGGAGAGGAAAAATAAGTTGGTCATCGGTCTTGTGAGCACAGGGAAGCGCAGCCTTTCCTTCACCACCTCAGCTGCCCTCACCAAACTCAGGTGCTCCCAGCTCAGGTAAGATGGAGCCGGACGTGCCTGCCCAGCCAGAGGTCTGCTCCCCCAGGACCCTGGCCGTGGCATCCCCATTCCCACCAGTACCTGTTCTGGACAGTCTGGAGTTTTCCTCAGAGAGCTCTGGACCAACCTGCTCATTTTACAGATGCAGAAACTGAGGCCCAGGGAGAGGCAGGTGTCAGTTGTTACCGTGAGCAATGAGGCTCAGGCTCCAGAATGAGGTCTCAGTTCTGTCCTCTGTGCCACCTCCCAGCCACTGGGGTCTTCAGAGTCCTCAGAACCCACGTTGGGGGGGATCCTGACCCAAACGTCTGCCCCAGAGGAGTGGGAGGCCCCTTGGTGTGCCACCCTGTGTCCCACATGCCATGGTATTCATGGCACAAGGGCCCAGATGCTGGGTTTGCCCCCTCCCCTAAGGCCTTCATCCCATTCTGGCAAGAGAAAATGAGGACAAATAAAAGAGAGAAATTCTTCCCTCCAAAGAGCATTAGGTGTCTGAACGGCTTCCGAATAAATAAAAGTCTCCTCAGAGCCCCCAGCCAGTGCTGACAGCAGCTCTAACTCTCCACGAGACAGGTTTTTCTGCCTCCAGGTGGAAGTGAAGAGTGTTGGTGGTGGGCTACGTCGGGCTCTGGTGGAGGCAGCCCTCCATCACTGCCTAACATCCCATCAGCGCCTCGGCGCAACGGCCGTGGCAAATTGCTCCTCTCAGAGCCACCCCTCCAGGCCAGTCGGAGGGGGTGAGGAGCAGGCACCGGCCTCCCCCACCAAGGGTGGGAAAGAGCTTCTGGGGCGGTTCCCTTCCCTGCCCGCTGCTGGGATCCGGTCATTTCTAGTCCTGGAAACAACCTGTCCCTAACTTGCTCATTTTGCAACTGAGGAAACTGAGGCACAGAGGACTTTGGTGACTTGGCGAATGAAACCAGCAGGCCCAGGATGCATCTCCTGAATAAGTCAGCTCTGCCCAATGTGTCAGGAGAGAGGGGTCTGTTTCCTGAGGGGGGCTCTCTGAGGGCAGTACCGCATCTCATGCCACCCACCTTCCCCTTGGCAACAACAGAGGGCACTAGAGTGACGGCCGTAAGTGCTGCTGGACCTGAAATGACAGGAGAGTTCAAGGCTAGGTCCAAGGAAGTACCTTCTTCAGCAGTAGGTGGGAAAGGCCTGGAGGAAAGTCCTCACATCTGCTGCTGCTTCTGCTGAAAACATCTCTTGGCTTCCGCTCATCAACTCTGTCGTCTCCGCTAGGCCTTTGAGGGGCGGGCAGGACCTGGCTCCACCATCACTTAATTTAACTGATGGCTGCCGTTCCTATGAGGGGCAGGTAGCACTTCATTTTTTTGAACCTGGAAGATGGATGAGGCTAGGTGGTTCTTCTCAGATTCCCGAGGTTGACGCTGTGTGAAGTGGCAGCGGGACCAGTAGGGGCATTGTGTTGTCAGAGGCTGGAGGGCTCCAGGCAGGCAGCCCTGCTCCACTTGGTGAGGCACCTGCCTCCTGGGGGTAGTGCTGGCACTCCCTGAACACCAGGCAGGGAGGGGAAGGGATGCTCTCAGCTGATAACCAATCCCGCTTTCCTATGAGCACTGGTGTAGAGCTCTGTACCCCTGGAATCATGGCCCCATCTACAGTCCTCTCTCCCCTCCCTGGGGCTGGCGCCTTCGAGACCTCTGCTTGTTCCCAGGCCTGAGGGAAGGCAAGTGGGGAACAGGGAGGAAGAAGGCATGAGGCTCCTCCCCTGCTGGTTAGCGTGACTTGGGGATGGAGATCCTGGAGAAGACCCTCCCTGCGGATCTGTTGCCCTAACAGCAAGGCTGTGAGCCTCAGGCCTATTCTAAGTGCACTTATGAGTCAGGCCAGTCCCTCATGAAATCTTCAATGGCACTGACCCGAGAGGGAATGGGTGAGCCTCTGCTGAGAAGGCCGTTCTGGATTGGAGGCTACTGTATGGCCTGGGGGGTGCAGTGGAGGCTGGGAATACCCAGGAGAGACAGGCCCAGGCAGGGCAGGCAGCAGGGCCAGGAGTTCTAGCTCCTTAGGCCACACAAAGATGCAAAGTAGGCAGGGCTGTTTCTGTCCCCAGGCTGGGTGGAAACATTCCTCCCTCTCTTCTGCTAGCATGAAGCAGTACCTAGGTGAGCAAATGAAGGGAACATCCAGTCTGAATAAAAGATGCAGGCTGTGCAGTATGGCAGGAAACAGGGGAAGGGATGGGAGTTGGGGGGATAGACAGGGCAGGGGCTGGCCTGGGACCATTGTCCCCAAGACAGGCTAGCTGAGAGACAGACATCACTGCCCAGAAGGTATGGGGTGGGGAAGGAGAGGTCGTTCAGGGAACAAGTCCAGGAATACATGGCTTGCAGGGATTCTGGATCCTTGCTTGGGGCCATCCATGGCCTTGTTTGGTGGTCAGAGCTGTCACATGTCCCCGTGTTGGGTGTCCATTTTCCACCAGCTAATAAAGGGCCAATACTGTGGCCTGCAGAGCAAGTGCTAGGACAAAGGCAATGAGCAGGGGGCCTCTCGGTAGCTTAGAACAGATCTTGGAGGTCCAGGAGCCTCTGAGAGCCAAGCCCTCTCTCTGCAGAGTAGGGCCATCAGGGAGCTTCCCTGGGCTCTAGGCAGCAAAGGGATGCTTGGGAGGCTGTACCCAGATATGCCGGTGAGAGTCTGGAGGAGGGTGAGGAGGCGTCCACCTGCTTATGTTCCTACCAGCTGGAAGGCCCCCGGCCCGACCATTGCCATGGCCTCCCTGAGCCCTGTTTGGCAGCTCCAAAGCACCATCTTGCTGAGGTCTTAATTTCTAAATGAGCAAGGAGGAGCTTTAGGGAGGCAGAGGCGGAGGGAGAGACTCACTGAGAGAGACCTCACTGAGGATCAGGATGTGGACTCAGCAGTTTGCAAGCCACTGAGGTCTTGCCTGAAAATCCAAGCCAGCTGCCGTGGGGTGGCTGGAAGCAGGCCATGGACAGGAAAGCCTGGCGGTGAGTCAGGCGTGGGACAACAGGGGAGGATGGTACTCAGGCCCAGGGCAGGAGGTGTGCCAGGCAGGCTCACCCCTCGGAGAGGAGGGCATTATCAGGTGTTTACGAATGAATAAATGACTGTGTAATACATCACCTCCATCACGCTGGGGCCTGGGGTCAGGCCTGCCATGTGACGTGTGACCCCTGCCAGTCCTGCAGGCCGTATGCCTGGGAGTGAGGTGAATCTTGCCCTCAGAACTCCACGCAGCCTCCTCCTAGGCTCCTGTGCTGTTTGTGTCAGCCGCGTCTCTCTGACTGGACTCAGGGCTCCCTGTTAGTCCCTGCCGCTCAGTCGCCCCATCCCCAACACAGATAGCTACTATTCTGCCAGACATTCCAGGGCACTGCGGCCCATTCAGGCCGGCCTAGCTGCCCTCACAGAAAGCTGGACAGGCCCAGGATCTTCTCGCCCCAGGCTCTGCCGACTCCCCAGCCCTCTAAGTCTGCTCTCGCCAGAGCCTTGGGACCACACTGCAGCCTCACCAAGTCTTGCTGCGGCTTCTCCATAAGCAGGCACCGAGGGCCAGAGCCTACACTGAGTGCCCCTGCCCCAACCTCTCCTGGGGACCGTGTGCTCACTGTACAGAGGAATAGGGCTTGCCCTGGGTCGCTGTGGCTTATGATTTCCAAGTGAGGATTCTTGATATTTCCTTCTGAAAGTGCATGAGGATAATAACCCCCATCACCATTCCCCCCTCTCCCTTAACTCCTCCATGCCTATACCTACCAGGCATTGGGCCAGAAGGATGTCTAATTCCCAGAACAGCCTTCCAAGTAAGTAGCATTAGCCCCATTGGGCAGATAAGGAAACTGAGGCTCCAGGAGTTCTGAGTGACTTGTTTAAGGCTGGCTGGGAAGCAGCAGAGATGGGCTCTAATTCCCAATCCACCTCCTCCTGGGTTGATGCACGAGGAGCATATTGTAATCTTTTTTTTTTAATAAGCCCATCTTATCTCAATATGCAAAACTATGCACATGGCATGCAAATTATCAGAAAAGCTCCCAGGGTGGCAGTGCAGCCTTTGGGTTTTACCAATGATCCAACAATTCAGCCTTGTCTTTCTTACTTCATCTGAGCCTCTCTGTTCTGCCCGCCCCATCAGGGTGCCTCCAGGCAGGGCTTTGCAGGAGAGAGTGGGGATTTGTTCCCATGTGCCCGGTGAGGTGAGCAGTCCTCAAATCCCACAAATGAGGCAAGGGTCCTATGCCCACCCCTCCCCTCCTCCTTGCCCCTCATGGACTTCCCTGGGTCCAGCGGAGTTGAACATCTGTATTTTGGCATGCATGACAACGGGGACTGCTTTCTGCTGCCAGAATACAGGAAGGCTTTCTGGAGGTGGAGGAGAGAAGGACATTCCAGATGAAGGGAACATTGGCAAATTAGTAAAAGGTGTTAAGGTAGATCTGCTCCAAGGAAAGCCAGTGAAGCATTTAAGGTCTGCTTTGTTGTGAGGAGCAAAGGCATCTTTTCCATGATGAAAGAGCCCATTGCACTGGAGCAGGCAGGCCAGGAGGCTGGGAGGCAGGTGGCGGGGCTAGATCCAAGCTGTGGCCGCAAATCACAGGAGAAATGTCCCATGAGCACAGGGTGGAAAGGACAGTCATCCCAGCGCCTTGGCCTGATTCACGGCCGGGGAGGCAGCGGACATCCACCAGGCACAAGTGACCTTGAGCTTGTTGACTAACATCACTGCACCTCAGTCTCCTTGAAGGTAAAATGGGTTTAGTAAGCTCCTCATCTTCCTCTCAAGCTGCTGGGAAGCCACTGGGGGCTTGACCCATTGCTGAGTCATAAAGCAAAGCCTTCACGGAAAGGCTGTACCCGTGCTGTTCTCCAGGCCTGTGGAGGGAGGTAGGGCAAGAGTGCCGCCCCCTCCCCAAAACATATCATCATACCATGCACCCGAGGTGATGAGCCAGGCCTGCCACATGCCACACACCCCCAGACAGCTCAGAACAAAGCCCCAAGCCAAGGTTAGGACTGGGACTGGGGCAGAGTGACAGGTCAGTGAGGGCGGAGCAGTGGGTGTAGGCCTCCTGCCTGCTGCTGAGGTGCACAGGGGATGGTGGGAAGCCCTGAAGGGAGGAATAGCCAAAGCAGAGTCTCAGAAGATGACAGACAGGGATGGGAGGTGGGTGGGATGGGATTCCAGGTCAGGAATCCCAGGGATGGGATTCCAGGTCAGTCTGGAATCTTATCTTCTGGATCCCAGGGACTAAACAGGTTTGCTCCTGGTAAGTTGGTCAGATAGGGGCAGCTGCCAAGCAGGGAGAGGATCCATGGAAGTTGGTGCTGCCTCTTCCGGGACACTGGATTTCACACTGGTTTTAAGCAACAGGGAATTCTTTTCAAACTAAATTTGATAAAGATTCCCAACATAAGGCAGATGGCAGAGGTGTTATTCTGATGGAGCAGCGAGGGAGTTCAGAGGCCCCCAGGACAGAGCTGGGGTGCACACTCTACATCCAAGGTGGGTACAGCGAGGGACAGGTGCTGGGCAGAAGACCTCAGCCCCTAAGAGAGTCTGAACTGTTGTTTCCACTCTCCTGGGGCGACCTTGGGAAAAGCCTTCTGCAGCCACGGCTTTCTGCTTCCACCTGCAGAATGGGCGCTCTTGGTACTCCAGCCCGGCATGCCCTTCAGCTGTGAGAACAGGTGTGGGGCAGAGACCACCCATTATGGGGGGGGGGGTATTTATTCAACCTCTAGAAGAGCTGAGGTCTTGGCAAATTCATCTGCTTCCCGGCTCAGCTAATTGGAATCACTTCCCCTCTTCTCCTCTGCTTCTCAGTAAATTATGCGAATTCCCCCAGTCAGAGGCCTGGGTGATGGACAGCCCTGTCACAGCAGCCTAAGTGTTTAGAGAGCAATTGCTCTGGGGAAGGCTGCCATTCCTCAAGCGTGTGCTGTGCAAGGCACCACGGGGAGAGCAAACCCGGCCGGGCCCTGCCCCTGCCCCTGCCCCTGCCCCGCCCCAGCCCAGCCACCAGAGCCCGCTCCGCCTAGCCCGCCAAGCACGGGCTTCCCGTACGTTATCCTTGTCATAACAATCAGAGCAGCCGAGAGGTATTGCTCTTAAACCCTCAACACACATTTTTATAACCTTTCTGTTTAATAAGAAAGAGACAGCTCCAATTAGCTGGGAATATTCTGCAGAAATGGGATTATTTTAAAAGCTCTGGCAATATTATAAAATAGCTTCAGTAAGTGAACAGCTGTTGCTGGCCCCGCCTGCCATGCGCACTGCGCTCCCGCACCCTCCCACCAGGGCCGGCGGGCCCCTCGCCCCTCCCCAGGGGCTCCAGAGACCCTGAGAACCATACTCTGGCCAGCACTCAGGGACCTCTCCTCAGGCAGCAGGATGTAAGTTGTGGGGTGTGGGGTACAGAGCCCCCCTTGATCCAGACCAGAGGGGAAAAGCAGCTTACAGCTTGCCCTGAGGTTGGACCATAGCCTTGATAGAGTCCTATCTTTCCCAGGAAAGCTCATGTGGGGACCCCAACGCCATCTCTAAAGGGTCTTGAGTCCCCTGTTGTCTCTGTAGCCGGGACGTGTTCCCCGCTTTTGACAGGACTCCCATGTGCTGCCCAGGCCTTTCAGCCTCCCCAGCTCTCTAATTAAGGGGCAGGGCAGGGTTGCCTGGCAACCCCATTTCCAGCTACTGTGCATTTCTGAGTCAACTCTGCCCAGGCCTGCCCCAGGGCCAGGTGAGTATGTTACCTGATAGCTCCCTCTTCTCTCTTAGGGCCAATTGCCATCCCCTCTTTGGCACCTCCCCCACTCTCCCCCAGGGCCCTCTGCATTCCTATTCTCCAGAAGGGGCACTGTCTCATTCCTTGCCCATCATAGCTGGCAGCTTTCTTAGTAACTGGGTCTAAGCCCCAGAGCTGAGGGGCAGGGTCCTAGAAGTCCTGTGCTTTCCCCTTTCCCCCTTCCTGCTGGCAAAGCTCTGTAGAAAGAGGGCCTCAGCTCCCACCTCCCAAAGCCCTGGGGCTGGATCTTATCCATAGACCCTAGGCCACTCCAAGCAGTAAGTAGACGGATACCGCCTCCTCCCTGGAGCCAGCCCAGTCTGTGTGGGGAGGAGCTGGGGACAGGGGATTTGTGGAGGCCATGGGTCCACTTTGGCCTGCTGGGCAGAGGGACAGAGGGCTCTGCCTTCCTTCTCCTCTGCCCACTTGCCCCTCGGCCCACATCTGTGATACCCCATGGTGCTGGGTCTCCCTGAAGGCTCAGGCTGAAGGGCTAACGATGTTTGAACAACTTTCAGGAAAAGTAGAGTTGGAAGGGACCTCAGAATCTGGCCTTTGGAACCTGTTACTGTATAGTTGGGGAAACAAAGTCCAAGTGAGAGAAAGCTCCAAGTTTATATTCTAAGCCAGGATGGGAGGCAGGACCCAGGCTCAGCCAGAGCATTTGACACTTGTGGCCCCTGGCATAGCTGGTGATGAGCTTTGAACTCTCGGCCCTGATGTGGTAGAACTAAATGAGCTCTGCCTCAGTTACTCAGGTGACCATAGGCACCCTCTCCCCTCCCTGAGAGTCAGGAGCTGGGTGAGGCCCTGCCTCTGGGGCTGGGGGTGCAGATGGGCTTCCGCCAAGCTGCCGGACAGGGAGACTTCTGGGGGTGCTCTGCAGCAGAGCCAGGGCAAGGACTGGGCCAATGGGGGCTCACTGGCGTCCTTCGATGCCTCACTCATCCACCCTACCAAGTCCCCTCCAGGCCTGGCTGGAGAGTGTCGGGCTTTCAAGGTCTCCCTCCATGCTACCAGGAGGAGCAGCCTCGTGGCCAGTGGAACAGCCTCAGTGGCCTCAGCTTCACAAGGCCCAGGTCTGAGGGACCCTGCCTGGGGAATGTGAACAATTTCGGGACATCCTTAGGAGGAGACCGCATCCCAGGAACTGCAGCATGATGCAAATGCACCATGTGCTAAATGGGGAAAAATGAATTTTACACCCAGACAAAGTGACTTTTATCATGTTAACGACCATGGTTTGCTCATCGTGTCTGGCGCAGTGAAATGGGGCCTGTGGATGTTTTTCTTTTAGTTCTGCTTTTAAATGGAGGCATTTCCCCCCTCGGAGCAGACAAGCCAAGCCCCTCAGATTGGGATGACAGAAGTGCCGATTCAGCAAAAACAAAACGGAGAAATGGAGGATTTTTTTTTTTTAATCTTCATCTGTGCCTTCCAGCAAAAATAGAGCTCAGAATGAGGAGGTGGGGTGTGGTGTGAGGAGCCCTGGTCAGAAAGCAGGAATGTGGCTGTGGCCCAGCTCATCCCAGTGTGACCTGGGTCCTGCCTCACCCATTCAAGACCTCAGTTTTCGGGAGGGAGGTGGGCTGGTGGTAGAGGTTCTTACAGTCAGAGTGCTGCTGGCCTGGCCCCCACCCAGATGTCCACATCAAACACATCACACCAGGTGTGTCTGGGTCCGGAACCGCCTCCCCTATTAGAGTGGGACTCCTAGAGGGCAGGCCGGGGCAGAGTCATTGCTGAAACCATGGTGCCCCCAGCGGCCAGTATAAGGTGCTATATGGAAGGGGCAGAGATGTTTGCTGATCATGCCAAGGCTACTTTCGTGACATCTGCAAGGAGCATCTAAGGGTGGACTCCATTGGCCAAGTCCCTGAGCGCCTCTCCCAAGCCTGTACCCGGCGCACATCATTGGCACATGGCAACTCCATATTGTGCTCATCAAGTTTCAGGAAAACACCATCTGATGTCTTGTATAGTTGCCCAGCGTAGCACCCAGCTCTCCAGAAGGAGTCTGTGTTGGGCCCAGCGAGGAGGTGCTCATCTAAGGCTAATGAAGAGGCCTTGGGGCTGGCATATCTGGGAACCCCCTGCCCTGACACCATGCAGTACTTCTCTGGAATATTCACCTGGGTCAGGCAGGCAGGGCATTTGACAAGCAGAGGTCAGTGGACAATTAGCCAGCTCCAGCGGAGGTAATTAATCAATGTTTGAGGCCTTCCACCCAGGGATTCTGTGATCACTGCCATGCCTGTGCCCTCGTGGAAGCCAGGGCCTAGGCCAGGTGGACAGGAATGGGCTCAACTGCTGTCAGCGCCCTCACTGCCAGCACAAACACCATCACCAACACTGTCTCCAGAACTCGGAGTTGCTGTCACTATCACAGTCACCATCACTGTCACTGTGATTATCACCACCACCCCCTTGCTGTCACCCTCACAATAGCATCAACACCCCCTCGGGACTCTCCATCACCCCCCGATCCACACTCACCTGTGCTCACTCTTTCCTGACTCAAGGCACTTTCACGCTGCCCCTCATTTGATTCTCCCACAGTCCCAAAAGACACACGGGCAGCTCACTGGTAGGGAGACTGAGGCACAGAGCGGGAAAGGGCCATGACGGCAAAACCAGGTGAGAAGCTGGCCTCCTGGCATCTAGATGGCTGTGGCTGCCTCCCTCCCCTCCCCTGCTCCAGCACCACCTGCTCAGAGGGCAGATCCTTCCTCCTCATATCGGTCAGGATGGGCTCAATTAGGCGACAATAACAACCCTAAAATCTTAGTAGTTTCAAATAATGAAGGTTTATTTCTTTTTCCTGCTACCTGTCCTTCTTGGGTCAGCTGAGGCTCTACTCCATGTCATACTCACACTAGCCCAGGCTGACCAAACAGCCAAAGTCTGGAAAACTGACTTGTCACAGCAGAGGAAGAGCGAGCCCCTAAAGGTCTCACGTCAGCCACTGAATACCCTGCCCTGCTACGTTGCTTCTCCTCCCCACTCACTGGCTGGAACCAGACACGCAGCTCTGCATCACCGCCAGGGGGCAGGAAGGTGCAAGCCTACTGTTAGCCTGGAAGCAAGATCGGGTGAGTTTGGCAACTGCCTAGATTGGACATCATCAGATTTCCCCTTCCTTCTCTCCCTGCCTCCACCCCCCAAGCCCACACACCCATGTTCACCTGCTGGTCTGGCAGGATTGTGAGGGTTGAGATGGGGCTTCCTCAGTCTTCCTTGGACTGCGGGCTGGGCTTCCTGCTACCAGAGGCCAAAGACCGTTGCCTCAGGAAGACAGATAGGTGAAGCTCTGGGGACTCCAGGAAAGGGTGTCCCTGGGCATCAGGCTGGGCCAGCCAACAGCACAGGGGAGCCTATCCTGTCCCAGTGGAGCCTTGTGGAAAGGGGTCTGAGATGGGCTTCAGGCAGTGGCTCTGGCCACAGTTGTGCTGAGAGTTGCAGTGGGAGAGGCCGGGGCAGAGACTGCTGGGACAGCCTCCTGAGGATTCAGAAAGGAAGAAGGTGGCCCAGCCTCAGTGGGGGGCCAAGAGGATGATGAATGAGGTGGGCACAGAGAGGAGTGCCCAGCCGGCTGGCTGGTTCTGGGCTGTGAGCCCGATGGTCTGTGCAGGCATTTATAAGGCACCATCTGAAGCACCCCAGTCACATACTGAGCCTCCAAACCTCTAACCTGAGGAGGTGCCCTGTTACCTGGTCTCCCATTGTTTGGGCTGCAGCAGGAGATCTGAAGGTAGGGATTTGGGGGAGTGGCTGCTTGCGGGCTCTGGGCATCAGGTCTAGAATTCTGGGGTTTGGCCCCAGAGCTCCAGATTCCCAATTTCAGGCTCATTTTGCTCCATCACCATAGGCCGAGGCCAGGAGAGGGGCAGTGAGGTGTCAGAATGGGGATAGGTCCAGGCGAACCTACCTCTACTTCTTCTGGTACTGAGGTGCCTGTGCCAGGGCAGGTGTGGCTCTTCACACATCATCTATCACCAGGCCCCACAGAAAGCTAGTCATGATCGATAAAACAAACAACTATCCTGTCATTACTGATTGCAGGCCTGGGGCAGGCCAGCAGCTAAGGAGGAGCACGCTAGTGTGGGGGAGTTTCTGATGAGGACATCCCACACCTTGGGTGTTGGCTAAGGACGGGGCTCCAGGGGGTAAGAATTGTGGAGGCTGCCAGGCAAGGCTGCCCCAGAGTGGGGCAGGGCCCAGGAAGGCTTGAGTTCTGTCTGGTAAGCCACCCCCTGGGGGCAGCCTGAAGGAAGTGGGGGGCTGGCCAGTCTCTGCCCCAGCTCAGGGAGGAGGTGGCTCTGAGTGGGCTGGGCTGGACCCACCCCCTCTCCCTCCTCACCTTCTGGTGTCTCCCTGTCCCCTTCTCCCCCTAAGCCTAAGCTGGGAGAAGTCAGTAACTGTGAGCTATCCCAGCCACAAATTAAGAACCCTATGTGCCAGTCTGTCGGTGGTCTGTCTACTTCCCTCATCTCTCTCGTGATTGCTAAACACTCAATGAAGATAATACTTTGTTACTACTGTCCCTCAGGCATGTCATCTTAGCTGCCGAGGCAGGGAGGTGTGAAAGGCAATGGATATGGATCTGGCTGGTGAGGGGGCCAGGAGTGACCACCACCCTGGAACCTGGGTTCCAGCTCCTGAGAGGTGCTTGGGGTCTGGGCCTGGGAATGGGGGAGCTGCTCTCTGGGCCTCTTGGGTGGGGGACAGGCCCAAGGTCTGCTGACTCAGCTGAGAAGAGCCAAGGCTGCACAACCATGGCCACCTCCTCTCCCCCAGTTCTGTTCCCTGTCCTATTCCCAGCCCCACGGAGGGGAAATCTCTCTCCATCAGAGGGAAGGGACGAAAGGAGAAGTGATTTATTATTCTATTCCATTATGCCTGTTTCCAGAGAAACTAATTATGGTGCATTGTTGTATTAGATACTTTCAGAAAGATTACATTTTCTTACTTTGGCCGATAAAAAAATTAAATCCATCAGTTTTCCTAAACACATTACAGTAAAGACAGACTTGCTCCTTGTAATTATTAATCAGTCGGATTTGGGAACGCAAAGCGTTTGACTTAAGCTCAATATAGTCATGAACAATGTCCCGAGATCGCATTTGGTATTGAAACAATTTTTCAATTTATTAAAAAGTCATTAAGGTGGCTGGGGTGGGATGTGGGGAGAGGTGGACTAAGCTGCTGAGTCAGGGTCATGGATTGGGTGCGGGTAGTCAAGGGGATTTCTGCAAACAGGAAGAAACCCCAGGCGTGTCTTACTCCTAAGCCTGGCTCTATCCAAGGGGCCTGTTCAAGTTGAAATGAGACCCTAAGACGTCAGCCTCTGCCCCTACTCCAGCAACCCCACCCTATGCCTGGCCCTCTGTCCACACGCTGCTCCTCCAGGCTGAGCTCCACGGATGGAACAGTGCCAGTAACAAGTCACTCGCAGGAAACAATTTGTCCTACGGAGCCCTGTGGTCCTGCATGGAGGGCTGAGCTTCAGCCTGACTCCCACCCCTCCCGGGGAGACAGGCCCCTCCTACCAGCTCAGGCCCTTGGAGCCCCCAACTGGGGACATGTGGCTATTTGGAAGGACACCTGGTGTGCCCGAGTGCCTTGTTCCAGTCACTGATCCTGCTCACTCAATCATTTAATTACTCTGACACTTCCTTCTCCCAGGAGGGATTTGCAGGGGTTTAGGAGTCTGGCAAGCTACAAGCCCAGCATAGCCTGCGTCCTGGCTCGGCTGGAAGCTGAGGGGCAGCAGCAGGACCTGGGCTCAAGTCACAGCTCAGCTCCTTGCAGACTGTTGACCTTGGACAAGTTAGTTAACCTTGCTGAGCCTCAGTTTCCTCTTCTGGAGAAAGGGGGGCTGCTGCCTGTCTCCTCACATAGGACAAGGGAGGTCATGAGATCTGTGTCTGTCCCTCCTTGGTTTGAGCTCTGTCATGTCACCTCTCTCCCCCTCTGCCATCAGGGCAAACTCTGGCTCCTCCCTGAGGGGCTGCTTCATCCCTGTTGTTCCCTCTGACTGAAACACCTACCCTCTCCCATGGGTCTTCCTCCTGGAGAGGTCTGCCCTTCCTTCCTTCACGCTGCTCCCTAATGACCTCCCCCAAATCTGGGTGGGGCCCTCTGGGTATTCCTATGAACCCTGGGCTGTGCCCTCCCCACCACATGGTGCCCAACCAGGGCCCCATCTGCCCCCATAAGCATGGGCCCCAGAAAGGGCAAGTCTTGCCCCTGACATCCTCCAGCAGAACTGAGACCTGGTATCTGCCCTCCACGTAAAACCCACGCTGACCCAGACTGGGACCTAGCTGGATGGGGCAGGCCATTCTCTCTGTGGGTGTATTGGGACAGTCTGGGATCTCAGAGCCAGAGGACCAGACAATGCTGGGCCCTCCTATGTACTCCTGATCCTCCGCTGAGAGGCCCCAGCTAGGAGCAAGACCTCCCAGCTTTGCTCCCTATGCCTCTCTCTGGACCTGCTGCCAGGGAGAGAAGCCAGCCCTACTCTTAGGATGCCTATACCCTACAAGAAATTCAGGACAAGATAGGGGCTGGGGGTGGGGCAGGACTTGCATCGCCACTGACTTCTGGGTGAGCTTAGCCAGCTCTGCCACTGCACTTTGTTTCCCCATATGTATAATCCACCCACACCCCATTAGCTGAACAGAGATGGACCTGGAGATCCAATATCTGAATGGAGGGAAAGACTCCAGAAAAGGGAGGAGGCCCTGGGAGGGCTGGAGTTTGAGCATCAGCATAATTGGGGGTGACTGGCGAGGCTGGGACTGGGCCTGAGCACAGCTGAGTTCCAGGCCTGTCCTACTCCCTGGTGCCACAGGCCACAAGGCTGCAGAGATGGACTGCTGGGTGCCAGGCTTTCTGCCCCACCCCCCTGTGCCTCTCACCTGCAGGCAGGTGGAATTGAGCATGTTCCAGACACTCCATTTCCCAGAAATTTATGGAGGGTTTTATCTTCCCTCCTTGATCACCAGTGAGAGGAAGGAGAGGGCATGCTTGGCTCCCTCCCCTATAGAGGGGCAAGGAATAACATCCTGGCCACCCTTGAGCTTGGAAAATACTATCTGAACCCCACCTCAGCAAACCCTCCTTCCCTCCATGAGGCCTTGTCAGGGCCCGGAGGGTACCGGGAGAGGATGGCAGCCATTTAAGTTGTCACCATCTCCATCAGAGGATTTAAATCACTGACACAGAGTAACAGCGCCATAGATTACAGTGCGGGAGCCACGCGGGCACAGCGCAGCAGAGGCGGAGGGGGAGTGGGAGGGGAGTAAGGAGGTACGGGCCAGGCTGAGAGGCATCACCCCAGCACCTCACTGGGGTGCTCTCTGCAGCTGAGGTTGCCCAGCATGGAGCCCTGAGCACCCCACCTGCCTCTCTACCCAGATCAGTCCCCCACAGAAGTTCCCACACTCCTGGGCTACTCCAGGCCCCCCCCCATCTGGAGACCTATCCTTTGTGTCCTCCAGATAAGGGCTGGGGTCTTGGCTCATGTCTTCCCCCACCTAACTGTGACCCTGCACCCAGAGGCCTCACAGCCATGGGCACCCCTGGGGAGGGGCAGGGGTACCTGGCAGGGAGCCTGCCTGCTCCCACTCACAGGCACCCAGCCATTGTCTCTGATTGCACGGTATTAACCATAAATTACAGCCTCTGGGAGGACGCATGTAAAAATAAAATAAGTGTCAAAAGAAAGAGAAAATGTTGATTCTTTGGAGAGAAGGAAAGATGGCTTGGTTAAATTAAAACTTTGAGAGGACGTAGAGTGTGGGAAGATGGTCCCCAGGACCAAGAGCAATGGGGCATGCACGGTAGGGGTAGCCTGAGAGAATATCATTCAGTTGGTCAACATACAAGCTGGTCCGGAGATCCTGGCCTGCCCAGGCCAATGTGGGGGAAACACAGGAAAGATGGGGCCCCACCCCTTGGTGGGGAGCATACCCATGAGTCTCACCAGGAGGGACCCCAAGCATTGACTCACAGGCAGGATGGGGCAGCTGGGCTTAGGCTGGGGCCCGGTAAGGTTGTGGGAACTCTCCATGGTGCTGAGGCCCATTTACCGGGTGAGAGGGCCACCGCCCATCCTGCCCTCCCCCAACAGGGTCTAGGGCCCCTCCCTCTCTGCCCGGGTCTGGGGCCCAGAAGGAGGCCAACAGCCAACATTAGAGCCCAGGTTACCCACCCACTCAGTTGCCCCTCCATAAACACTCCTCTTCTGGTCTCTCCTCGCCCGCTTCCTCTCTTCCTCCTCTACCACTGAGAAAGGGAGATTTCCGGAGGCTGCATCAGTCAGGGCAGACACGACAAAAAGATAGACTGATGGATGGACAGAGGACCTGACTGCCTGGCAGATGGACCACGTCCACAATGCTGTTTCCCCAGTGTGTGGCATTTCCCACTGGGGTCTGATACAGACCCCAGACTTACAGCACCTTGAAGCCAAGGCCAGGTACTCAGCAGCCCTGTAGTCCTGGGCCTGCGGAGTTGAGCTGGGGCAAGAAGAACACTCGGAGCATGGGAGGTGTCAGGCCCAAGGGACAGATAGGAGCCCCTGGAAGTGTTGGTTAACAATGGCCAGAGTGGCAGAAAACACCACCCCCCCCACCACACATGATCTAGACTCTAGACCCCTGGGGGGCCCCCTTGGAGGGACCAGAGCAATTCTGAGGCTGCGGCTATTTTTCTAGAGGCTTCTGGGCCTCGGGTTAGGAGACCCATTTGTTTCTTTTTTTTTTTTTTTTTGAGACAGAGTCTCACTGTGTTGCCTGGGGTAGAGTGCCGTGGCATCATCCTAGCTCACAGCAACCTCAAACTCCTGGGCTCAAGCGATCCTTCTGCCTCAGTCTCCCGAGTAGCTGGGACTACAGACATGCACCACCATGCCCGGCTAATTTTTTCTATATATTTTTAGTTGTCCGATTAATTTGTTTCTATTTTTAGTAGAGACGGGGTCTCGCTCTTGCTCAGGCTGGTTTCGAACTCCTGAGCTCAAACAATCCGCCTGCCTCGGCCTCCCAGAGAGCTAGGATTACAGGCGTGAGCCACCGCACCCGGCCTCCATTTGTTTCTTTAATGAACAAAATATCCAAAAAGGACATCCCAGTCCCAGCAATAGCCTCTGGGTCCTTCACTCAGCCACCACAGCCATGGGGAGGAAGAAGGCTCCAGGCACCTATTCCTGTTCTGAAGGGGGTTGCAGCAGGGGCATCTGCAGTGTGCTTGCCATTAGGGACAGATGAACTGGGCACAGCAAGGGCACACAGGGCCTGAGCTGGCTCCTACCAGGGGTGGGGAAGTGTTCCTGGAGCAAGGGCCCCTCATCAGCAGGTCCAGGAGCACCTGCCTGAACATCTCCCCTTTCTCCAGCCTGCAGTCCCTGGCACCACACATCTAGCTGCTCCCACCTCCTGAGCTTGCTGCCCAGTCCTGCTTGACCTCAAACCATGGCAGGATGGGGCACTGAAGCTGGCTAGTTAGACGGGACCTGGCATGGCCTGTACTCTGGCACCTGCTCCCTCATCAGCAAGTGGGCCCAAGAATACCGTGGTCTGAGCCCTTGCTCAGAGGTGGAAATACCTCCTCTGGTAAAGGTGCCCACTGGCACCAGGCTTCTGGTCTGAGAGATGCCTGCCTTCCTGAAGGCGGGAAGGGAGCAGCCTCTGATACCAGGAACCCCCCATCCACCTTCCTGCTCAGTAGCCCTGTGGCTGGCCCTGTTTGAGTCTCCAGTGGCACTCAAGACCCAGCCCTGGCCTCCTCTCAACACTTGGGCTTTTCTGACCCTGCAGCCCATGCTGAAGACAACTCCAGTATTGAGGAGATGCCCAGGGTGGGTGACTCTCCAGTGCCCCACAGGGACTGGGCCTGAAAGTCCCCTCCTCAGTGCTTGTATCCTCCTTGACGTGTCCTTTCACCTCTGGTGTCCTTGAGCCATCCTTACCTCTCTGCATCCTGGCCCCCAGGGTGGCCTTTCCCCCCACCCCTCCTTCCTCAAACTCCCTCACCCCAGAGCCTCTGAGCCCCCTCCTTTTAACCCTCTCCCCTCTGAACTCCTCCCTGCCCAGCCCAGGGGCCATGCTGGCAGATTTCACCTTGAAGCTTCCTTATCACCATCTCCATCTCCTGCTCAGCCTTAGCTGAAGGAAAATTGTTTTCTCTGTGCCTGCCCTGAGCAGTGGGGCCAGAGTGGGTGCAGGGATGAGAATGGGGTATGGTAGGTGGAAATTCAAGTCCTGAGGTCCAGGGGCCTTCTCTGCCCTCTCTTTCTACACCCAGCCCCCATCCCCTGCCCCCTAGACCTGGACCCCAGGCACAGGCTTGGCCTACCCCAATCTGCTGCTCATGACCACACCTACCTGCCCCTCTTACCCTGGGCTGAGCTCACCCAGCACACCCTTGGGACACTCCCCCCTCAGTGTGAACATGCTCCCCCACCCCAATAGGCTTGGGCCCACATAGGCACATACCTGCTTTCCTTGGATCCCCCATGTGTACCCACAAGCCTGTGCATATGCCCAGGTTGGAGCCCAGAGAAGCCCAGAAGTCCATCACTTCCCTAACCCAGTATAGATGCCCTGCTGTACAGATGGGACAGCAAAGGCCCAGAGGGGTGGAACGGAAGCAGTGGTCCTGAGTGCAAGGCAGGGCTGCAAAGTCCCAGGGAGGGGGTGGAGGCCAACTGGTTCCCCCACTGCTCCAAAAGCGGGCTCCTCCACTGGGCCATTCACCTGAGCACATTCCCTCTCCAGCCTCTTTTCCTGTCCAGAGCAAACGACATCTCAGTGCTCTGCCCTGAGGAGCCCCAGTCCCCCCATGCCCCTTGAATTCTGCCCTCTACCCTCTCCTGCCCACCCTCAGCTCTCTCTCAGGCCCATCTCCCCATCAGGAAAATTGTCTCAGGCCCCAGCCATGCTCTGGAGTCCCAGCTCCAAGCTCCTGCTATGTGACCTCAGACAGGTCACTTCACCTCTCTGAATCTCCGTTTTCTCAGCAAATAAGGATAATAAGAAAGCTGACCTCACATGCTGTCAAGAGGCTGAAAGGCTTACCTGGAAGGGACTTAGTGCAGGGAAGAGGGTCTTGTACCAAAATAATAGTAACGGCAACAATAATAATAAAGCCACTTCCCCTCCCTACATCCCCCTCTCCAGTTCCCCACCCACGAGGATCTTTTCTTCTCTATCAAACTTCTTGCAAGAGCTGCCTGCATCCTAGCCACCACTTCCTCTCTGAGCACATACTCCTACACACTCACGCCTACCTGCGGGAGCATGCCCCTCACGGGAATAGCCACAAATCCACACCCCCACCTGGCACATACACATGCTCACACACACACTTGTGCTCACACAAATGGTAAACAGAATATAATTCATTTGTAAAGGAGACTCCAGTCGTGCCATCCATCTTAAGCTAAAATTCAATACTTCTCAGCGCGGCCCGCTGGGCCTTGATGAATGGAAAGGACAAAGGCTCCATCCCACGCGCCTGTGGAGCCGCTCTCTGGAACAACTGAATGAGCCCCGCTCTCTGGAACAACAGAACACCAGCCACGGAGGGTCCAGTGGGGATGGGGGCAGCATCCCAGCCATCCTAGGACGCGCGCTGTCCAGTGGTCTAGCAATGCAGGTGAGGCCAGAGCAGGAAATGCTCTGGCTTCATTCATTTCACCTGTTGCATCCCTCTCTTATGATGTATTTTTTTCTGGGCCCTTTGGGGCCAGTGCAGCCTGGCCAGGGGCTTTGCTAAGTAAGCCACTTTCAACTTCCTGGACGCCAGCACCCCCCACCAACGCCCACCAATTTCACTTCTCTATCCCCAGCCTCTTCCCCTCCCTCACTCCCTCAGCCCTGGCAGTAGTCCAGCCACTCCCTTCCTAACAAAATTTCCCCCATCCCTGTCTGAACTCCACCCTGTTAGAGCCTGTGGCCACTTCCCAGGTACCCCTGATCTTTGGAAAGGCTGTTCCCCAACTCTAAATCACCATTCCTTCCCTCCTTAGCCTGGAGAACTCCTCCATATGATTCTAGGTCCAGCACAAACATCCCTTCCTCCAGGAAGCCAGCCCTGACCCTCCCGGAAATAGCCAAGTCCAGGCAGTCAGGGTGGCTAGAGCCATGAAGTGAGGCATGGTGAGGGAGGCCAGAGGAAGGGTCCCTGCCCCATCATGCAGACCCCTGCAAGCCAGGCAAGGGACCTCGATGCAACCCAGGCAATGGCGAGCCATGGAAGGGATTAATGGGAGCAGCGCAGTCAGTGTGAGGCGCCTGGGGTGGCTTTAAAAGGACATGCCAGGCCCCTTCCCCACCCTAAGTCTAGGTAAGGAGCCCTGGCCTCCAGTGTCCAGCACCCAGGCCCAGCGTCCGCGCCGGCGCCAGGGCTGCGAAGTGACCATTCCTCCGCTGGGGAGTGTTACGGCTCGCGGTGCTTCCTCCGCAATGGCCTGTGCTGTTTACGAACTCCTCTCCGGCTTGGAAATAGACTGTCTTTCCTGAACGATTTTCTCTTTTCCCATTTACTAAACATTGATTTCCCTCCTCCTGCGCCTCTAATAGAGCAGAAACCAATACGTCTTTGTTTGCTTTTTCTCCCGCGTTCGGGGTGCGGCGGCGGGGGGCGCGGGCGGCAGCGGCAGGGCCGGGCGCTGCTGCGCATGTGCATCGGGCCAGGTGGTCCTGCCCTCCGCGGCCGCTCTGGCAGCCCGGTGCCCGCGGGGGGTGGGGGACGGGGAGCACATCTGTCGGGTAGACAGGGTGGAGGTACCAGGGCTGCCGCAATTCCATCAGTGACGCCTCACCTCCTCCAGATCCGCCTTTGAAGTCCAGGTGCTTCTGGATGAGGAGCCCATTCCCAGCTGGGGCTGCATTCAGTGGAGGCCAAGTGGGGCCAGGACACTCATCGCTTCTCTCCTTTGCGCATTCAGTCATTCAACGTGTCAGACCACCTGCTGAGGCCCTACGCTGGGGGCTTGGCATGGAGGAAGGGGGCATGGAGGAGGGAGAGCAAGACAGGTGAAGTCCCTGCTGGGACGGGGAGGCTCTAACCACAGGCCCCATACTGCTTCCTTCTCAGAAGGGGTTAGGGTGGAGATAATTCTCAGAGCTGGCAGCCCATCCTCACTCCAGGAGGAACTCTGGTAGGGGTGAGAGGAGCATCAGATTCCCAAGGGTGGGACCCTGAGTTGGTCACTGCCCCTCTCTCAGCCTTAGGCTACTCATCTGCAAAGCAGGATTATAAATGCTCCTCCTGAACAGGGTGGCTTCAGGGATTTTGTGGCCTTGCTCAGCATTGTGCCTGGCACACTACAGATGTTCAGTGAACATTCCTTTCCATCCCTGCCCTCCGTCTCCCCCGGCTGAAGAAACAAACAGACCAGGGCAGGAAGGAAGGATAGCTGAGAGTGAGAAAGCCTGACTCCCGCATTCCCCAAGCTGGTCAGCAGTGCACCTTCCCCCTGCAGAATGGGAGCTCTCTCCCTACCACGGGCAGGGTGGGGAACCAGCAAAGGGAGTCCCCTGGTAGACCAGGATTCGTATGTAACCTTGGCAATTCTTTTCCCTTTCTGGGCCTTCGGGTTTCCATGTGGAACGTGGGCCCAGCACCTAGGTGAGCTGACAGTGCTGACCGAGGCTGGTGCTGCCCACACCAGCCCTGAGAACATCCAGAATCACCAGCATCCACTGACTTACCCCAACACAAGCTGACACAGCCCTGGATTCAAATTCTGCTCTGCGCTTGTTAACTGTAGGACTTTGAGTAAATCTCTTCCTTCTCTGAGGCTGCTGGATGTTTCCTAGTTCATAGAGTTGCAATGAGCATCAAACAGCACAAGGGAGCCCAGCTTCCGAAACCCAGTAAGGACTCCATTGGCGGAGAGGGTAGAGGGGCTCAGAGAGAGGAGGCCCCAAAAGATGGGTAACAACTATGCCCTTGGCTTCCTCGCTCACAGGTTATGTGGTTACATGTCCATCCAGAACGTGTAACAATCTCACAACAGCCCTGTGAGGGGCCATGCAGAAACTAGAGTTTGTTCCCATTTACAGATGAGAAAAGTGGGCACTCAGAGAAGGAAATGATCTTGCCCAAGTCACACCGCAAGAGAGAGACAGAGCCCAGAACAGAGCCCAGGCCTCTGACTCCAGATTGGGGGTCTGTGGGCATTGGATGGGTCAAGGGGAAGAGGGGCACAGCTGGTAGGGAGGCCTGCTGGGCACGGAGGTCTGGAGGTAGGAATGTGTGACATCAGCTGGGGTAAAGGGGGGTCAGGCTTAATTGTGAAACTTCTCAGGGACTTAGCTCTGGCCTGTAGTTTGTGACCAAGTACATGCAGGAGGGGCCTCCATGGAAGGGAAAACCAGAGGCCTCAGGGCAGGTGCCATGGGAAGGACTAGGAGGTTAGAGCAGATGCAAAGAGGGGCTTGGGCAGACTGAGGGACAAAACGTCAGTCTAGGAGACACAGACAGGCTGGGAGCACTGAGAAGGATTCTGCAGAGCCATGAAGAGAAAGGGCATCCCAGGCAGGGCTACCTGTGTGAACAAAGGCTCAGAGGTGAGGCTGAGAGTGACCCTTGGACTAGGGGCAGTAGGGGAGGAGGCGGGTGTCCTATTATAGTAAATCTCAGAGGCCAAGGCTATGAGGAAAGCAGGGTTGGGGTGGCAGGTGTTTGGGAGCTGGCTGTGTCCCTCTACTTCCATGCCCCTGCCAGTCCCAGGCAGCCCTCCCACAACAGAAGACAGGCAGTTCTCGGGTGGGTCTGGTCATTCACACCCCACGAGGATTGCTGCGCTCTGTACACTCGGTGCCCAGTGTGTGCTTGGAGGATGGATGTGGATCATGATGCCTTCACTGCACCAGAGGCCAGGTGTGGGGCCCCCCTCTGGAGCAAGGCTGTGACCAACTGGGACAGACTGGGGACAGGTGGTGGATAAGCCTTGGCTACCCAATGGGCTGCAGCCACAGGCATAGGCACCCTCTATGGGGGCCTGGACCAATTAGGAAGGAAGGGGAGGCAGCAATAATTAAAAATTAAAAGCCAACAAGACAGCAGTTTAAAAATGGAAGGAGTGAGTAAAAACAATTAGCAGAGATGAGGCAATAGGGCTGGCGTGATACAAATGGAGCCGATCGCAAAGCACTAATGACATGGGGAACCTAATTTTTACAGTGTCAGGACGGCGTGATTGAAGCACGCGGCCTGCTCCCCTGAACCAGGCTGTGTGCTCATCTGAGGGCGGTGGGACTTTATTTCCCTGCCCGGAGGGCCCTGAGCGGAGGGGCCAGGAGGCAGGGCAGAGGCTGGTGGGAGAGGCCTGGAGGCAGAGGGGCCTAGGGACAGTGTGGTGGCAGAGCTGAGAGTCCAGGAAAGCAAGGCCAGGAGGGAGGCAGCTGTCACCCCCTCGGAGTGTCCCCACCAACGAAGGCAGCGGAGGTGAAGTCACAGTCATACGCACCCGGTTGCCGCGGAGACCAGGCGACCCTCCTGGCAGAGGGAGGCTGAGTCAGTTTGAGTAATGGCGGAGAACGCTGCCGCTGATGGGGAAAAATACATCTTCATAACAGGGTGAACCTTTTGGAAAATGGAATAAGTAAAATAATTGAGAGAAAGAAAATTGAGTTTTTATTGCTTTTTAAGTGTTTAAGTGGAGGTTTCATTTAGGGAAATTATCGTTGCTTTTATTTTTAGCCACCCGGTGGGGTTGGGAGGGGCCTGGGGCAGCGTCGTTTTAGGGCAGGGCTTGAGTGTCCTGCCCCCGCCCCTCCCCCCAGGAGCTGCCACTGGCCTGGGGTCCGTGGCAGCCTCCGGATCCCGCCTTGCCTCCTGGCACCTCTTGGGTCCTGCCATCCAGCTGACCGCTCGGCCTCCTCTCTTGTCAGTCCCCTGACCGAGTCCCGCTCTGACCCACCTCTGTGCCTTTGGCCCTGTCACCACATCAGCTTGGAATGCTCCTTCCTCCCCTGCACCCCGCCAGCTCTTTCCATCTTGCAGCGGAGCCCCCACTCCAGTCTGGAATGAGCCCTGGCCTCCCCTGAGCGCCCACACTGCCCTGATCTCCTGACCCTTCCCTTGTAATTTGCTGCGCTTTCTCGTCTGGTCCTGTGTCTCCGGTCCCCAGCCCTGGAGAGAGAGGTGGGGAGGGACTCCTCAGTTTGGGCCTGTTGTCTAGAAAGTGCTGCTTGAGCCTCCGCAGCACCCTCTGCCCAGCCCAAGCGTCTACAGTCTCAGCTGCACTTCTCTCCCCATTGTCTCTCCTGCGCAGCTCTGGCCACCACCCGCCACACCCCAGAACTGGCTCAGGGCAAGGCCACCAAGACCCCACCAGACAGACCCCACGATGGACGAGGGAAACTGCCTCTGTAGACCCCACTGCTGTCCCCTTGCCCCATGTCCAGCTGCCACTTGGGGGCCCCATTCTGGGCCTACTCTGTCCTCTCCCTTTTTTGCCTCTTCAAGGCTCCAGTCTCCCCAGGATCCCCAGACTTCCTCCAGAGCCCCAGATGGACACCCTGCTGGCTGGTCCCCTTTGTTTTGTTTGTTTGTTTGTTTGGTTTTGGCTGGCCCCACCCACTCCCTCCTCCCACCCAATCCTCCCCTGCTCAGTTCAACCCCTGATCTGTTCACTGCAAAGACCCCCTCATCTCTCACCAAGGCAGTGGATCCAGAGGCTCCCTGGCCTCCTGCCCATTCATTCTCCCTGCTCCAGCGGCTTCTTTCAATTCCTCAACAGCATCAGCTCTTCTCGGCCTAGGGCCTTTGGCCATGCTGTTCTCTCTGCTTGGAAAGCCCCCCCGCCACACACTGACCCCTGGCCCCTTGGCCTGACCAAGCCCAGGGGCCACTCTCACCTACAGGTTGTGAGTCAGGAGGCAGATACCATGACTGCTACTTCAGTCACAAAATGGAATTTATTGGCACAAGCAACTGAAAAATCCACATCTATGAACTTCAGGCATGGCTGGACATAGGTGCTCAAACATTATTAGAACTCAGCCTCCTTTTGTTGTACATACCTGAATGTGAACGTCATAGCCAGCCAGGCCCTCCGTCTGTCCCCTACACTAAGGTTGTCTCATTCCCTGTCTGCCCAGCTGAAGTCCCAGCCTTGAGTCTGTCACATGCCTGTCCCAGAAAATCACTATGGTCCTGGAGAGGAAGGAAGCTGGTGGCCAGGCCTGTGTCAAAGGGAAGGCACCAGCTTTTTCCTGACCCATGGACAGAGAGTGACACCCGTGCTGTTCTCTCTGCTCAGGAACAGCTGGGAGTGAGCACTGCGCATGGCCCAGACCCTGCCTGAGCCTTCACTGTGCCTTAGCTCCCCTTCCCTGCCTGACTCCTTGAGGGAGTTAATTCTTTTCCTGTCTGGCCTCCCTCTAGGCTGTGAGTACAGAGGCAGGAACCAGCCAGTCTCATTTACCACAGGATTCATGAGGGAGAAGAAGACTCTTATGGTAAAATGGGGAAACCAAGGCAGGGGCTTGGCCGAGATCACATATCCATGTTGATGCCAAGGTGCCCCATGCTCTGCCCCTCATGTCACCCGCTTTGCTCCACGAACCCCTCCTCCCACCCATCCCCACAGCTCCTGTTCACCTCCCCCTCCCAAACCACCCCCCTTTCTGGCATGGCCTCCAGCTTGCCCTGCCTGTCTGTTCCTCTTGCCTAAACTCCTCCTGTGGTGTGCACACTCTGTTCCCCATTTCCTCGGGACACTGTGGTGTGCATGCTCTGTTCCCCACGTTCTCGGTGCTGAAGCTGCCTTATGCTAGCCCCTGCCCAGCCCAGCCCTCTCCAAGGCCCTGGGGCCCACACTGACCCTCAAGCATGTTGCAGCCCTTCACGGCATGTGGCTTGTCAGCGGCTGCTCTCCACACCACCACCTCAGACTGCCCTCCTGCCCTCTGGCCGCACTCAGTCCCTTCAGGCTTTTCTTTTTCTAGCCGCCTCTGGCCCATGGCTGTCCCTGTGGCTCTGTTCCCTGCTGCTGGCCTCACACTTCCTCTCCCAGGCCACCCTCACCAGTGGCCTCCCTCCCATCCTTGGGCCCTGGAGCACACATCGTTCTAGGCCTCTGACCTCTGCCTTCCACAACCCCATGGGACACCTTATCTGGGTGTCCCTGAATGCCTGGACCCTAGCAGGTCCACAAAGAGCTCAGGATCTGTCCCCAAATATATTGCACCTCCCACACCCAATCAATCCATTCCCCCTTCCCAGCCCTGCAGCCCCTTCTGGGACAATGTTATCGTACAACACTCTGGACTGGACAATCCAGCCTCCCTATGGGCCTTCCCTGCTTACAACCACCCGTGCTCCCTGCTGTCCTCAGGACCAGCCCAAGCTCCTGAGCAGGCCCCCAGGCCCTGCTCACACCCCCACCATGCTGACTGCTCCAACCCCAACCGCATGCCCTGACCCTGGCCTCTGTTGTCCCTTCAGACAAGGTGCCATCTCAGGAGGGTGTTCTGGGCAGTTTTCTGCCCATGCTCCTGTCCTCCCCACAGCCTGTCCTTTCCTGCCTGTCCTCTCCTGGCCAGCTCTCCTCCTTCTCTGTCTAACTGTCCTCATTCTTTAAGCCTTAGCTCAGGGGCCACCAACTCTAGGAAGCCTTCTGTGGTCCCCCTTCCCCTGCTCAGACTCCTTCTGTCCCTGTCTCCTCCTCTGCTGTAGGATATGTCTGTATCTGCCTTTGCCCCACAGCGACACTCTGCCCCATCAAGAGTGTAAATTCCTCTTGGAGTCTGCCTGTGTCAAACCCCGAGCCTCGTGCTTAGCGCCTGCTGAGTGCACATTCACTGAATGAATGGATGACTTTCCAGTGATGGGGCCTTCACACCTGGGGCCAGTTGCGTGAGGGGGTGTGGTCAGCCAAAAAGACCTCCCGGGGCTCCTCTGGCAGAGCCGATATGGCAGGTCCTGTGCACAAGCTCATCCCCTTGCCGACCCTCTTTCTTTTTACATCCTTCCCACTCTTCCTGCCACCACCCAGTCCCCTCCTTGCCCCCTTGGTAAGTGTCCTTGGTCATAGCTCCTTTTCTCTCCTCTAGGCTTCTGTTCCCCTCCCCAAGGCACATTCCAGAGCCTTCTCTGGCAGCCACCGCCCTCCCTCCTTTCTCTGCCAGCTCCCCATTCCCTCCCTGCTCAGCCTCAGTCTCCCGCAGCCCTGTCTCTGGGCACGGCTGCTTTCCTCCAAGAATTTAAGTTGAATTGATCTGGTGTTTAATTACCTAATGTGTTCATTGCCCGCATGGCCTGTTGGCAGAGGTGGGTGAGGTGGCAGACAGGTGGACAGCTGGGATGGCTCAGTGTCTCGGTAGACGCCTGCGGCACCTGGGAGTGCAGCAGTACAGGTGTGCTTTCCAGGGAGGCCAGCAGCAGGAGAGGAGTGCACCCACCCACGTACACGTGCACACACAGACACGCACACACAAACACACCTTGTTGCATTTCCACATGTGTAACACACTCACACAGTCATGCCCCGACATACCCCCCGGCCAGCCATGCCTGCACACGTGCACACACACACTGTCTCCCACACACATGTCTATATTGGCTGTGTTTCCAGCTGCAGCCAACAGCTGTTATTACCATCTCTGTCCTGGGCCTGGCATTCAAGGCCTCCATGATTAAACCTCAACAGACCACTCCAGCTATAACTCCTTGAGGTGTTCCTGGATATACCAGAGGCTGAGGCTGCCTCAGGACACGGATAAAGGGGGAGGAGCTGGGCAGTGCGGGCCTGGCCAGAGGAGAGGAGGCTCTCCATCTCTGTCCATCAGTCTGTCTATGTCTGTGAAGGTGTCAGTCACTCTGGGGGAGCCACAGTGGCAGACACTGAGCTCCCCTCTATAGGTACAATCTCTCTAAGCTTGAGAGGGAGAGCAGGGCCGGGCCAGGCATCCCACTCACACCATCTCCCCACCGTCGCCCTGCACCAGGCAGCGTCTGGACTCTGACCTGTCCTGATCCGATCCCAGACGCTGCAGGAAGGAGAGGCTGAGGAGGGAGGGAGAGCACCTTCTGGAGGAGGCAGAATTCAGTGGAAAATGAGCCCTCACTGAACACCTACCACGTGCTGGAGCTTTCACACCGCTGCTGAATTTGGTCCATATCACAATCCCTTTCAGTCTTCCTGTCCCCTGCCCATACATCCCCCATTTCTCCCTCCTCTTGAAGACAGGGAACGAGATCCTCAGGGAGTACCATTCCCAAGTCATACCCAGCCTGCTGGACCCTCCAGTGTTCTTGGCTATTGTTGTAAGATCAGGAGGAAATCTGAGCTGCATCTCTTTGGGGGTTGGCGGGATGTCATTGTCCTTTCTGCTTACCACTAACCTAAGTTCACCTTGATGCACTCAGTGGTGACACTCTCTGGTCCTGCCTCCTATGGGCAATGTCCATACACCAGGCAACTGCTGCAGTCCTCACACGCCCTGTAGCAGAGGCATGCCCCATGACCCCATTTTACAGATGAGGAAAGTAAGGCTTTGGGAGTTTAAGTGACTTGCTGGGGAGCTCACAGGTAGAAAGTAGTTGAGGCAGGAATTGATCATAGTCAGACCACCAACTGGGCTGGGATGACACCCCACACCCTGGTACAGATGGGAGGATTGAAGCTCTGAGGCCAAGAAAGGGAAAAGCCTGGTGGCCAAGCACTGGGATGCATTAGGTATGCGGCATGGAATGGCATGTGTAGTATTCAATGCATGGTATTCTCAGGGCTCAGAAAACACTACCACAAAATATGGTACCTTGGCACCACACTCCCTCTCTCTCTCTCTTTTTAGAGACAAGGTCTCACTATGCTGTCCAGGCTGGTCTTGGACTCCTAGCCTCAAGCGATTACCCCACTTCAGCCTCCCAAGTAGCTGGGACTGTGGGCCTGTGCCACTGCACCTGCCTCTTGGAAGTCACTCTCTGACCTTCTCCAACCCTTCTTTCTTTCACCCCTCTTTCCCCCTCAGAGCTGGTCATAGGAACTAGAATTCCTCTCCTCTGAAGCAAGCCACAAAAAGGGTCACTTTCTGATCTCCTTCCTTCTCCCCTAAAGATTCTCGGATGGCAGGGGTCCTGCCCCCTGGGACATACGGAGACACAGAGGAAAATCAGAACAAACAGGCCTTGCAGAGTCCCCCCAGTTTATTACCATTAGGTCATATTCCTTTTTGTCCAATCACGTTTCTCCACACCGATCTACTTCTTTCATCAACGTAGCACACAAATACTCAGTTTTCCCTGGGGCTTTGGCTCTTCCTTTCCAAAGGCAACACAGTCACATAAAACTCTGGTTAATTTGTTATGCTTTTCTCTTGTTAATCTATCTTTTGTTTTAGAGGTGTCAGCCATGACCCTTGCAATGGGTGAGGAAAAGATATTAATTTTTCTCCCCTCCAGTATTATTTCTGGAACCAGAGGGCAAAGCTTCCTCCTGAAGTCTTCCCTCCTGAAGGCTGGAGTCCAGCTTGCAGGGAGCACATTCAGGCTGCAGGGCTGCAAGCCCTTCCAGGCTACAGCTCACATTTGCCTGGTCATGTGTCCCTTACAGCCCTCTTATCTCCACAGTGAAAAACCCCCGGGGGCCTGTCTTTGTCAGGTGTCATTAGCGGTTCCTCCCTCACTACACTGGATTAGACTGGGGTTTGGAGGGAAGTGGCCTAAGGCAGGCCCTCTAAGGCTGATCTTGGATGAGTGAGTACAGTGGCTGCTGTCTATAGTCCCTCAACTCCTCTCTGTCCCCAGAGTAGGGTGTGGTGGGGGGAGGAAGAAGGAAGGAAAGAGAGAAAAGGGATGGAGGAGGGGGAGAAGGGGGAAGACAGGTAGGAGGTCAGGCAGGCTGCGGGAGAAGGAGGGGCAGAGAGAGGAAGGAGGATGGAGCTGAAGGGAGGAGAGGAGGAGGAGGGGAGGGGAGAAGGGAGAGGACACACCAACCTGACCTGCGGGGAGGCTGGAGGGAGGGGGAGCTGAGCCGCAGGGGAGTCAATGATGGCTGCAGGAGACAGATAAGGTTGAGGAGAAGGCGCAAGGGCCGATGGGAGCACAGGGATTAGGGGCTCTGAGGGCTTGTCCTGGGCCTGTGGGTAGAAACCCAGGGAGAAGGGAGGCTGCCCTAATAAGACAGAAAGAGAGAGGAGAAAGATCTCACTTCAGGAGACCCCTGCGTCCTTGGAGAGCAATGAAGAAGGACTTCCACCCCACCCCATCTCTGCTGCCCAGTGAACTGTCTGTGCAGGCCCAGGCCTCTGGCCCCAGGCAGGGCCCAGGCAGATCCCCTGAACTCGGGGCTCTCCTCCAATGGCAGAAGACAAGTCATGGCTGTGGCCATCCCCCACAAGCCTGGCGGGATCACACCACGACAGGCATTCATGTCAGCCCACAGAGGCAACAGGGACTGTCCCTGCCCTGGCAGAGCTTGGCTACCCTTATAAAGGTGTAGTAAGTAGCTGTGTCCTCGCATGCTCACGGCCGCAGTCTCCCAGATTGTCACACTCTGCTTGGTGGCCTCTCACTTGGGGCAGGTGAAGACAGGCCCATACCAGCAGGGGCGGGGCCCGGTACCAGGTGAGGGGAGATCCCTGCGTGGCATACTGTCATTCTCAGGGCCAGATTTTGATGACACCCCCATCCCCACCCCCTGAGGTAGGACAGTGGTCTCTCATAGAGGCCCATGTCCCCTGGGTCTGGGGCTCCTGGAGCCTGAACCGGTGCTGCACTGTGCTGTGCCCAGCACCTAACGCATGGTGGGCATGCGTGGGCACGCACAGTGTCTGGGCTGGGTGAATCCTGGGTGTTAGAAGATGGGTCTCCCAAGAGGTTGGTGGGAAAGGGCCTCTCCTCTAGACCCCTGCAAAACTGTGCCTGATGTGGCCTCCTCCTGGGGAAGTCCAGCTGATGAGACTGAGAGTCAGGGAAGGGCTGCCCAGTGTCAGCCTCAGAGTGGAGATAGGACCTGTTGGCCGCGAGCCTGGCTGATGGGAGCAGCTGATGGAGATAAATCGTTCCTGTCCCGGGTGGAGGTCAGGGCCGGGCAAGGCGGCCTTGGGCCTGATGGATGACTCTGGGCTGGGCCAGGAAGTCAGGGAGGCCTCCTGCAGTGGATCTTCCTGGGCAGCTGGGACTCAGCTGCCCACAGCTCGCCCAGGCCATGCCCCACAGGGGCTGAGAGTATGCACAGGGTAAGGGTGAGCCCCTCCCTGTCACAGATATGGAAGCTGAGCCCCTGCTGGGCCCTCAACTGCCCAGGGGGCTAAGTCCCTGCCAGGGCAGCAAGTGGTAGGTTTTCCCTATTTGTCAAGTGCACCGAGATCCTCTTCACAAAGACCTCAGGATGAGAGCTGGGCTGTTGGAAGGACCTGGTCCCAGGCCTTGTTGTTCATTTGTTCATTCATTCATTCATTCCTACACCTGCCCCTGCTATCCTTTCTGGCCTGCTCTAAATCCTTCTCACCACAGTGAGGCCAGGCCCTCCCATCTGCCCTGGCATCACCTTGCCTATGCCACTCCCCTCCTGCCACGTTATTGGCCTCCAAGCGGTTTTCCCAGAAGCCTCTTTGGTTTTGTTGTTGTTGTTTTTTTTCAATCTGGAACCCTCCTGTCCCAGGTTCCTGCAAAGCCAGCAACTCTCGACATTAAGGTCTTAGCCCTCTTCTAGAGGTGCCCTCCCTGTCTTGATCACCTACCCAAAGCTGCCTGCTCCATTTTTATTTCCATACAGTCCTGGTTTGTTTCTTTCAGAGCTTGAAAATACCATTATTGGCTCACCTATTTATCACCTATCTCCCCCAGGCATTGGTGACCCCAAAAGAGAAGACACCTCACCAAGCCCTGCCTAGGCACCAACATCCCGGCTGCTTTCCATACCTGTCCATGAGTGCCCAAGTCCTCAGGGTCATTCAGATCAGTGTAAGGCAGGCCCCACTCATGAACCAGTAACAAGAAGACTGTTGTGCTGGGTGTGGTGGCACATGCCTGTAGTCTCAGCTACTCCGAAGGCTGAGGTGGGAGGATTGCTTTAGCCCAGAAGTTCAAGGCTGCAGTGAGCCATGATTGCACCTCTGAATGGCCACTGCACTCCAGCCTGGGTGACAGAGTGAGACTTCATCTCATATATACATACACAACTAACTGACTAAATATGTAAATAAATAGAGGACTGTTACCAGGGCTACCCATCTCTGAGGGCTCCACACGAAGGCTTATGGTATTGGATCCAGACTGTCAGAGGGTTCCAGATGGCCAGGACCCGAGGACCCTGCACACCCACAAAGCAGCTTGCCTGAGCCCTGCCTGGGCTAGGCCCTGTGGCTGGAGCCCGGAGAGGGTGTACGTGGATGTTGGCATCAAGTCAGGGCACCTCGGCCCTCAACATGATGAAGACAAACAAGAGGTGTCTGCGCTGTAGTGGATGACAAGGAGGTTGGTACAGCCTGATTAATGCAGGGCTTTGGGAGGAGGACAAGGCAGGGCCGGGGGGGCGGCCAGGATGTTGGGAGAATCCCTAAACCTTTCACTTCACTGCGCACCATGGGGAGGAGAGGAGGAGTGCTCCACAGGTGTGTGGTGGGAAGAGGTGGCTCTGGGGCCCAGCTCAGCCTCAGCCCATGGAGGGGCAGCGGAGGAGCCTCACCCTTCCATTCTCAGGCAGCTGAGACCCTGAGACCTACCCTAGCAGTCCCCAGTCTTGTTCCTCCAGCCCGGCTGCTGCCCCAGCAGCTTCTACAGGGAAAGGAGCCATGACCACAGGCCCCTCGTTCCCGTGAGATGGAAGGAGCTCCTGTGCCTAAGGGAAAGATGGGGGTGTCCCCATATTTCCTCAACTCCTTTCAGGTCCAGGGCCTCCAGATAACCTCAGAGTCTCTTTGGAGACTCTGCAGCAAAGAGGAGATGGAGTGAGGCAGAGTACAGCTTTCACTGCTGCCACCTGGTGGCTCAAAGAGGCAAAGCACCTAAAGCACCTGCTACTCCAATGCCCAGGAAGTGGAGGGAAGGACACGCCCCAGGCTAGAAGGCCAGGTCCTGGCCAGGAACCTGGGCCCTCACTTGACTTGGCTCAGAGCTGCCCCAGGTACCACCATACAGGTTGCCCGCCAGAACCTTCCAGAATGCTATCAAAGCAGATTTAGCATCAGGGATGGCAGGTCCAGCCTATACTATATTGAGGCGGGACCAAGGGCCCAAATGACATCCAGGTCCATACCCAATAGGTCTTGGTGGCAGGGAAGAGAGGTAGGAATGGGAACAGGGAGGGAAACAGGGAGAAGGTTGTAGGTGGGTGCCGCCAGCCAGGCCCTGCCTATTGGTCCTCACCTTACTCACAAATGAAGCTGGTCCTCTCTTTGCAGGGCCTGGAGTGAGTCCCACAGGGCTGTCTCAGCACCCTTCCATCATCTACTTGTGTCATAATACATCACCACACCCCCAGCTCCAGAGCAGGGCAAAGGGTGGAGGGTGGAGGGAAGGGGAAGATGGCTCAGGATGCTCATGGCTTGGCCAGCTGGCCCCAGCAGAGTTCTCAGGACGGGACATATTTCCCTGTGGCCTACCCCTCGCTTCCCCACCACTCTGCCTACATCAAGATCACGTCAAGGTCACAAAGTCTATTGAAGGAATTATAGTGTGGCAGACAAAGTTAAAACTGGATACCAAAAATGACTGTTCCCAGAGTCCAAGGGAAGCGTCAAATGTGCCCCTCATGTGGGCCGTCCCCTCCGTTTCTTCAACCTCCAGGAGACACATCCCACCCTGCCCGCCCTATCCTATGGGGGCTGCTGTCCTGACAGGGTTTGCCCCTCTCCACCCATCAGTGACAGAACACGCTGTTTCCCCAGTCGTGCATCTCCCCAAGTCCCAACAATGCAGCCAAGAATAGCCTCCAGGAAAAGATGGTGTTGAAATCACTGGGTAATAATCTGGGGGGAAAATTAAGTTGGATTCCCACCTCGCACCTTAGAACAAAAACCAGTTCCAGTTGGATCAAAGCTAGGAGGACTAAAGAGTGAAGAAAAACTTCTTAGAAGAAAACAAAGGGATTTTTTGCATAGGTTTGACTTGATGTGGCCTTTTCTAAAGATAACAACAACAACAAAAAAAGCCATAAGAAAAAAAAATGGATACATTTACAAAAAAATCAAACATTTCCACATGGAAAAAAAAATCAAAGTTTAAAGACAAATAACAATCTTAGGAAAAAATTGCAAATTTCATAATGTATAAAGGGCTCTTATAAATCAATAAAGACCAAGAATCCCATTGAGAAATGGGCAAAAGAGATGAACATATAGTTCACACAAAAGGAAATCTGAAAGACTCAACCGAAACCGTGCTTAACCTCATTCCTCTAAGAGAAATGCAAATTAAGTAGGCAAACCTGCGAAAGGTTGATGCACTTGCTGGTGACCATGGGGAAAAGTAGAAAGTTACAGTTGCTTGCTGGAAAGTAAATTGTGCAACCTCCATGAAAGCAATTTGGCAATATCTATCAAAATTAAAAAATGCACAGGCTGGGTGTGATGGCTCACGTCTGTAATCCTAGCACTCTGGGAGGCCAAGGTGGGAAGATCGCTTGAGGTCAGGAGTTCAAGACCAGCCTCAGCAAGAGTGAGACCCTGTCTCTACTAAAAATAGAAAGAAATTAGCTGGACTACTAAAAATAGAAAAAAATAGCGGGGTGTGGTGGCGTGTGCCTGTAGTCCCCCCTACTCAGGAGGTTGAGGCAGGAAGATTGCTTGAGCCCGGCAGTTTGAGGTTGCTGTGAGCTAGGCTGACACCACAGCATTCTAGCCCCAGCAACAGAATGAGACTCTGTCTCAAAAAAAAAAAAAAAAAAAATGCACAGACCTTTTGACCTAGCACTGCCCACTTCTAGGAATTTATGCTACAGACTGACACACATGTGAAATTATGCCCTGCGTGCTGTTTCTGAGAGTAAATGATTGGAAATAGCCTACCCCGAGGGGCCTGGCTGCGTAAATAGGGAATGTCCTCACCTAATATATCTGCAGCTATTGGAAGGGATGAGGGTGAGGCAGCGCCACATGCAGTGACGTAAGAACAAGATGTAGTATGTGTATAGGATGGTAACCTCGTGTTTTCTAAGAAAGAAGGGTAAGCATTTCTGAACACTGCCAGTGCCCTCTAGACCTCTTGGCCCCCATCTCCCCTGCCCTGTCCTAGGAAGCTGAGCTGTACAGGTGGCATCCACCTAGTTCTGACCTCTGGCTTCCAGTTGGACCTGGCCAGTGGGGGGCCCCCCAGGAGCTTAGCAGGCAAAAGAGGGAAGTTGTGTTTATTCCCTTGGCCCCTCCCCTCCATCTCTGGTTTTTCTAAACCAGAGATCTGGTCACATTTTTCCCTGTTTAAAACACTCTGTGGCTCCCCATTACCCTCTGGATGGAGGTCAGATCCCCACCGCAGCTTTTGAGGGTCTGCTCCTGTTGGCCACCCATCCTCTATACTCTATAACCTCTCATAGGCTCCTGGTCTTGGCACAGCTCCCTCTGTCTGCAACCCTCCTCCTGCCCCCTTTGAGGGGACAGCCTCAAAGGGTATGCTTGTCCTCTCCTGCCTGCTGCGCTCCTGCCCTCACAGTGTCAGCCGCCCATGTAGTGCCTGCCCCCAGGCTGGGCTCTGCCGGGGGCTGAAAGTAGGGAGCACTCCCCCCACCCTACCCCCATGCTCCTGGAATGCAGAGTTTGGCTCAAGGGACAGAGGCTCCCCAGGGCTCTTGGCCTCTGAAACCCTCCAGGGTTGTGCTCTATTGCAGAGCCCAGCTCCAGGCCTTCCAGACTTGGGAAGAAGGTGCCCTGCTTGCCTCGCCATCTGAGAGGCTGGACCAAAAGAAGCCAGGGGGGACCCAGGGCACTGGGTCCAGAGACTACCAGAGACCAAGGCTCAGGTAGCTGGGAGGAACAGCTGTTGGTCGCGGCAGAGTAGGAAGGGGGCTTTGTGTCATCAGTAAGAAGCCATGTTTTTAAAAATAACTCTGCTGTCAGTAGTGGTGAAACAATATAATAAATATGAGAAATAAATCTCGTTACCATGTAATGAGCTGCCTTATTAATGTGTTAAACTTGTAAGAAATGCTTAAGTGTTTAATTGGCAACTAATGAGGGTGCCAATTAGGAATCATTATACATTTCTTTAAAAATCCTAATTGGCAGGGGGGCATTTCAATCAATGCCACAGGGCTGGCTCCACAGGGACCCCGTCCCGGCAGTGCATCTGGTGGCTGTACCTGTAGGGCCACACATCTGGTGGCTAGCCCATTGGAGCCCACAACAAGGTCAGGGCTACCTGGGTTGGACCTGGCCTCAAACTGTCTCCCAGGGCCCAAGACTTAGTTTCTCCTCTGCCAGTAAATCCTGCTGTAAATCAAAGCTCACCTGAAATGGCACTTCTATAAGGAGGCTGCCCCTTCCCCCGCCAGATGGGAGGACTTGGCCTGTTCTGAGGCCTTGGGAGGCTGGGAGCTCACTTGGGACCAGGTTCTCCACCAGTGCCAGCTCCCCCAGGAGCCTGAAAGCAGAATCACCAGGAGGCTGAGTGAAGCCTGAGCGGGGTGGGGGGCTGCCATGGGGGTAGTAAGTTCTCGTGGCTGGAGACAGATGAGAAGCAGCACGTACGTGCATCTTGGGGCACCCTCAGGGCCCCCCGGGAGGCAGGACCTGAGTCTCTATCTCAGCTCTGGCCACCTTTACAAGCAGCCCCTGCGTGCCTGGGGCAGGGTCAGGCAATGGGACTCAGAGTACACTGTGTGCCTCCTGCTTCCATGGCTCAGTCCCCTTTCTCAGGAAAAGTAAAGCCAAGTAGATCTATATTCCAGGCCAGGCCAGCAGAAGAGGCTGTCCCTAGCATCCAGAGCATGATTAATTGCTAAATTAATCACCCGGGTAATTGCCAGAGAGCTGGGAGGAAGGCAGGGAGGGAGGTGGCTGCCCATAGGGGCAAGGCCTAGCCCGGGGCAGGGTGGTAAGTAACCCTGGCACAGGCACGGGGTGAGAGGGGAGAGGCAGGAGACTAGCTGCTGTCTGAGCAGGTGGCTTGGGGTGGGCAAAATGGGAAGCAGCAGGTTGAGGGCCTTGGAGGCCAGACTAGAGCATTCCAGAGTTCACTGGAAGGATTGAAGGCCCGTGAGTGGCGGACAGAGGGGCAGTGGCACACGGAGTATGGCTGAGAGCTTGGCAGGGGTGGCTGGGAGGCCCAGGAAAAGCTGGCCCCAGGTGGTATTTATGGTCCTGTTTGTAAGACTTGGGGGGGAGTGACCAGCCTTGGGACCTGGGGGCTGAGGGAAGGCCCTGGCTTCTGGCCTGGGGACGGGGAAGATAGTGGGCATCCCCGAGCCAGACAGATAACTAGTTGGGGCAAGGAGCCAGCTTCTCCCCTGCAGCCTGTGGACCTCCAGGCCTCCTAGGCCCCGAGCTCTTCTGTGGCTCTTACATTAGGAGTGGCTGGGGAAGCAGCCAAGTAACCTCTGCCATCTGCCAGTTTTCAGGAACTCTTAGGGACCTGAGGGACCCCACCCTTCCCAGCGGAAAAGTACTCCACAGCCTTGTGGCTCAAGGCTGTTGCTTGGAGCCAGGTCAGAGGGCTCCCTGGCCCAGAGCTCAGGCCCTGCTCCAGCCTGCTCGCCTGCCCCCGCTGCGCCCACTCATTCCTCCCCAGCTGGATGCTTCAGACCTTTACCGTGTTACTGATTTAGCAAGTATTTACCTAGTGTTCCTCCGTGTTAGGCACTGGTCGAGGCCCTCCACAAGTGTGAACTATTTGTTTGTTTATTTAATTTATTTGTTTATTGTGGAGGTGGGGGTCTCACTATATTGCCTAGGCTGGCCTCAAACTCCTGGGCTCAAACGATCCTCCCACCTCAGCCTCCTGAGTGTCTGGGGCTACAGGCTAGAGTCACTGCACCTGGGTTAAACGCTTAATCCTATCTAGTAGGGAGGACCTGCCCGCTTTATAGATGAGAAACTGAGGCAAGAGGTTCAGTGATTTGCCTGGGGTCACACAGTGGCTGAGCTGTGATTCAGACCAGCTTGTTCATGCAGCAAGGGGCCCTCAGGAGAGTCTAGTTGCCCCAGGGTCCTTTTTTTTTTTTGAGACATAGTCTCACTCTGTTGCCCGGGCTAGAGTGCCGTGGCATCAGCCTAGCTCACAGCAACCTCAAACTCCTGGGCTCAAGCGATCCTTCTGCCTCAGCCTCCTGAGTAGCTGGGACTACAGGCATGCGCCACCATGCCCGGCTAATTTTTTCTATTTTTAGTTGTTTGGCTAATTTCTTTCTATTTATAGTAGAGACAGGGTCTCACTCTTGCTCAGGCTGGTCTCGAACTCCTGAGCTCAAGCAATCCTCCCGCCTCGGCCTCCCAGAGTGCTAGGATTACAGGCGTCAGCCACTGCGCCCGGCCGCCCCAGGGTCCTTTGACAGGGGTCTCTGGGACACCTGGCACCAGCATGCATGGTGGAGGTCAGAGCTGATTTGTTGTTAGTCATGTCTCCTCTTGAAGCTGAAAGAGGACTGGGGCCATCACTCCTCCTCAGAGGCCCTGCCTGTTGCACTTGATCACTCATAACCGCTGTGCAGGGGCTGCTTGTTTCCTGCTCCCCATCTTGTTGGCGACAAGGTATGGAGAGGAGGTGGCACAGCTCCTGCCCTCCCCAGTCACCCAGCTGGGCTGCTGGAGGCAGCAAATGCCCCATCCCACTTGTTCACGCAGGGGGATGCAGAAACCCAAAGTGTTCCTCAGTGACAGACTCAGGAGCCCACCATGAGGGATGCTGAGATAAACCAGACCCATTCAAGCCTGGTCTAGGAGTCCCACAGAACTGGGTTCAAATCCTGTGTGACCTAGGACAAGTCACTCAACCTCACTGAGATTCCCCTTCAGGTAGGATAGCTGGCCGATCGCATGAGAGCTCAGTGGAAAGGAGCTGGGGGTGAGAGAGAGATGTCGGGGAGACATTTTCTGTGCAATGCGCTGGGCGGGCACTGAAAGGAGGTAGGTTTTGAGACAAAGATGGAGCAGGTGTTTACAGTGGAGGTCCCAGCGTAGGCGAAGGTGTGCAGTGAGAAAACCCGAGGACAGTTGATCAGTGGATGCTGTGAGCTTGCGCCCTGACCACTGAGGGGCATGTCCTCAACCTCATCCCTTCCAGCCTCCAGCCAGCTGACCTGGCCAGTGGCCCAGTGCTGACAGCACTGGCGGGACAGCAGAAGACTGGCTGTCTCTCCTCTATGGAAGCTGCTTGGTGGGGCCTAGAGGGCCCAGTCCCTGTGCCACCCTCAGTGCTTGCAACAGGCTCCTCCTGTCCCCCCAGCTGCACACAAGGGCTGCAGGGTTGCATGGGGAGGCCTTGGGGCTCAGTCTTTACCTGCTGCTGACAGAGGCTGTCTAGACCTCAGGGTGGGGGCCACAGTTTAGACCTCCTGAACCCAGATGCGGGGGGCCTCTGGGGCCCTGTGTGGGGAGAATCACCCTCCACAATAAAAATACAAATAAATGCATGCATTTATTTAAGGCTTTCCATGTGCTCCTAATATATTAACTCATTTAGTTCTCATGAAGCAAGAACCACTTATTCAATTACCCATTTGATAAATCGCACTGAGTACCTACAATGAGCCAGGCTCCATTCTAGAGGCTAAGGCCCCAGAGGTGACCAGACAGGTTCCCTGACCCAGCCCTAGGCCAGACCTGCTCCTGGCAGGAAGGAAGCAAACAGCTCCAGTGCACCAGACACTTAAAAAAGGCCTCAAGGCCAAATTTCACCAAGGCACCCCCTCAACTCTGCTCGACACACCCACCTGATAACCTGGGCCTGCACTGCCACCTGGTGGTCACACTGGGGATGGCCCCAAACAGAGTGCCTTGCATCCCTCCACCAAGGGAACTTGAGTCCACTCTACCTACTCAGGCCTGGGATGGTCACCATCTGGGGAGTGTGAACAGACCTCCTGGCCCCTTTGGAGAGAGTGGAGATGGGTGCGGTCTCTCTGGGGTGGGGGTCATTCAGCAGCACCTGCTGGCCTGGGGATCCCCACAGAGCAGTGTCCAACAGATCCGTTCCCCATAAGATGAGGGGACTCAGCAGAGGAGCAGAACAGGCATCACAGGTAGTGCTGGCCCGGAACAAAAATGTAGACACTCCATGTCTGCAGGGGTCACCTGCTGAGCTCACCGTTGTTAGTGTCCTGGCTGTAAGGAAGTCCACCATGCTTTACGCCCTGCCCCTGCCGAGCCTGAAATGTCCCACCTCGTGGCAAGCCCAGCGTGAGGCCAGCACAGCTAAAGCCTTGCCCTGCCCTCAGTCGGAGGTGATGCTTCCTCCTCTGACTTCCCCTGTCACCTCACCTGCGTGTCTCATCACTTTCTGGTGAGGCGGGTTAATGCCGTCAGTGTCGCTGTCCTGCCAGGTGGGACTCTTCTGAGGCCAGCCCCGTCTGGGTGCCCTGAGTGCCAGAGCCTGGCAGGGGCCTGATGTGGAAGAGTTGGGGATGTTTGAAGAGAATGAGTGCGTGGTGAGAGGAGATGGCAGCTCTGTCTTCAGAGAATATTCTTTCCTGCTTTGGGAGTCTTGGGTGTGAGCTCCGGGGTTAACCCACCTGGGGTCAAATCAAGGCCCTGCCTCATGCTAAGCAATCCTACTGCTCTGTGCCTCAGTTCCCCCATCTGTGACCTGGGAGTACAAGGGTGCCCACTCCATTGCCCCGCAATTAAATGGGCTCTGATTCTGTCTGAGTGCCCCGGGAGGTCCCCGCATACAGACTCGGGGTCTGACCCATGTACAGGGATTTATAGCAGGAATCCTGCCTGCCTCCTTCACCCGGGGCTTCAGAGTGTCATTTTTATTGACCCATTATTGAGCCGCTGATAAATCCCTTAAATCTCTCATAATCTGGTGTTCTCAGGCTCCTCTGGGTAAAGAGCCTCTTGGAGCTTTGGCCAGGGAAGGGTTTGGCCCACAGTCACACTGCTTGGCCCACTGGGGCCCCCAGCCTGCCAGCAAGGGTGTGGGAGCAGCACAGGGGCTCAACGTCTGCCAGCTGGGCCCTAGCTCAGGGGTCTGAGTAGCAGGGCCAGGACGAGGGCGAGGAGAGTGAGGCAGCCAGGGCACAAGATATCAGGAGCGCTCACGCTCAGGCTGGTGAGAGGGTGGTCTCAACACCTAACAATCAGTGGCTCCTCACAGTTCGCAGCCCAGGCCCCTCGTTTGCTTCACCTAGTCCTGGCCCTGCCAGATGAACCCCCACATTAGGGCCTGTGGCCTGGGGGCTGCTCTCCATGCCACATGGGGGAGAGACTGAGTGCAGAGGAGAGATCTGGGGATGGGACTAGAGAACTCCTCAGCCACCAGGAAGGCGGCCCAGCCGGTGGCAGCATGAGCTGGCATTGGAGACCGGAAGGCAGATTGGGGAGCTAAGTGGGCAGTGTCTGCTGGGTACCCTGCAAGCCCCAGCATCCCTGTCTCTGAGGCTTATCTGAGGCTCCTTTCTGGAATGGTGTAGAAGGACCAAGGCCCTGGCTGTGAGCCTGATGACCCCAGTTTCTGGTGCTGGATCTCCTCCTATGCAATATGGGTGACAGTATGCCCTCTGGAGGGGCTGCTGAGGGTAAAGTGAGATTGTGTCAGACCACAGCAATCAAGAGTAACTGTTACTAGGACCAGATTCCGGCCCTCTGATAGCTCAAGACCCCGGCCAAGCCCCTCTGGCATCTCTCCACTGTGGGTGCCTGGGAGGTGAACAGTGCACTTACTGTCCGTAGGGAAAAGCGTGGCCTGGCTCTCCCTGCATGAGCCTGTCCATTGCGCCTAGCACACGGCATGAGCTCAACAAGTCACACCTCATTATGATTGCTTATTATTATTATTGTCCTTGTGATTACCCGAAGCCCCTTTATCTCTCAATGCACCCACAGGAAGTGGAGCTGACCTCACCCACTCCTGCTAACCTAGGCCTCTAGGCCTCCAAAAGGAGTGCACTAAGAGCCAGGGGGGTGGAAACAGCCAGGGGAGACTCATTCTTAATCTCCTGCTTGACCAGTGGCCAGAGGACAGGAGGCCTGTCAGCCCCAAGGGCTGGAACATCTTCTGTCCACTATTATGAAATGGCAGTGAGACGACTCACCTTCCCTAGCCACTGTGGGCATGCTGGTCCCTGGCACAGAGCCTGACTCTGGGGCCACCACACACAGAGACCTGTCATGTGGGACTCCCGCTCCAGGGGCTCAAGAAGGGCTGGGGACACCAGAGGAGCTGGATGGAGCTCAGCAGCCAGTCCTGCACCCCTGTGCTTGTCCCAGCCCACACAGAAGCCCTGCCCACTGACCCAACAGCTGACAGATCCAGTGGAAGCAGCCAGAGTCTGTGTACACTGACCAGTGGGCGGAGAGTGAGGCAGGTGGCTTCCTGCTTGTGGGCTGCCTCTGCCCAGAGCAGTAGCTCAGGGGCCAGCCGTGTGCCCATCGCCTGTGGGGAAAGTGTCCCCAGCTCCAGGAGGCCCAAGACCTCAATCGGGCCACAGGACAGTGCCAGGAGCTTCAGCCGCTCAGGGGCCTGCCTTCCCTCAGTGAGACAGACAAGGCATGAGGGGAAGGCTGCACAAGGATGTACAGGCGAACATACACAGGCTGGCTTGTAATGCAACAGAAAAGGGTGGAAGGGCACCACTGGGAGAGGCAAGGGGCACAGAACAAGACTCCCTCACATGTCCTTTGTGGGTGGCCCGGTCTGGTTGGGCAGGCAGAACTTGGAAAAGTTGGCCCCAGGGGAGGACCCCCACCTGTGTCCCCCAAAGTGGAAAAGGCTACCAACACCCACTGTGCCCCCCAACTCAAGTACCATGGGGCCAGAGTTGGCTGGCGCCCCTGCCAGAGCATTTAAAGAACATGCCGGTGCCAATCCTGGCTGAGGGCACAGAGGGGAGCAGAGCCACCTCACAGGGCTCTCAGTCCAGAGTACGGGAGAAGGTCCAGGGGCACCTGGGGCGGGTGTAGACAGACTTGGACTGAGATCTCAAACCAGCCTCCACCCCACTGGCCACACATGTCCAAGAAGGTACTGTGGGAAACCATAGCCAGAAGGAAAACTTAAGGCCACCAAGAAGCCATGAGGGAGCTCTAGGGTCCCAGAAGGGCAGGGTGAAGCCTTCCCAGGGTGAAGGGCTGGGCTCAGTTTGAGGAGCTCAGGTTTGAGGAGTCCCATTTGCTGAGTACCTCTCCTTCCCCACCTGGACCCAGGGTGGAGGTCCTGTCTCTTTGATAGGGGTCTCCATGAACAAAACCATCTGGTCAGAAGACAGCCTGGGGGATTATGAAATCCGTGACATTCCTAGGTGCCAGCTCTGTGCGGGGAGCCAGCCCCATGTCCAGGCTCTCCTCCCAGCTTTGCTTTCGTGACCTACCACCCCTGCCACCCAGCTGTATGACCTTGGGCCAGTCCCACTGCCTCTCTGAACTGCCTGTGCTTTCTCTGTAAGAGGGGCTAATGTTTGTCACGGGTTAAATGATGACGAAGGGAGTACACCGCGGGTAGCAGGACTATGCAGTGGGTGGGAGGTGGGAAGGTGGGGGCCCAGAGACTCCACTAGCAGCCTCGCTCAGGGTGCCAGGCTCAAGACAGGCATGGGCCAAAGTCCAGAGTGAGGGCTAGGGACTCAGACGGCCTGGACCAACCCAGGTGCTTGCTTTCTTTTAGACTAAAGAAAGAACATTGACAGGACAAAATTTAAAAGGAAAGTGAACATGGCAGGGCCAAGGCCGAGAAGCCCTGCACAATCAGGGAGAGCAGCCAGGAAGGGATGTCCAGAGAAAGGTCCCCAGGAGGGTAGCCTGTGGCCAGGGGCTTTGTGTGTTCTCCACACCTCCCCTCCAGCACATGGGACAGCCCCGGCCTGTCTCGTCCTCCAGTAGGAGCATGCCCTGGCAGGAGGATGCACCAGGGTCCAGCCCTGCCAGTCCCTGCAGCTGGGCTCCAGGCACTCATCCCAGCTGGAGCCCCTGGCTAAGCTTCGTCGTCTTCTGTCACCGGGACAGATGGGCAGAGGTGGTGCCCAGGTGCCCAGCAGGCAGGCCTCCTTCCCATAGGCCCCACCCAGTCCCCCTCCAGACTCAAAACTGCAAGGCCCCCAAGCAGACTTCACCCAAGTCCTTCTCCAAGGACACTTCGTGAGAGACAACTGTCACCCCCCACTTTAGACCTGGAAGGCTACAGGGTATGGGAAACAGTTATATTTGCCATTACTAGAGAAGCTCTGAATTGCTGTTTTTGTCCTAAGTTGTCTCTCTAAAGTCCCACGGTGGAGGGGAAGTACCTGGTGACTCTGGGAGCCTGGTTTTAGCTAGGCCAGGCTGAGGGTGGGCACAAGTGACAGTCCCCAGCCCCTTCCCTGCCCCACCTAGACCTTCCCTTTCTAAACCCTTTCCCGGCAATTCCTGTCTCTCTCCTCCCCGTGACCGCAGAGAGACGAGAGCAGGATTGCTTTGCCCATTGTACGGATGACTCACCTGAGGGCCAGGGGAGAGAAGGGACACTCCCAAGGCCAATCCCGGGCAGTTAATGCCAAGTCTGAGCCTTGGGAGTCCCGAGTAACAAGCTCCCCTCTCCCCTATTTCCTGCTCCTCCCAAGCCCAGGACCCCTTCTTTCTTCAGCCTCTGTCTCAGCTCCCCCTTGCCCACCTGCTCAGCCCTCTCACCCAAGCTGGAACCATGGGTCTATCTTCTTCTGCAGCCTCCAAAGTCCCCAGGCAGGACAGGCCTGAAATTGGTGCCAAGAAATGTGGCAAGGACCATGTGATTGCCCAGCCCACCTTCTTCCCTCGGTACTGTGGAAAGAGCAGACAGCCCTGGGCTCCAAAACCAGACCAATCACTCACCCTCTCTACCAACCCAATTCCTCTTCTGTAAATGGGGCTTGGGAGCACTTGCGGGTCTGGCCTCCTGGGACCCTCCATCAGCCCTGGCCCTGCTGCCTCTAACATGTGACCCTCCCCACCAGAGGCAGTGACCTCTTGACACTCCTTAGTGGGACCAGACTTTATGTTGTTGGGCCCCCCAGGCTAGCGGTGAGGGGCCCGCTCTGCTGGGCCGCCAGCTGAACTGGGAGAGGGCAAGCTGGTGTTGCTGCAACAGCAGGATCAGCCCGGAGTGGACGCTGTAGTGCATACCGGGAGAAAGAGCAAAATGCTACTGGGTGTCTTGGGAAAATCCACATGTAGAGAGTGTTTCCCACTGGGTTCTCTTGTTCTGCTGCCAGACAGCTTTTTCCACAACAGTCATGGCCATGGCCACACCTACAGAATGGGCAGCAGAAGCTGCAACATCCTGGCTTGCAACCCAGGACCCAGTGAGTTCCGCAGAAAGCAAAGGCAGCTGGTGCCTGCCCCTCTGCCCCCTTCAGGCAGCCCTTCCTGACTGGAATTCTTAGGCACCAAGAGCAACTCAGTCAGCAGTCTTGCTCTAAGCCAGCAGACTTGGCCCTGCAGGGCAGGAAGCCCCCGTCACCTCCAAGCACACTATTGGGCACACAGAAAGTGTTTGATTACTCCTGTGAACTCTGTGCGCGGTGGTGGTGGGGACACCAGGGAGGCCCCTGTGTGATTTTCACTTTGCTTGCAAGTTACATGGGGTGTTTGGCTACCTGAGATTTTGCTATAAATGTGAGAAACTGGCCCAGGCTGTGACCCACTGATCAAAGTTGCCCTGGCTCAATAAGGAAGGCCTTGGTATCCCCTGCATGAGGCCAGTGATGGGGCCCCTGGCCTCAGAGTAAAGTGTGTCTCCCCCTCCCTCCCTATCCACAGATTCAAGCTCAGAGTCACATCTTTGGACAGAAACTCTGGCCCCTGGGGGGCCTCCAGTCATTCTGGGATTCCCTCCCTCCACTGACCACCCTCCAGGCCCATACAGGGATCCAAGGCCTATCACACCTGTAGATCCAACCAGGTTCCCAGAGGGTCACCTTTCCAGATGAACAGAGGGAACCCTTCAAAGCTGAGAGGAGATCTGAGAAGCAAGGCAGAAGGTCTTTGATTGAGACTGCTTTCCTGAGGCCAGGTGTGGGGAAAAGGAAAACCCCTTCCTAGACAGGCCTCAGCCCCATCCACCCCTCTGCTTGTCCACACACACTCTTCTTCCCACAGATGCTCCTCCCTGCTTGCTGCCCTTCCCCCAGCTCCCTCGGGTGCCCTGATCCCTGCCCTGATCTTCCACTTGCAGGGCCAAACACTCATGGTGAGGGGTGGGAGGTGGGGACCTCTGTCAAGGAGCTCTGTGGGTAGGGAGTGAGAGAGCAGACCAAGGTCACATACCCGGGCCCAGGTGGGATGGCATTCTGGTCTCACCCCCCTCCACCCATCTAAGGGGTCTCTATGCTCTCCCTGTCCCTTCCTCCCCACCCCCTGCACCTGATGCATGCACCCTTTTTGCTCATTTCTCAGCATCTCTGGCCTTTCAAGAGTATGCTCTGGGTGACCAGAGACACCATTACCTGTAGTTGCCCCATCCCTGTCCTGAGTCCTCAGAGGCCAGGGTGGATGGGGATGCCAGAACAGCGTTTCCTGGGGCTCCCCCAGATATCCTCAGCCAAGGCTCTCCACACTGAGGCCTTCAGAGGGCTGTAGCTGACAGGATAGGGTGAGAGTGTCTGCCCTCAGCTTCTGGACACCTTCAGGCATACCCTGACCCCACCGCTGCCTTCTTTTTCACATAGCTGTAGTTATAAAGACGTAGACCGATTGTGTGTGTGTTACAAGTGCATGCACACAGACATCTCTTTTCCTGTTTAACATCTGCCTCCTCCGTCTAGAATGGAAATTCAGAGTCTGGGTTGGTTCACTGATGGGACCGTGGTGCCAGGCTCATGACAGAGGCTCAGTAATGTTTCTGGAAGGAAGCCACAGCAAGGTCATACTGCTCTACTGGAGTTTCTAGGTTCTCCCCCATAAGACTTTCCTTTACATTCTGAAGGCATCCCTAGTGTCTGTCTGCAGGCAGGAAATGGGATTATTTTATTCATTTTGGCTTGAAGGTGACACTCCACTTTATTAAACAAGAAGATAGTCTCCTTTGAAGGTGCCCAGCCGTGTCCACCCTGATGCCACCCACCACAAACTGCCACAGTGTCTGACTCGGAGCCCTAGTTGCTATTCACCAGGAGAGGTTTCACTTATGCAAGTGTGTGTGTGTCGGGCAGGGGGCACTTCCCAAAAGGCCCCTTTTAACAGACAATTTCAGCAGCAGTGAAAGCAGGCAGGCAACTCCCTCGCACTCAGCACACCAGGCTCAAGGCCTCAAGGACATGCCAACCAGAACCTTCCACCCCAATATTTATCAATACCACACTCTGTGGAAGACCAGGGAACTTGCTGGGTTTTGGTTTTCCTGTAGGACTGGGAAATAGAGCTAGGAAGCAGAAGAAGGTGGGTGGAGGGGAGAGGTGACCATGAGAACACAAGAGGTAAGGACACGGCCCTGGTACCCACAGAAACAGCTGTCATGTGTCCATCACCAGCAGGAAAGGTGCATGGGGCAGACGGGGAGAGAATGGGAACAGGGTCCTCCTGGAGCCCCCCTCCAGGCCCTGGTCCCTGGGTGCCAGCCTCACTCCACAGGCCCTGTTTCTTCAGGATCCCCAGACACTGGGTTTTCTGCAGCTCCCACATTCCTGGGCCGAGGCTACCCAACAGGGGTACCCCCTGGGACACAGCCCACCACCATCACCCCTGGAATCCTGCCAGCCTGCTGAGGGAAGGAGACCCCTTCCCAAGACCAAGGCCATCACTGACAGGCCCAGCCACAACCCCAGTGCGTGTGGCCTGTGGAGTGCTTGGTCCTCAGCCTTACCTAAGGCCCTGCCACGCAGCACCCACCACCAGCCCAGCAGTGGAACTGGGGGGCTTACACCTTCCTTGTTTACGTGATGCTAGCCTGAATGCTCAGCTTTCTGCGGGAGGGTCTGGATGTCACTTAGAGTCCTGGCTTGTGGGACTTTCAGTGCTAAAACTGGGACAGTTCTGGGAAATCCAGGACAGCTGGTCACCCTAGTGTCATTCTCCCCTAAACCCTTCTGAACCCTGTAGGTAAGTTCCACACACACAACCCTAATGGCTTCCCATCTCCCACCCATCCCTTGTGCTCCAGAAAAGGCCATAATGTCATTTTGTTCCCTTTTGTGTTTCAGACCCAGCTTCTATGGGTGCTGAGGTATCATACTTCCCCCTGGCTCTTGGGGCTTAAGCCCCCTCCCTCCCTTGATCCCACAAGGTACTGTGTGCTTGGCCTCTCTGCCCCAGGGAGCGGCAGGTGTTGTCACCCCATTTCACAGTTGAGGGACAAGGTCCCAGAGCAGCTTGAACTCAGGGTCAGAGGCATTTCCTCAGATCAAGGAAAACCAGCTGGGCTGCCACCTCGTAGGTGGGATCCAAGCGACTAATCCCAGACCCCCACAGCCCCTCACCCATCCTGTTCTGTCCTGGTGTTCCATGCCCTGAGTGTCACAGCTTCACACTCTTATCGTGTAAACATCTTAATTACATCTTTAATGCTCTCACATGGAGATGGTTCGAGTTCAATTACAGATTTCTGCATCCTAAATTACCCTCAGCCCTCCAGTCGGCTTAAGTGCTAACATATTTATAGCATCTAGAGGAGGGAATAAATCCAGAACCTTCCCCACGGGGACCTCCTGGGCCCCAGCCTCCCGACACGTGGTATTTGCCCAATGGAAGATCTACACATGCTGCTCCTGCATCCCCTCCAGCCAGTGGAGGACAGCGATGGCGGGCCAGGCCCAGGAACATGACTGTGCAGGCTCATGTGCACGCGCATGCCTAGCATAGAGAAATGCCCAGCTCTTGGGGTCCGTCTCCGCCTAATGCCTTGCCCAGATGCCCCTGGCATCAGCCCTGACCCTCCAAGGCTTATGGGGAGGCCAAGTGCAAAGACCTCCCCACTAACTCCATAAACACTGAGAACTTTCCCATAGGTGGGATGGAGGTGGGGGAATTAAAAAATAGGGTAGGTTTCTTATGTCTCTTTCCCAAGGGGTAATCCTCCACCCTCTTTCAGGCAGTCAGAACTTCCCCCACTAGACTGAAGCCTGTGACCACTGCCCTCATACCAACAGCCTCTCCCCACCCCAGATCCTCAATGTAGTCCCAGACAGGGACTGGTTTCACAAACAGGTCAGCCTGCCTTTTAGAGCCCAGAGAAGAAGTGCAGTGGACAGTGGAGCCCTGCCTTGTTTCCCTCTTCCTGCAGTCCCTGAACACTGAACGTAGAGGAGGTCGCCCACCCTGATGCTCCACTGGGTGGGGCCAACTTGGAGAGTGGAGCCAATGCAGGAGGTCTCCGTCTTGCCCGCCATGCTGGCACAGGCGTGTGTCTGCCTGTGGGCACACTCACGTACACACGTGAAGCTCTCAGCAGGTCTGGGGGCTGCATCCTCCACATATGTTCCCCCACTTCCTTCCCCCTCAGCTCCCGTTCTAGTTCAGGCTCAACAAACCACTGGCTGCGAGGGATGGGTGGCTGGGAGACCTCATGGGCCCTCTAGTACGGATGGCCCCCAAGTACGAGTAGCCCTTCTGCCAGAATCCTTGCCCACTGGGCAGTTTCAGCTCCATTCCTGGGCCTTCAGGTGGTTGCCCCTCCCCACCCCAGAGGAGTCTCTAGAATGCAAAAAACAGGTCTCTCCTTGACAGAAAGGAACCCCCACTTCCCCTCCCCTCCCACTCCAGATCTCCCCCCAGTTTCCTCAACAGTGGAGGAGCAGATCCTGATATGAGGGGTCTGGACAGGTGACAGGGAAGCCAGCAGTGGCTCCTGACCTTCCTGGCATGAGGAATGCCCCACATGCGGGGCCCCTCAGGTCAGGAGAGATCAGTGGCCAGATGCCCAGACTACCAGGGTCCTCTCTTAAAGCCTAGAGAGTCAGCACGTGAGTCCACAGAATAGCTGGGGCCTGGCCTGGCCCTTTCCCATCTTGACAGGGCAGGTCCTGAGAGTAGGTCTTGACAATCAGGGAGTGGGAAGTTTTGTGGGCACTGTGGCAGGTATCTCTATCAGAGGTCCAGGCCTGTCCTCAGGCCACTTACGCATGGATGGCGTTGGCTACGTCAGTAAACACCAGCCGGCTGGGCCTCTGCAGTGGGCCCTGGGAGGGAAGAATGGCCTGCAGGGAGACAGGCAGGGGCATCAGAGACCTTGACCAAAGCCATGCACTCTCTGACCCAGTCACCTCCACCCTCACTCCTGGAGTCTGCTTGTGCTTGGCACCAGCTATGCCTTCTGCCTGGAATGCCCTCCCTGCAAGCTCAACTTAGAAATAAGACCTGGCTCAGATGACTCCTCCCTGCAACAGCCATCCCCAGTTTGCCCTGTCACTTTGGCAGCACTCACTGTGGGCCTGGGCATTGATTTAATCATGTATACGTCACCTTTTCCTAGCAGGGGGTGTTCAGCTGAACCTCCAGGTCCTTGCATAGGGACTGACACAAGGGAGGTGCATAGGAAACAACTGTCAAATGGTCAGTAGTTCCAGGGGCTGGGTGGACCAAGGTTCTCAATGCAATTTCCTGAATATCCCAAGGGGGCAATGTATCCTGACCCAGGTGACACAGAACTGGAGGCAAAACCAAGGGGTCTTCAGACTCCCAGCCTGACTCTCCCTGAGCCTAAGGAGACTCAAAAAGGCTGGATGGGTCAGGAGTGGGCCAGGCCTGCTCATGACACTCTGGTCCTTGGGGATTTGGGGAATGGTGGCAAGTGGTCAGGTGGCCCAGTGGCTCTAGCAGGATAACCACATAGGTACCTGTCCCTTTGGACGCAGGAGGTGAGTTTGGCTGGGGTCTCCACCTGCTTGGCGTCTGTCAGTGACTAGGAATCTACCAGCCTACTTGGAGGCAACCACTGCCCAAGAGTCTGACCCCATCCACAACCCACTCAGGACCATAGGCCCTCAGGGAGCAGAGGAATCCAGGGTCCCAGTCCCCAACAATTTCCCCGATTATTCCTCCCTTACCCTCCTAGCCAGCATGTGGGGGTTCACAGGGCAAGAATTAGGATTTTTATTTATGGATGAGAAAACTGAGGCTCAGAGATGCCTGTGGGGCTCCCAAGATCAGCAAAAGCTATCTGGGCAGAGTCAGGCTGGGTCCCCGGGCTTCCCTGGCTTGCCTTTGTGCAGTGTGTCTGCAGGTGGCCCTGGAGCAATTCAACCAGTTTCTGAGTAAACCCAACAAAACCCATATACCCAATAGCTGCCACCTGACCACGTGACATGAGAAAGGTGGGAGGGTGAGGGTGGAGGAGACATGATGGCTGAAGATGGGGTGGGGAGCCCAGCCAGTGCCCACCTTGCCCTGTGCGGCCTGCGCGGAAGCAGCAGCCTGCATGGAAGCAGCATCCCGCCCGTGCTCCAGCAGCTCCTGCTCCAGCTCATCTTGTTCCTCTGTGGGGTCGAAGCTGTACATGGGCATGAGCTGGTGGCGTAGTTTCTCCAGCCTGGGGATGGGGCAGAGGCTGCTGGGGGCAGAGCAGGCTCTTCCCCTCCTACCAGCCCTCCAGGCCCTGCCTACTGACCAGCTAAACCACAGCACATAATCATGTTTAGGGTCCTAAGATTTCCCTTGAAATGGGATTATTGACAGATATTTTTGCACTTACAGTACAAGCTCCACCCCTCAGATGAGTGGCCTGGGAGGGAGCAGTTACCCATTCCTGGGACTGGGTAGGGCTATGGGCCATGAAGCTGTCATCAGTGGGGTACACAGAGATTGCCTAGGCTGGGACCTTCCTGCAATCACAGCCTCTACAGCTGGGGTGGGGGAGGGGAGTCAGTGGCAGTCAACTCAGGGCAGCAGGGCAAGGGTGGCTGGGCAGTTGGGTGGGGGTAACCCCAACCTTGTCACCCCCTCTCCTTCCCCACCCATCCCCAATCCAGGGTTACACCTGCTTGTCCTGTGTGTGACGTCCTAGTTAGGTGCCCTCAACCCTCCCTGAAGGAAAGTGGTCACCCCCAACCCTGAGTGGGCAGAAGAGGCCCTGACTCCCTGACCAGGGAGAGGGCCTTTGTGGGGGAGATAGACACTTTCTTCTTTCCACCCGCGTCCCCTGAAGCCCAGTCCAGCACTGTCCAGGGGCTGGAGTTTGGGGTGGCAGCTGGGAAATTACCTCTTTTTCTTCCTGATGTATAAAACCTGCAAGAGAAGGGGCAGCATCAGATATCAAGGAAAGGAGGCCCCCACGGCTGCAGCCCTACTGCCTCCGGGAAGCCCTCCCCCACTGATCCTGCCCACACCAAGCACTTCCTCCTCCTGGGTGAGGCACACAACCTGGCACAGATTTGCTCCTCCCTGTCCCTGTGGCCTGGCTCAGGGCTGGCACAAGGGGAGAGGACACAGCACATAGGGAATACCTCTGGACCTGTCTCCTGTGCCCAGCAGTGTTTCCTGCCCTCTATTGCCTTCATCCTACAACCTTCCTACCTCTCCAATTTTGGTGAGAAGGCAATCTACTCCGGCCCTCTGAATGTTCCTATACAACAAAGAGTAAGGGAGGTTTTCTAGGACAAAATCTTTTGCTGAGAGTAATGAGGGCAGATTCTAGGCTCTGTTTTGGCCTTGAGGTGCCTCAGTCTGCTTAACCAGCACACGGCGGCAAGGGGGAGCACTGGCATTTGCCTCATGCTCACCCCAGCAGGCCTCCTAGGCCCTGGCCCACTCTGCATGTGCTGCATCCTGACCCTGCTTGCTGGCCGGCAGTTGCTTCCTGGCAGCAATCCGGAGCCTGTGGGGCCCATATGGCAACCCTGGTTTAACAGCAGCTCCAACCAGGCCGTGGAAGGACCATCCACAGCCCTATTTGTCAGAGCAACATGCTCCTGCGCCCAAGGCCAGCCATCAGAGCCTGCAAGGAGCGGTGGGCAGAATGTTACCATTGGCAGGCCCACTGGGGAAGCTCAGGTGCACTACTACCCTCTCTGGTCTCAGCCTGCACAATCTCCAGTGGTCCCTCAGTGACATTTTGAGTGTCTGTGTATTATCTAATGGGGACAGCCCGCATCCTCAGGGGCTGACACCAGATCAAGAAGCATCATACTCACCATTGGGAGGCACCTGCAACAGCCCTCTCCCCAGCTCACCTCCCTCCTGATAGCTGCCCCCACTCCACTTCTTGTGACACTGAGGCCAGCTCTAATTTTGCATCCTCAGCTGTTCCCAACCACTCAGCCTAGAAAGCACACCTGCTCCCCTGCACCCCCACCTGAGTCCCCAAGGCAGTCCCTGTAGGCTTCCTTTGGAACCCTTGGTTTTTGTCTGTCTCCCACTCCTCGTAAGAACCATGAGGCAGGACCTTATCTCCCCAGGTCCCAAAGGCCTGGTCCAAGGCAAGTACTCAGCAAATAATTGTTCAGTGAATGAATGAATAAATACTGCTGGCTGGGCGCGGTGGCTCACGCCTGTAATCCTAGCACTCTGGGAGGCTGAGGCGGGCGGATTGTTTGAGCTCAGGAGTTTGAGACCAGCCTACTAAAAAAAATAGAAAGAAATTAATCGGACAACTAAAAATATAGAAAAAATTAGCCGGGCATGGTGGCTCATGCCTGTAGTCCCAGCTACTTGGGAGGCTGAGGCAGAAGGATTGCTTGAGCCCAGGAGTTTGAGGTTGCTGTGAGCTAGGCTGATGCCACGGCACTCTAGCCCAGGCAACACAGTGAGCCTCTGTCTCAAAAATAAATAAATAAATAAATAAATACTGCCAACAGCCTGCCATGCCCAGAGCATCCCACCCAGACTCTGTAGCCCACAATCCATCCCAACTACCCTCTGGCCTCCACTCCCACTGCAACCCCAAACCACTTGCCTCACTGTCCGGCTTGCTGCTCACGGAACCTCCTGCCTGCCTCCAAACTTTTGCCCATCAGGACCCTCCACTTTGAGCACCCTCCTCCCAAACTCCTATGTGACCTAAACAACCCAGCTCAAAACATTATGTATTCCTCAGAACATTTTCTGGTTCTTCTAATTAGGAGAATTGCCTCTCTGGTCTCTGGGCCCCAGTGGACAAATGTCTGGGGGAAGGGAGGACTGCATTGTCATTAACAGACGATTGTCTTCTGATCTGCTTCTCTATACATCTGAACACTTATTACCCTCTCCAGCTGAGAGCCTCCCAGGCCAGTCTCAGTCTACCCCAGTTCTCACCATGGCCACAGCCAGGCCAATCACCGTGATGATCCCAAGGGACAGAAGCATGGTACCCACGCCGGCTGTACCACCAGCCACATCAGGGATTCTGGTGTCATTCAAGCTGGTGGCTTCTGGGCTGAGGGTAGTGGTCTCAGAGGCTGGCCCATCTGTGGCAGGTTCCAGATCAGGCTCAGCGGTGGGTGGACGGCTGCTGAACCAGCCCCTAGCAGATGCAATCCTGAAGTTCATGCTGATGCAGAGAGGGCCCTGGTTGAGGACTGCCTGTGGTCAGTTAACCTTCCCACTCTCTTCTGACATTAGGAGTGTCCCAGCCTGTGGCTCCTACTACCCGTAGTGACCACCTGCACAGCCACTCCTTGGATAAAGGGAGCCCCCTGCCTCCCTGGGTGCTAGAAAAGGAAAGAATAAAAAATATGAGGCTAAGCAGCTCGGCAGTAAGATGAAGTCCCTCTAGGTTTTGAAAGCACTAGGGAAATAAACGTTTGAGGAAAAGGACAAGGGCAAGCCAGGAGACATAGGGACAAGTGCTTATATATCTATGGTTCCCATGTGTTTTTAGGAACAAAAATTAAGCCCTACCTCCTCTGTTTGTGGATAAGAGGATCATAGTGATCATACCGGAAGATGTGAAAGGCAGTGGGAGGTTTGAAAGAAAAAGTCCCTTCCCTGCACAATAACACCCCTCTCTCCCTACTCTCCATATCTCCCACCTTCTCACTCCTGCCCCCTACATCCTTTATCCTGCTTGGGAAAAAAAATACCACAGTTTTTTCCTTTCCTGGAGGGAAACACTTGCCCAGGAAGCCAGACAGGCCTGTCTTTGAATCTCAGCTCAGCTATTTAACTGGATGACCCCAGGTAAGTCACTCCACCTCTCTGTGTGTCAGTTTTCCTGAGTCTAAGAGTTTACTAAGAACACCCCCACAGGGTCATAGGGTTACTGAAATGTCAGAATGAACAGGTCCCTGGAAAAGACTTAGCTCAGCACAAGCCCCATCCACAGTAAGCGCCCAATAAATGTTAGATCTTCTCCTGCTGGCCAGCCCAGTCAGGAAAGGTGGGCTGGAGCCCCTGGACCCAGCCCACTGTTATGCACAGAGTAGGGGTTGGGGCTGGTGTGGAAAGGCAAGAAGACAGGAAGGAGAGAAAGGCTCTGGTCCTCTAGCTGGGCTTCTTTGTAGGCTCTTGGGGTCATTGGACACCCCCAAGCCCCCAATAGGGGAGCTGGACTGCTAGGGTCAAGGGGACAGGCAGGGGAGCATATCTTCAGAGGCAGGGATGGAGCTCCCACTTTGGGTGCTTTCTCCTTCCCTTCCCTCCTCCCCTGGGAACAGAGGGTGGGAAATTTGCCCAGCCCAGAAGGCCCTAGGTAAAGCAGGGTGGGAATAGGTCCCAGCCAAGCTGCAGATGGGCAGCCCTAGGGAGAGGAGGGAAACAACTCAGCATAACTCAGGCTGCACACATACCTCCTGTGCTGGCTCATGGGTACATATGTGGGGTGCCTCCCTGTGCAGATGCATGGTGTGTGTGAGGTGTGCACACACCTGTGCTGGCCCCTTAGGAAGGGGTAAGGCTGGCAGAGGGACATGGGGTGGAGGAGGCACATCCCTCTTTGCCTTCTCCCTCCAGCTAGGCTGGGCACAACAGGAGTCCTGGGTTCTTTTCTTGGCTCTGCCACTGACCCGAGGCGTGACCTTGGGCCAGACCCTTAACTCTTGCTCTGAGGCTGTTTACTCCACCCCAAAGGAGAGAAAGAGCCCTGCGGACCATTTGCCAGGCCTGCCTCAGGGTCCAGAGGGGAAGGGAAGGAAACTGGGGTGAAAGGAGTCAGCACCGCGACCTCTGAGAACCCGCATGCTGTTCTCCACTAGGTCTCTCAATCCTCCCTGCCCCAATCCCCACGCCCGCCTCCGCGACCCAGTGATTCCTCCATTCTTGCACAGGAGCAGCGACCTCAGCACTTACTTAATCCTCTCCAGGGCGCCGAGCTCAGTCAGAGAGGCTAGGGGTGGTGGTGACAGGCGGGAGGCCGGGGTGGGGGAACCCCAAGGCCCGGCGTGGGGGGCGGCGGGTCCGACCTGAGTGCCGCCCTCCCTGCACGCTCGAAGCCGCGGGCCAGGCCCGCTACCGCGCAGAGCCCGCAGCCGTGAGTGCCAGCTCTGCCAGTCTGGGCCGGGGTGGGCAGGTCCCTGACCCACGGCGGGGATGGGACCCGGCAGAGCAACCTCGAGGGATCCCCGAAGCTCCAGCGCCTTGCCTCCCTGACCGCTCCGCGCCCCCAGCACCCGATTGGCTGTCAGGCATAGAGACCGCTCAGCATTGGCCCGCTGGCCTGTCGCTCGGGTCTGGCTCCGCCCCCAGCGGGAGCCGGGAGCCAGGAGCCGGTTCGCAGTTCTTGGAGATTATCCCTCACCTTGGTGGCCTGTACCGAAGTTGGGCGGGTGACCGTGAGTGCCCAGGCCCTTTCCGGGCCAGAACTCAGGACTCTGGCCAGCGCAGACTCGACCTGCTCAGAGACAGACTCATGCCCCCAAAAGACGGGCATCCCAGAGGAGGCTTGGGGAAAGCACTGGACTGGGAGTACTCAGCGTCGGGCCTGCGTTGAACTCTGGCTCAACCCTTTACAGACTTTGTGACCTTGAACAAGCTGCTTTCCCTCCCTGAACCTTGGCTTCCTACTCAGATGGGGACTCTGGCGTGAGCGCTCTTGGTAAACGACTCCAACCCTGGGCTAGAAATGGATCACCTTTAGTCCAGAGAAGTTGGGAGCGGGATGGTATTATTATCCAGGTGGTATTATTGGGCATCCCGACCAAGGTAAGTCTGCATATATCCCTCACAATTGCTTCCATCCATGGCGTGATCATCTCGGGGAGGAGCCCCGGATACCCTCTAATCCACAGGTTTCAAAGGAGCTTACGGGGGGTGGGGGGGATCACAGGGTAGCTTAGTACAAATGCAGATCCCCGCGGCTCCCTCGGATCTGGAAGGAGACCAGGAAACCGCATGTTTAATAGTTTAGTTAACAGTGATCTGGCCAGGCTCAGTGGCTCACACCTGTAATCCTAGCACTCTGGGACGCCGAGGTGGGAGGATCACTCGAGCTCAGGAGTTCGAGACCAGCCTGAGCAAGAGCGAGACCCCGTCTCTACTAAAAATAGAAAAATTAGCCGGGTGTGGTGACACATGCCTGTAGTCCCAGCTACTCGGGAGGCTGAGGTAGAAGGACTGCTTGAGCCCACGAGTCTGAGGTTGCTGTGAGCTGAGCTGACGCCAACGGCACTCTAGCCCAGGCAACAGAGCGAGACTCTGTCTTGTGTGTGGCGGGGAACAGTGATCAAGTTAACAGTAGGTTTTGGTGGGGCGTGTCGACAAGTCACGCTTTACAAGATACTGTCATGAATTTTATAGAAGGAGCAACTGAGGCCCAGAGAGGTCCAGCCACCTGGACAAAGTCTCCTGACGAGTTGCCAACAGTCAGGATTCGAACCCAGGTCTCTGGTGTCCGGTTTCTAGCTTCCTGCTTCAAGCCCTAAACGGGAGAGGCCCTCTCCTCAGCGGGGTCGTGGACACTGGGTCCCGCCCACCAATTTTGGACCCGCCCCCAACATTGGAACCCGCCCACACACTGCTGGACCCGGCCCACAGGCTGTGGTAGACCACGCCTCCGGGCATAGGGCCCCCGCCCTCAAGCCCTAGTCCCGCTGGTGACGCCCCCAATCGGGCGGGCTATTTGGCTCCGCCTACGCACCGCCCGAGCTGGGTCCCTAAAGGCCAGCTCCGAGCATTCACCGTGTGCGAAAGTGATATAGTGCCGTAACCTTAAGGAAGACTGGCTGGTTCAGGCCCCCAGGGGGCAACGCCACACATATCCCCGCGCTTCCCCGCCAGTGGGCCTGCACGCATAGTGGGCGTGGAATTCACAGCCGCCCCACCCGCCCTGCAGGGGTCTCCTGGGAGGAACCCAACGGTGTTAGGAACTACGGAGTTGGGCTACAGCGTCTGCTCGAGCTCTTTCTCAGGTGCGCCGGTCCCGGAAGAGGTGCTTCCGAGGGAGCGCTCTGCGGGCTACGCACGTCCGGGAACCTAGCTCTGGGCTGTTTCTCCGGGCCGGTGGGCTGGTAGGGCAGTCCATCAGGCAGGTATGCGTTAGAGGTGGGGATCGGGATGGGAGCGCCTGGACTACAACACCCTCGAGACCTAGCCGGCCCCAATCCTGGTAAAGCAGATGGGGAAACAGGCTCGGAGGGAAGGGGCTTTGCCTTGGTCGTTAACTATGCCCTGCGTCGCTGGTAGGGAGTTTGTGTTCCCCCAACTTCAGGCCTCAGCTCCTCCTGGGACCGCTCACAGGTGCACAGAACCGTCTGTGTGTATGGCACACCTGGGTTTGGCTGCCTGGGACGGTTTCTAGCTGTGACCCTTTTGGAGCCTACTTGTCTCTGAAGATGTGGCACTTATCAGGTGCTCAATAAATGCTAGTCTGAACCTTTGTCTGGAAGTAAAGGGGAACACTAATTTTAAAGCTTGAAGTTAAACTCATGTGCGACAGTTTAAATATAAAATTGTCAGTGTTTTAGCTGGCAATTTATGCTGATGGATGGAATTAGGGGTTAAATGGGGGGAAATTTTCAACATACAAATCAATTACAATACATGGAAAATGTCAGAAGCAAAGCTCCCAAACAAAGGCAATCTCCTGCCCCTTGTAATGTTATTTAAGAGCATGTAATATGGAGTCCCTGTTGTCTGTTGAGCCAGCTCCCAGGCCCTTGATACTCATTGACTAATGCACTGTTTGCAATGGGGTGGTGTGATTCCCCCATTTTATGAATGAGGAAACAAATTCAGAAATAATGAGTTGCCTAAGGTCGCACACATTGGATCAAACACAGATCTGTCCTACCCCCAGACCTGTGCCCTGACGTACCACCAGCCTGTTAGCAGAGACCGAGCTACTGGCTCAGCCTATGCCTGCTAAAAAGTGAAGAAAACATAACTAGTCAAGACAAGACGAATCAAAAAAGATGGGTGAGGGTATAAATGGAGTCAAGGGAGTGACAGAACAAGAGCATGCCCTTTCTCACGCAGCGGATTGGTGGAAGTGGGGGGCTGGTATCACACAAGGTTCAACTGCTCTCCTCTTCCCTCCCCCAGGGTGACAACCACAGCTAAGGATAAGAGCCATTAGAGCCCTGTGACCTCTCCATCTCCATCCAGCTAGGGCCAGGGACCACTCTCAGCACCAGCCTCAGCAGCTGACATCATAAGGGAGACTTGGGAACCTGCAGAGTACTCTGCAGAGCCTTTCCCCAAGACATGGAGCTTTGGGGCCGAATGCTGTGGACACTCCTTTCTGGCCCAGGGAGGAGGGGAGGCACCTGGGGCTGGGCCTTCAGCTCATGGCAACCCCATTCGCCTCTGGCTGGGCTGTCAAGTGCCACAGAACTGGTCAGTCACTGGACTGGAGTCTTTGAAAAGAGAGGTATCCCTGAGGCCCGGGAATCCAGTGAGTACATCGTGGCTCATGTCCTTGGAGCCAAAACAGTTAAGTTCAGTGTTGTCGGGAGGGCAGGAAGAGGGAGGAGGGAGGACCTTGGGGAAGAGACATCAAGGCTTTTCTGCCTCCAGAGTACTTAGCTGAAACTAATGGGATTTTTCTGAAGAAATGTCTTAAGTAGATACTTATTCATTCATCCAACAAACTATTACAGCATGTGCCAGGCACTAGGGGTTCAGGGATAGACACCAGGAGGCTCGATATCAACTGTGTGACCTCGGGCAGGAACTTGCTCCCTTTGGACCCAGATGAGAGAGCTGGGCCTCCAGACCAGTGCTAGGCCCACATGCATTGTCCACATAAGAAACTTAGGTTGGGGCCCCTGAGAGCCAGCCACTCACATTCTCTATGGGGACAGTTTCAGAGCCTGAGGCCAGTACTTAGGACCCAGCCCCTGACCCCGCAGCAACTAAAGTGCATCCAAGAGCTGAGTAGCCACCGATTGCAGAGGTAAGCACCCACAGGTCAGACCTGAGCGTTCTGTGGGGAGCAGTGGTTCCCCAAGTTCAGGGAAGAGGAAGATGTCCAAGGACTAGGGAGGTGTTGGGGTGAGGGTGTGGCAGGAGGGGTCCAGGGTAGTAAATAGCAAGAAGGGAGGGAGAGAGGATTTTGGCCCAGAAATCCAGAGCACAGGAGACATGGGCTTGCCTAACACCTTTGACCACAAGTGTTATCTCTCAACTCAGGCATGGTTCTACTGGTCCAGACTCTGGCACTGATGACCACCTGACTGTTCCCTCTGTAGGATGCCTTTGCAGTACATCCTTGGGGAGTGGGACTTTCGGGGGCTCAATCTGAAGATGGTGCCTCCAGTGTTCATTCCTCGGCCAGAGACGGAGGTGAGTGTGCCACCAGGGCAGGGTGGGGCAGGATAGGGGATGAGGGTGAGGTTCAGGGTAGCTAACTTGCCCTAGACTACCTCCAGGGGGCACTAGGGCTCCATGACTGCTATCCTCAGGGGCCATGCTCTTCCAGACCTATCCCCTGGTTGACTGAGTTTGTGGGGCCAGTAGGATGGAGGACTTCTGTTGGCCCTCTCAGCTGTCATGTCTCAAGCCATCACCCCAGCTTCTAGGGCTGGCAGTGGCCAAGAGTGCCTCAAATGAGCCCCAAGTGCTCAGCCTATTTTTGCTATTTCCCTAGGAGCTCTCTTGCAGGCCTGTGGCCCACCCAACCCACAGGAAACAAAAGCCCTCCAGAAGTTTTTCGGGAAGCATGAAGGAAGTAGAGAGGATTCCTTCCAGCTGGGTATCTAGAGACCTGGTATCACCTGGTGTGACCTCTCTAGGCCCAGATGATGAGAGGATTGGGCCCCACTGCAGGGAATCTGTGACTTGCTGATCCTCTTAAGTCTGCTGTCTGGTCAGATAATTGCCTATGTCAGTCCCTGCTAGGACTAGGGATGTGTGGCTCAAGTATGCTGTCCCATGGTGAGGCACCCTGATCCTGGAAAACATGCTTTCTATGGCCCTTCTTGGACTTTCCCCTGATCTTGTAGGTGGCAGAGCTGTGAGCCAGAGAGGGCAGACCAGGGATGAGGCTAGTTAGAAGATAGTGGGCAAGCCAGAGGGCACGAGGTTCTGAGAAGGAGTGTTTCTAGAAAGACACCTAGGCAGGCACATAGACATTCCTGGGAAAGGGCAGGCTCCATCCACCTGCCCCAGCCAGGGGCCCAGAGCCCCTCCTCACTCTCCTAGCCTCTGTCCCCTAGCCAACAAAACCTCTGAACCCTCTCACCCCCACATCATGTGGTTGGGAGGCCAGGTCCTTGCCTAATTGCCTAGTGTCAGGGCAGAGACAGTAGGGAATCTGAGGCCTTGCTGATTCACAGGCCGTCAAGGAGGGGAGCATGCAGGGAGCACTTGGACTTCCTGACTCCTAGGTCAAAGCCCCACACCTCACATGGGACTGCTCTGTCTGGGATTAGCATGTCTTGGGATGAGTTACAGAGACCTAGAAAAAGATGTGGCCTGCCACCTGCAGGGTTTTGGAAAGCTATCCTATGACTCCCCCAAACATGCAACCTCTGGCCAGGAAGTTACTTGCCATCTCCTGAAGCTGCCCAGGGTCAGGGCAGCTATCGTGGTGACCTTCAGGTTCCCTCAGAGCTGACCTGGCAGTAGCCATGTACTCTGGAGTTCTGAGTGTCAAGTGTGGACTTCTGGTTCCCATGTGGCCCCCCCTTCCTGGCCAGCAGAGCAGATCCACTGCAAGGGGGAGGGGCGGGGGCCCTGTGATTGGAGGCCAGATCCTCGCCTCACTGTACAGACATTTCTGAGAACTCAACAGGTTCACCCCAATGTGAAGCCACACTGGGGGATGCCTTACCAAGAATTCAAGAGGACGTGGCCTGTGGCAGGGAGTAGGAAGAATGGGTGCAGGGGAGGGATCATGGTACCTTCATTCTCTCTAGCCATGCAAGGGTGGTTTCTGATGATAGGTGCAGGAGTCTGAAGTACAAAGCTGTAGGCAGCATGTGGCCCAATGAGTTGGATTTTCCCTGGGGGCGAGAAGGTGGCTCAGGCTGCAGCTTGGCAGTATGTACAGTAGGAAACTCAAGGCTGGGGGCGTGAGCTGTTCCCACCCAGCCTGGTGGTGAGGCTGTGTAGGATGTGGGAGGCTTAGGGCTTCATCTGTCATCAGCTTGGGGAGGCAGTGCCCTCTCCCTGGGGTTGCCCCACGAGGGATGTGATCCTAATAGAGGTTGCTTGTAACACTCAGGTCCTGCTGAGGCCTTGGGCCAACTCTTGAGGGAGTATGGCGTCCATGTGGGGCAATGGCTCCAGGCAGAGACAACAACTGCCTGCCCCCTGCCTCCTTCCCACATGCCTCTGCCCTTTCGCCCCAGCCTGTTCTTGGATTCTTCCCATGTTCACCCAGAGGAGGTATCCTAGCCCTGTGACCAGCTTGGCTTTCAGTCTCCCCAAAGAGCCACCAGCATCAGACTGAGGGAGGCTCTTCACTGGGTGAGGAAGAGAAAGTTTCTGGACTTCTTGGGGTGTTCTCCACCCTGCCACACCCCGCTCTTGGTCCCACAACCAAGATGAGCCTCCTGTGGTCTGGAGTGTAAGGGAAAGCAAGAGGCTACTGGTGGTGGTGGGGCCCCAGTCTCTCAGCTTCACACCTTGCCCAAGGTGGTCATTTACTTATGTGGTGTGTGTCTCTGAGGTTGTGGCTATCTGTGAGGTGGCTGGCTGAGGGGTCATTCTCCAGCCAGAGTAGGTCTGTCTATGACCAGAAAACCAAGGGAGGCTCACACCCCTGACAAGTCCTGGTCACCCTGCCGGCCTCACCACTGAGACCACAGGCTCTCAGCCGCAGCCCTAAACTCTGTGCCAGTCCCAACCCTGCAGGCCCAGCTTGCTACAAGTATCTGACGGTCTCCAGTAGTGCCTGGCCCAGAGCTGGTGGGAGTAAGTGAATGGAAACCTTCCTGCTGGAGCTGGACTCCCTCACCCATAGACAGTAGCTTGTTTGGTGCTGAAGGGGCTGGGAACAGGGAGGGTTGGTCCTGCTGGCCAAGTTCTGCTTGCCTTGAACTTGCTACCCTTGGGGTAGATGAAATTTACTACTGGGATTGTGGGGCCCAGAATGATGAGATGTATTTTGGAACTCGGCACTGGGGAGCTTTTGTGGAAAATGGGTCTGAGTGATCTGGAGCCCTCTGCTCCATTGGGCCTGGCTGATGGCGTTGGAGGTTTGGGGGGACTTAGGAGTGTGAAACTCAGAGGGTAGCTTCTAGGACACAGAGCGCTTACCCAGCACTTGGAAAGTAGCCAAGAGGCCCCTCTGTAGGCCAAGCCCTGACAGTTTGGGGCACACTACAATGGGTCGGACCCCAGGTCTTCCCATCCTGGAGTCTGATGGAAGAGGCAAACTTCATCCTAGACCTTAGACTCAGGGTGGGAAAAGCTGTGATAGAGAGAGCGTGGCCAGGGCTTGAGGAAGGCTTTCTGGAGAAGGTGGGCCTCTTTTCAGATGAGAGAAGTCACCCACTTGCTGTCCCCCCACCCAATTCCCTGAACCAATCCTGCCTAGGAGCTGTGATCCCGGGAGTCCTGAGCCTCTGGGTAGTGCCTCTGCCCAAGTCCAAAGGCATGCCTTTGAGAAGAGGCCGCACTGTCCTTTCCCTGCTCCACACCTGGCTACTTGGCACCCCACTCCACTGCTGGTTAGGAACATTTTGTCCATTGGAGAGCAGCAGCCCTCCACCCCTCACCCCTACCCTATGTTGGCTTCAATGCACAGTCCCTGCAGGCAGCAGATGGGTGGGTGAGACTTGAAATCCTCTTGTTTCCAAAGTAACAGTGTCTGAACATGTCATCCTCCCGCTAAGGCAGGTACAGTGCAGTTAGGCACTGCCACCACACCCATGCCCGTTTACCCCCTGACCTGTGTGTGCCACAGCTCCTTGCCAACGCCCTGCCAAAGAAAGGAATTCCCTGTCCCTTTTGCCTAGGAGCTTCCTTGGGGCCTCTCAAGCTCAGCTTGAGGAAGCTGGGGACGCACTGGCCCTTGATTTTTGGTCACCATGAGCCACAGACCAGGCTCAAGGTGAACCTTGACACCGGGGCCTCAGTTTCCTCATGACCAGTTGTGAGAATCCATCAGGTTATTACAGGGAAAGCTCTGGGAGCAGGGCTAGGCACAGGAGGGGTGACCAGGAACTATCAGGGTTCATAGCATTTCTGTGAGCACAAAATGGGAGGACACATGTCTATAAGGGGCTTAGCTGGGAATTATTGAATACTTCCTGTCCAGTAGGTATGGGATAGGTGCTTCATAAATGTGGTTCTGTTTGTTATCCTCAACTGTGGTCAATTTTGCAGATGGGGAAACTGAGGCATGGAGAGGCAGGGTGACCTACTCATGGCCCCAGCTGACATGAAGGTCAATCTGGCTTTGGTCACCTCCCTTTCCTACATTTATTCACACCAGGGCTAACTGCTTGGGCCTCTCTGCCAAGACCCACAGGGGCCAGGTTAGCACCAACTCTGATCCAGACCCCTCTCCCTCACAGGAGCTGGTTGAATGGCTGCTGGAGGAGGTAGCCCAGAGATCCCATGCAGTGGGAGCCCAGGGAGGCCCCCTCATTCTAGAGGTGGGCTGTGGATCAGGAGCTATCTCCCTTGGCCTGCTGAGCAAGCTTCCCCAGGTGAGCCACCTCCACCCTACTCTGGGTAGACTGTGACTGACACTCACTGTCCCTTCCATTGGTCCTTCCCCTACATCCCTCTGCTAGAAGCACTTGAAGGGAAGCAACCAGACAAGGGAGGACAGGGCTGTCCCCAGCCCACCGTGGTCACAGACTCTAACTCCCATTCCCATCTGTCTGGTTCCCATCCCTGGCCACAGAGAGGAAAAAGCTTTTGGGTATTTCCATCCTCTTCTGGTGGGGAGTTGGAAGAAGGTCCCTAGGTCTGGAATCTCCCAACACTTTGTCTCCCACATACCCTTCATTTGTTCTTGGAACAGAGCCGAGTCATTGCTGTGGATAAGGAGGCGGCCGCCATCTCTCTGACATGTGAGAATGCTCAGAGGTAGGTGGGAGAACCAGAGAGCCAGCATGGGGGAGTCGGACTTCGGGGCCTGATCTCAACCGCTTGTTTAGGTATCAAACCCACCAATGTCTGATTTCTACTCCCAAGAGAGGGGAGACAATGGCGCAGCCTGGCGTGGGTCCCACAGGGTTATGAAAAGCACTGGGTATCTTGCCACTCCAAGAAACATTCTCGATTGCTCCCCTTCCTTGTAGCCATGGGTAGGGGTCTACCCCACATGCTCACTGCCACCTTCCCTTCTCTCCAGGCTTCAGTTGCAGGACAGAATTTGGATCGTCCCCCTCGATGTGACCTTAGGTATCCTCCCTCACCCATGTTCCCTGAGGTAGGGATCCTGGATACAAGTGCTGCCAGTGGACAAGGCTCTCCATGGAGAGGGAGGGAGGGCTTCCCCAGCAGACAGACACAGCGGCTCAGACCAGTCCTTGCTGAGGACAGACAAGCTGCTGTTGCCCCCTGGGCTGACCTGACCCATGAGGGGACCAACCACAGAGACCCTCTGGATCCCCCATAACATTAGTTTAAGGGCTTGATTATTGACAAGAGATAAACAGAAGCATAAAAAAGCTTTTAGGACTGAAATACTTTAATGCCCTCCCCGGCCCTGCCTGGCCTGGGAAGAAGAGACCTGGGCACTGCACGGCTCTGCTGCAGCCTTTACAGTGTCCTCAGGTTTCTAGCTCCAGTTCTAGCTCCGTCACTTCACCCATGAGATCCATGAGCTTCATGTGCCCCTCCATGGAGTGTCATACACCTGGTGTACCTACCACCTGGCACAGGCCGGAACCAGTAATCAGAGCCATCAGGAGTCAGCTGACTGAAACCAGGCCTGCCCTCCACATACTCTCGGTCCATGTTGGCTGTGAGGCAGAGTGTGGCAAGGCGAGTGGAGCTGCAGAGGAGGAAGGCTCTTGCTTTGCCCAGGAGGGCTTTCTGGAAGTGGCACAACAAGGAGGTTTTTGACAGGAAGAAGAGCGGGCAAGGACATTCTAGGTGAAGGGCTGCCATGTCAGAGCATGTACACTACAGGCCAGGCTGCTGGCTGGGGACCCTGGGCACTAGTTGGCAAGTCTGTCTCTGGTTCAGAGACAAGCCCAAGGTGTGGCTTGTAGGGAGGGATTACCCAAGGGACATGGTGGTAGGTGGAGCCACCACCCTTTACTTCTCAATGGGCCAGTCCTTGTTGTGTGTCCCCTTCTTTGACCACAGAAGGGAGTTGGACACACCTTTTGCCCTGGGGCCCTGTGGACCTGATCATCAGCAACCCTCCCTACGTCTTCCACCAGGACATGGAGCAGCTGGCCCCCGAGATCCGCAGGTGCTGGGTGGGGTGGGACCAGGAGGCCAGGCCTGAGAAGGCCTAATGGGATTGGTGTGCCCTTAAGGACCATACCATCTGGAAGGATGGGGGTGGGTGTGGAAGTGGGCAGTGGTGTTGAGAGGGTGCACTCCGGAGACCACAATCCTACCTGGGTTCACAGCTTCTGCCTTCCCACTTGAGACAGCAGACAGCCACTGGACTTCTCTGAGCCTGTTTCCTGCCCCTGAAAATAGACCTTACAGAGGACTCAGGGGCCTTAGGGAGGACTCAATGATGACTCAAAAGCATCGGACACAGTGGAGGGCTCATAGCAGGTGCTCAGTACATGGGTGCATCATTTTATGGAAGACTGAGGCCCAGAGAGGGAAGGCGTCTTGTCTAATGTCACATGATGCCTTAGCAGAAAAGCTGGGACTAAAATCCTACTCCAGGCTTTGCACCAAGCCATCCTGCTCTTACACAGGGACTGAAGAACAGGGATAGCCCAGGAGCCCCTGGGTGGGACAACAGTAGCATGGGTTGGGGTGCTGGCTGTCTCTTTCCAGGCTCTCAGGAGTAGTCAGGGCTAGCTCCAGACCTCCCAGGCCAAGAACAGGAGCAGCCAAGCAGCCTTGCTGTGAGGAGACTCTCATGCCCTGGAGCTGTCAGTCAGTAGGATTTAGCAAACATGCCTGGCAGTGCCTGTGGGGTGCTGCCCGCAGGAGGTTGGGGAGTAGGAGCTGCCATCCATTTGGGGGCCATCTCCTCTGACTTGCCTCTCAGCCCTGAGTGTAGTTTCAGAGGCCCCCCTTTGAGGATGCCCTCCCCAGCTCCTCTATACTTTTCAGACATCCCCTCCCTCAAGCTCTCACCTCCCCCTTTTTTCCCATTCAGCTACGAAGACCCAGTGGCCCTGGACGGTGGGGAAGAGGGCATGGACGTCATTACTCACATCCTGGCCCTGGCACCCCAGCTCCTGAAGGACTGTGGGTATGGATGGGACAGGTCTCCTGGGTCTGTCCGCAGCAGCCTCCTCCATTCCCAGTGTGTACTGGGCATGCCCTGGCAGTCATTCTGCCCCCGCCTGACCCAGGCAACCCAGAAGCACGGGTCCCAGCCCTGTCTGCCTGAGCTAACCCATTTTTCCCCCGGTGTAGAAGCATCTACTTGGAAGTGGATCCGAGGCACCCAGAGCTTGTCAGCAGCTGGCTTCAGAGCCATCCTGACCTATACCTCCATCTTGTGGCCGTGCGCAGGGACTTCTGTGGGAAGTGAGGCTCTGTCCCTACTCATCCCCCATAGCCACACTGGTCTTTCCACCGGGGCCATCCACAGTCCCAGCTGTGGGGAGAGTGTGTTCTTGCTGCTCATTCCTTGGAGCCCGGAAAGTAACCAACCCCTTGTCCCTGTCTCCTCAGGCCCCGGTTCCTGCATATCGAGCGATCTGGGCCATAGCGTGGCTGTTCTGTCGGCCTGGCCAGGGGCCCAGCCTGCCCGAGGGCCTGGCTGACCCTTCTGGGACTGCTGCTCGGAGGGAGGTGGATGGTGCTTTCCAGGTGCTTATGGCATTTCCCGTGGTTTTGTTATTCCCCATGTTCTACATTTCTGGGACACTTAAGGGTAGAAACAAGGGTGGGGGTGTCCTTCCTGAGGTGGCAAAGAGCAGGGACATCCACAGTGTGGCTCAGGAGCTGGGCAGACCCAGGTTCCCAGTCTGGCTCCATCACATCAGTGAGGCCAAGGGCAGGTTGCTCAGGGTGTCTGTTGGTGAAATTGCTATGGATATTAGGACACAGGCCAGTAAAGTATCAGAAAACTGACAAATGGTGAACTATTGTTTTTGTTGCCATGATTTGTGGGTCCCCTGACCCCTTACCCCTAAGTGGTGCTGGGGGTGGGAGCTTCCTTCTGGAAGGAAGGAGAACTGGCTGTCAGTCCCCTGCATGGCAGAGGGTGTAGAGGTGCTACGTGGAGGATGGCACGTGGGCACTCATTCCTGGCCTGGGACACTATGGGGACTGGCTCACTCCCAAGGGTCGCCTTAGTCCTCCACTGCCCTGGGTACACTTTGCACACACTCTCCTCACCAGACCTGGGCTCTGGCCACAGGAACCTCATCTGAGCTTTAGCTTAGGGATCACTGCCTGCTTCCTGGAGGGAATGAGGCTAAGGGTCCTTACCACACAGTTCTGGGGTTGTGCAGGACTTGTGTTTACTTTTTAGTCACATAGCTTTTATCTAAAACATCCCTTCTGAATTGACCTTGGGGTTTCAAATAACTCATCTGTCCCTGGTTGGGGCTGGGAAGAGTAAGAAGCCAAGACAGTAGGCACAGGGTTGTGACCTCTACCCCAGCTCTGGGCTCTGGTCTGTGCACACTCATGGCTACTGGGAGGCCTGAAGATTCAGCCCTCCTGTCAACAGCGGCAGGAAACCTCTCGGTTAGCAGGTGCTGGTATGAGCCTGCCTCAGGGGGTTCCTAAGGAGCATGGCAAACCAGGCTGGCTCATTCTCCAGACTTCCCCCTGCTGCCCCAGCACATTCAAGGGCCTGACCCAAGTTGCAGTAGCCAGAGGCAGTGTGGTCTGGTGGGCAGCATCCTCTGCTAGAACCAGGAGAGCTGAGTTCCAGGGCTGTGTCTTGCAGTGGGACTTTGAGGCAGCTCCTTTCCCTATGAGAAGCTGGCTCTTCTGAGTCCAAGACCAACACAGAGTGGCAGCCTCATTTTACTCGTCGTCAGCCAAGTGGAGTATGCATGCTGACGTTGGAATGCCCACTCTCCAGTCGGGGAGACCAAGATGCAAAGGAAGACATGGCCTGCCTGAGATTTCATGATACGAATTGGCCAAGTGGAGACAGTAAGGTCCTTGCCTTTGGGAGGGAGTCATCCCTGGCCTGAGTGTTGCCCCCCACTGTGGCTGGGGCAGGGTACGTTTTCCTTGGCAGAGGCCAGGCTATAGCTCCCAGGGCCCTCGTGTCCTGCCCCATGCCCAGCCCCAGCTGTGTGGATCCTGAGCTGCCTTGGCTTCATGTGAGGGGAAGCCCATGGCTGCTCTAGAAGGAACCTGGGAGGGCAGGGTGGGGCATGACGAGAGCAAGGCTCCCCACTTCCTGAGCCCCTGTGCTCTCAGACCTTTGCCTGTCACCTCCTCATCAATATCGCCCTTTCTTTCCTCCTGCCTGTTCCCTTTGGCTCTCTCTGTCTTCGGCAGCATCTCAAGGCAGCTGCCCTGACCTCCTAGCAGTCTGTGCCCTCTTTGTCCCACAGCCTGGGCCACATCTCAGCCAGTGCTGGCTTCCCTGGTGGTCTCAACCTCCTAGTCTCAGGCCCGTTACTGAGGGAAGGCCTTGGCGAGCATGTGGGCATGGCACTCCAAGAGAGTGCAGTGATGGAGAGTGACTGTAGGAGCAGCTGGGGTCACTGGAGCAGGAGCCACCCTTGGGGACAACTTCCTGCCCAGACAAATGTGGGACTTGACTCTGCTGGGAAAAAGATCCAAGCCAAGTGGACTGTCAGGGTGGGGCCTCAAGCCTGCAGTCGCTGAATTGATTGGGCCCCGGACATTGAGCCCTGATGCTGGAGACACACCAGCCTGAATTTAGATCCCAGGGTCTTTCCCTTACAAGGATGTGACCTTGGGCAGATGAATTCACATCACTCAGCCTTGGCTCCGAGACTGAGAAATGGGAAAAAGTGCTTTATTTTATAGGATGGTTATGAGGAGCCTGTGGGATGTGCCTTTCTTAGCACATTGTGGGTGTTTTCTTTGCCTACCTCAGAGGGAGGACATGGGGAGGGAGGGCCCTGTACCCTCATATGTCCATCTGGTGCTTGACACCAACATAAGGCAGGCAGAGACACTGGGCAGTGTGGAAAGGAGGGAAGGCAGGATTTCGGTCTTGGGCTCTTGACTCCTCTCTGCCCTCTGGAGTGGGAGCCAAGAGGCTGGTAGCCTGGCAGCCCCCATCTCCCCTCAGTCCCGCCTCACCAGGGCTTGAGTGCACTAAGGCCCAGCCAGGGTAGCCAGTGGCTCTAGCTTAGGGAAAGCCAGGCTCACCTGCCCTATCCCCTCCTTTGCTCCCGAGGCCAGAGCCAGAGACAGAGCTGCCTCCTCTGGTACATGTCAGGGAGCCCTTGCAGGCAGAAGGGGAGGAAGACGTGGAGCTGATGGTAGAGTCCAGGCTCTGCAGGCCCCTGAGGCCTTGAGGGACGTGTCTGCTACCCACCCAGCTTCCTTCAGCCAGAGCCCAGATCATGGGCAAGGGTGTAGGGGTAGCTGTTTGATGTACTCAGGGAAAGTAATTCTGTCCCTTCCTCTGACAGTTAGGGACACTGAGACTTGCCTCACAGTTGGATGCTTTTCCTAGCTTCCCGCAGGGCTCATCTAGCTGCTTTATTGAAATGTGCCCCCCAAGTCCCTAACTCCAAGAAACTTACCCTTTTCTGCTCTCCTACCCCCACCTGGACCCTGGGCCATCAACTGCTCCCAATTCCTGTCCTAAACCCTTGGCTGGCTCCCCATGACAGTGTAGTCTCTGTGTCCTACAGAATCCAATTCTGAAGGGGGAGGCGGACAGCTGTGGGAAAGGCCTTGGGGACCCCTCCCAAGGCCCCGCCAGTGCTCTGTGTAAGCTGCCATCAGAAGAAAGGGTTCCACTGCTGACAAGGTTTGAAAACTGGCTTGAGGTGGGAAACCCTTTGACCTCTGCAGACCAGCATGTCTTTCTCGATCCATCTTCAGATTCTTTTTCCACTTGCCCAGGACTTCAGCCTCCCTGCAGTAGCCTTGACTCCCTGAACACACCTTCCCTTTGCCTGGGCAGTGCATCCATCAAGAATGCCCTGGCCCACCACTGCCAGTCCAAATCATCCCCTCCTCCAAACTCCAACACAAGTGCTATCTCCTTTTGGATACCTGCTCTGACCTTGTGTTCTCCCTGCATCCCCTAGCCCATAGCTCTGCCGGCACCAATGACATTCTGTCCCATGCATTCAGAAGTCTTCCCATCCCCCTCATCTCTCTGGGGCCCCTAGTGGGCCTGGTACACCCAGTTCAGTAGATGTCTACCAGACAGTGTATGCATTTTCTAGACTAGTGTTGGGACTTCCCATGTGACCCACATCTGACCTGATGGCCCACGTATTCTGGTCAGGAGAGAGGAAGCCATGAGGGCTGGCTTCCTGCCTGGGCCAGGCAGCTGTTCAAGTTGAGCTATGGGTGCTTTGAGGGCTCAAGTGCACCTGATCCCTACACAGCAACCACGCCAGGAGAACAGGCCGTCCTTGGCAGCAGCAGGTGGAGGCACCAGGTTTCCTGGAGCTCTTGGCCCCAGCCAGCCCTCAGCCAGGGTGTTGGCTAAGATAGCAGCCTGATTCCCCCCCAGTGACCCCTCAGGCCTCCTGGACTGGACTAGGGGCTGGCAAAGTAACTCCCACTCCTCCTTCTCTTGTAGACAGAATAATGGCCCCCAAAGGTGGCCATGTCCTAATCACCTAAACCTGTGACCATGTTACCTTACACAGCAAAAAGGACTTTGCAGATGTGATTAAGGATTTTGAGATGGAAAGATTATCCAGGATTATTCAGGTAAGCTCAGTGTAACTGCAAGGGTCTTTATGAGAAGGAGGCAGGAGTGTTAGTGAGAGATGTGACAAAGGAAGCAAAGGTCAAAGTGATGCAATTGCTGGAGGAAGAGCCATGTGCCAAGGCATGCAGACAGCCTCTTCTGCCCTAGAACCTCAAGAAAGAATGCAGTCCTGCCAATACCTTGGTTTTAAGCCCAGTGAAACCGATTTTGGACTTCTGACTTCCAGAATTATGATAAATTTGTGTTGTTTTAAAGGCACTTTGGTGGCTGGAGTGCTCCATAACAAACACCTACAAATGAAAATGGCTTTGGGATTAGAATTTGGAAATGGGCAGGGGTTGGGAGAATTTTGAGAAACATGATAAATTGCCTTGGATACCTCTCTGAGAGGTGATATGGCCAGGGTATGGGGCTTCCTGCCCGCCTCAACCTGCAGACCCGAACTGCCCAAGCCCCTACCCACGTCTCACCATGTTAGGAGAGAGCTGGCCCTTCCTCGGAGAAAGAGGACTGGAAGATTGAGCAGGGTGGGTCCCAAAGAGGCCCCAGTGGCCCAGACACTGGGAGTGGGTGGGGAATGGGACTGGGACTGGCGGGAGAGAGCCCAAGGCTGTCCTCCATGGCCCATCTCCAGTGGCATGGGGGCCACCCAGGCCTTCAGAGAGGACCTCAGAGATTGGATCCAAGTCTGTTCCTGGCCCCCCATGGAGTTATATGGCTGGCCCAGCACCCCTTGAGTGTGTGAGAATGAATAGGAGCCCCATACTCTCTTAACTTGCAGGTATCACATTGTAAAATGAGCATAGTAGCCCCTAACTTTGAGCTGATGGGTCTGACCCCTTCATGTAAGCTGTAGAGGGTTGGGTTCATTCCAGCTGCCAAGCAGTGCCCAGTTCCTGCTCTAGGCCCAGGCAAGGATATGTCACCATTCTGTCCCTAGGGTGGAATCAGGTCATCCCTGGGGTTCTCAGCCTCCTGGTCCCTAACACTGAAGTGGGCAACTGGTACCCTTGACCCTGTCCCTGTCAAGGTTGGGATAAGGACCTCACTCTGGAGGTATCATCCCACCTGGCCAAGGCTTGGGTTCCTGAAGCCACAGTTCTAACCCAGGAGCCACATGGAGAGCTACTGGGAGGCTGGAGATGGGCTGCTGTGCCTCATGCTGGGTTTGAGAGCTGAGAAGCTGGGGGACAGTTTGGACACCTGGGCTTAAGGGTCAGTTAGGCCCCAAATCAAGAGGACCTATTTGTACTGGAAGAGGTGGATTATGGCAAGACTCATGTCCAATCCCTGATTCTCCTTCCCAAACAGAGGGAAGAGGCTTACTTGAGGTAACACAGCACTTTCCTCCTGACTCTTGGTACAGTGCTCTTAGTTCCCATTGCTTCCAGGAGCCAAGGTCAGTTAATTAGGTGGTGCTCATATGTCTCTCCTTGTAGCTCCTAAACCCAGGGATTCTGGCACATGAAGCCCTCTGAGCAAGGTTCATGAGCAGATGTCAGCCACATTAGCCCAGGTGTAGCCCCTGTATGTGTGTGGACAGATCTGTGTCCCATCTGAAGCCCAGTAGCTATGAGAGCAGGTTTCCCACAGAAACCCTGATGGCACAGATGAGTGGGTGCCTATCCCTCTGAGGGGACTGGCCCCCACCTCCTGGCCCTCAGGGGCCTCCCCAGGTGTCTGGAAGGACCTTTGGGCATCTTTGGCCTCATAACTAGGAATGAAAAGTATAAGCTACAAATTCTAGGGACCTCTTTTCTTCCAAAGACACCACCCCCACCCCCAACAGTCCCGCAATAAAATGATCAGGAAAGGCCAGTTTTACAGTTCACAAAGTAAAAAGGGCAGGGGAGCCCACCTTGACCTCACTGGGAGCTTGAACTGGGCTGACCCCCTGGCCCCAACCATGGCTAAAGGGGGAAGGTAAGACAGCTTAGAGCAGCCTTGCCCCATGGTAGGCAGGCCTGGCCAGATGGCCCCCTTCCCAGGGGCTGGGGTCTCCTGAAGAGACTCTGCCTCTCAGAGCAGGGGATGTCACACTTTTGCCCCTGCTGTACCAGGTCTGCAGCCCTCTGCTGGGGCATGTGGCTGGGGCAATGAGGGGATTAGGTATCCCACCCTACTGAGCCTAGGGAGCTGGTTGTCAGGGCTTGAAGCACTCAGAGATCCCAGTGCTACAGATAAGGATGTTGAGGCTCAGTAGGGCAGGGGCAGAGCTGGGGCTTGAGCCTGGGTCTTTTCTTTGGCTCCTGGCCACCAGCCCTTCCTCTGCCACCTGAAGACCCCCACCCCGCCTTGCTTTCTAGGAATAGTCTGCCTGCCCAGAGAGGCAGCCAAGTCCCTCTGCTGTTCCTGGAAGTCAGTGTGAGGCTGAGCTACCTGAGCAATCAGAGGAAGCCCTGCTGGAGCCTCGCTTGCCCTTGGACCTTGCAGCAGAGGGAGGGATCCGGGCGGCCCCACTGGGCTTTCCTCAACTTCCCTGCCTCTTGAGTTCCTGCTGGCCACTGGACCTCAAGTAGCTGCTTTGCATTTATTAGTTTTAAATCTCACTCAGCCCTACAGGTGGGGTTTGTAATCATCCTACGTTGTGGCTGATGCCATCAAGACTCAGCAGGGAGCAGTCAGGGGTCAGTTGCCACAGCCACATTGGAAGGGAGGATGGGGCTGCCATTGATGCCCATTTGGCACTGAGGCCAGCATAGCTAGGTCCTGAGCTGTTCCCTACAGAGCTCAGTGCAGAGGTTACCTGGGCCTGTGGACTCCTGGAGCAGGGGTTGCCAGGACTGTCCCCAGAGTGCTTTCTAGAAGACCTGAAGCTGCCCTGATGGGCCCTTCTCCTGAGGTGCATGCAGCACAGGGGCAGGGCCTCAGTCTCCAGGGAGATGACACTGAGCAGAAGGGCCTGTAAAATATGGAGCTTGAATGGTGCATCCTGAGCCAAGTGCTTCCAGGGTTATTTAACTCAACCCTCATGACATCCCATAAGGCGGAGGCTGGGAACTCTCATCTTACAGATGAGGAAACCAAACTGAGAAAGGCTAGGGACCTTGCTCGTACGCTGGCTGAGCTGGGATTCTGGCACAGGCTGAGTGACCCAGAGCCTGAGGCCTTGGTCATCACACCAGGCATGAGGAGGGGAGGACACAGGACAGAGATATACCAGGCAGTAGGGATAGTCTGGGCAAAAGCCTGGAGGCCAGCAGACATGTGGCAGGGATGTGTAGGGACGAGGTAGTGATGGAGGGTGCCCTTGGCTGAGCTCCAAATGTATTTCTGGGACCAGAAGCCTAAAAAGGCTTTTGAGCTGAGTTATAGGGTCAGGTAGGCATTGAGGCTGCGCTCTCTGGCTGCCAGGAAAATGGGGCTGGGACAGGAGGCTACAGCTGTCCAGAGTCTGCAGGCGGCTAGGGGCTATAGCAGTGGCATCAGGCATTCTGGAACTGAACTGGCTCACAACCATTGCCGAGGGGTTGGATGTGGGGTGTGGGGTGGCCAGGACCACGATGGGGTCCAGGACTCTAACTGGGACCTGAGAGGAATGGGGCCACCCTGAGCTGGACACTGGGGTGCTCTTGATAGTCAGTGAGCTTGACAGACTATCCCAGAGGCAGTGTCATGGGTGTCTGGAGATCCAAATGTGACCATGTGGAGACACAGTCCAGAGGCAGCCCTTGAGGTAGAGTTGGGAAGACCACCCTCCCAGGCCTGAGTGCTGTCAACAACAGTAACTAGGCGTCTACCACGTTAGCTAGTGCCTGGTGTCATGCACACTTTGTCGTAAATCCCAGCCCTCCTGCTTCAACCCCCCTTTCCTAGCAGCCAGAGAGAACAGCCTCAATGCCTACCCGACCCTATTTGATTTTGGTCCTAGCACATCAAGGACATCTTCCTTGGCCCACCGTACAGATGAAGAGACTGAGGCTTAGCCTGCCCAAGGTCACAAAGCCGGAAAGTGGCCATGATGGAGTTTGAACCTAGTCCTCTGACATTCCAGCCAGGCGTGGAGTGAACAGGCCACAGAGGCCAACTGCAGCCCAGGACCTTAACTCCCAGGGAGGACCCATCAGCTGGTTAGGATGCCCCCAGGGCCAACATGGGCTTCCAGAACAATGGGGAAAGTGGTGAATCAAACAAAAAGCACAGGATGGACTGAGCTTTCTCCCAGCCACCCCTAGATGCCAAATTTTCACACCCCACACAGAGGGGCCAGGCCAGGAGCCCTGGTGTAGGGGAGGAGAGACAGTGAAAATGGCTGCTACTGACACTTTCACATACTCCAGATGTGGGGTGGGACTGACAGACACCCAGACCCTGGTTCCAGACTGACAGGTGAGTGAGGAAGATGAGTTCCCATCTCAGCACGGGGGTATGTGAAACCTGCCGTGTCAAGGGAAGCATTTCAGGTCCCTAGGTCTGGAAGTTTCCAGGAAGAGGCACTGGATGGATATGTCTTAAAAACCCCTCTTAAAGGCACTCCACAGCTCAAGAACTGACTGTAGCTCCCTGCTCTTTCTGCCTGCACTGAAAGCTGTGGTCTCTTCCTCATTCTGCCCAGCCCTCCTGCCCCAGCCCCTTAGAGCTGTGGAGCTCATTCTTTCAAACCAAGTTTCATGTGCAACTCAAATATGTATTTTTAAAAAGATAAAAGAATCTCGTTGGCATAAATGTATTTTGCAAGTTAAAATTCTTTCTTAACATAAAGTCCATCAAGGCAAACAGCAAGGAACACAAACATTTGAAGTGGGGGCTGGGATAGGAGTTGCAGTCTTAGTGTTCAGTTTCTTCCGGTGTTTGATTTTGGTAGCACATGACCAAAAGTGACCCCTGATTCTCACAGGTAAGCGGTTACAAATGGTAGCAGTGTTTCTGAAGCCCCCCTGCAGTCTCTTTGATTGACAGGGACAGCAGGAGAAGCTTTATTTCAAGCTCAGCACAAACCCTGTTCCCTGAGCACATGAGGAGGATTCTAATGTGTCATAACTTGGCACTGTGCCATTTGAGTCTGCGTGATTTTTTTATATTGGGATTTTTTTCAATGGTTAAAAATATAAAAGAAAAAAAGGAAGGAAAGAGAAAGAGAGGAAGGAAGAAAAAAAGAGAAGGAACTCATGTGGGATGGGGCATTTGGGGCAGGCACCCTGATGCACCCACAGGACCACTCCTGCCCCAGAAGCCTGCTCTGACTATTCCGCCCCCGCCACGGCCTGGCCTGGAGGCTCCCAGTACCTCCTTCCCGCCCAGCAGCTGTCACAGCAAGTGAATCTGGGCCATGTGCTCCTGAAAGGTCCCAGAAGTCCACAGCCTCCGCCTGGCTCCGGCCTGGGCTCTCCAGGCACTCAGTCCCTGGTCTGGGGCAGGGAAGAAAGCCCCAAGCAGGAGACACAGGCTAGGGCTTCCCCCAGCCCTTGGTGGTGCCTCCAGGAACGGAAAGATTGGGGAGTCCTGTGCCCCTGAAAGCCTGGAGTTTCTCTGGTTCTAGGTACCTCCATTTCTGGGAACTGGCTGTGCTTTAGAAAGAGAAATGAGAAGCAAAACCCTAGGGCCTCTGCATCACCCGCCCTTTCTGTCTTCCTTCCGCTGAGTCACAGCTGAGAGCCCAATACCTCAGCCTCTCTTAGGGCCACCGGGTGGGGTGAAATTCAGGGTCTGGTGAGGATACAGCAACTGGGATGAGTCCCCTTTTCCTGCCAATATCCTCTGCGAGGGGTCCTGGGGGTGCTGAGGGCTGAGACCATCTCCCCAAGCTTGGAGTAGGGGTAACTGAGGCCCTCATCTGTCCTGTCTCACCTCCCGTCCCCTGGCCCATCATTCACCCACAGCCATTTATTGAGCACCAACTGTAAGCTGGGCCCAGGGAAGTAGGATGGTTCAGGTGGGGCCCTGCCCTTGGGGAACTCATGGACTTGAACATGACTCTTACTGACAGGCCCCTGTGTTTGGGTCCTTAGGATTGCTCCGATCAGCAATTGGAGCCGTGCAAGGCGTTAGGCTCTAGGGAGGCCAGGCACATCACACCCCTGCGCGGGCACTCACGTGTACCTGCACGTGCATCAGTGTGTGACTGGAACACTTGGGTCCCCCATGACCTCAGGTGTCCACACAGGGCCTCCCTTGGATAGGGGAGCTCCAGGCTCTGGAAACCAGGTCAAGGCTGTGTGTACATCACCCTGTCTTGGAGGCCCAACCACTGCCTCTGAATTATGGGAACCTATGGGAGCTCAAGCACTGTAACCCCATTTCGTGAAAAAGAAGGCTGAAGCCCAGAGGGGCCCATAACTTGCCCAATGTCACACAGCAAGTTGGAGCAGGTCTGCGAGGGGAATGAACCAGACCTGGGCACCTCATCCACATCCCTGACCTTTTTAACTTGGAGCTTGGCACCTCCTAAGGACCACAGTCCATTTACCTCTGGGAGGTGAAGCCAGTGACTCTCCCAGCACACCCACCTGGGGACCAACCACAGGGTCCTCCCAAGGTTCACCCCCCAGGATTTCCCACACACCATACCTTTGCTCAGGCTGCCCTAGCCACCTGGAATTCTCTCTCTCTCTCATTCCTTGAATAAAATCCAGACTTCTAGGTTCAACTCAAATGCGTCCACCTTCTCTGACCCTCTGGAACTTCCCCCGTCTCTAGCCTCCTAGCTTCCCTCTAGCTCTTTCTCTCTCTTTCTTTTTTTTTTTGAGACAGAGTCTCACTCTATTGCCCGGGCTAGAGTGAGTGCCGTGGCGTCAGCCTAGCTCACAGCAACCTCAAACTCCTCGGCTCAAGCAATCCTCCTGCCTCAGCCTGTTGGGTAGCTGGGACTACAGGCATGCGCCACCATGCCTGGCTAATTTTTTTCTATTTTTAGTTGTTTGACTAATTTCTTTCTATTTATAGTAGAGACAGGGTCTCGCTCTTGCTCAGACTGGTCTCAAACTCCTGAGCTCAAGCAATCCTCCTGCCTCGGCCTCCCAGAGTGCTAGGATTACAGGTGTGAGCCACCGCGCCCAGCCCTCCCTCCAGTTCTGTTCCCCTCGCTCCCACCCACTGTTCACCTACCCACTAAAGCTAATACTGATTAGTATACTACTAGGCTTAGGGTGGAGGATCTTCGAGGCTGGGGCGACTGGGGCCACACCCAGGCCGGCTCAGCCCTTCAGACTTTGCCAATCACACTGGGGTGGGCCCTCGAGCTAGGAGAGGAAAGAGAGCTTCTGCCAGAGTCACCACCTGCCCCTAACCCTGCTCTTCCTCCAAAGGCCCAGCAAGGCCCTGTGCACCCTCCCAGAGCAGAGGAAACTGCTGGCTGTCAGAGAAGGCCGGGAGCACTGTGCTCTGGTCAAGGTTGACCCTGTGGAGTTTATCATTCCTGCTTTTGTTTATTCCTCCATACCCTGAGCCAGGCCTGTGCCTGTGTTTGGTGGGGTAAAAGTTGGGATCCAAAGTGTAAAGAACTCTCAGTTTTCGCTGAGCACAGGGACTCACGCCTGTAATCCCAGCAACTCAGGAGGCTGAGGTGGGAGGGTGGCTTGAGCCCAGGAGTTCAAGACCAGCCTGAGCAAACATAGCAAGACGCTGTCTCTAAAAAAAAATTTTTTTTTAAAATCAGCTAGGTGTGGTGGCATACACCTCTAACTACTTGGGAGGCTGAGGTAGAAGGATTGCTTGAGCCCAGGAGTTTGAAGCTGCAGTGAACTATGATTGCGCCACTGCACTCCAGCCTGGGTGACAGAGGGAGATCCCATCTCTTAAAACAAAAAACAGAAAAAACATTCATGTTTGTTGGGTGTTGCCCTTTCACTAAATGGCCCCAGACCCGAGTTCTCTGTTCATTTGCAGAGTACTTCCCTTCCGCTTGGTCTTGGGAAGGGGCCAGAGAGGCTGCCTTTACCCCCTCAGGCTCTGAGCCCCCTCCTGTCTGGCTGTCCCTTCACTCCCCCACCTCCCAATTGGGAGCTTCATGCTGAGCCTAGGACCCTGTCCAGGGCTATAGCTGCCGCTGCTACCCTTAGCTTTGCTATGTCTTGGGAAATGAACACAGCCCATCCACGCTCTGGGACAGCCAGCCTGTGTTTGGCGCCTAGTGCAGAGGGGCCAGTTTGGGGAAGGACATCAGGACCAGGCACCTGTGCACCTAGCTCATGGGCCCCGCAGAAGGTTTGGTGAGTTAAGCGGGGACAAGAGGGTACAACTTAGCCAAGAGGAAGGTAGCTTTCAGTTTCCCACATCGCATTTCCTCTTCCTCTGGCTGCACCAGGCCCGTGCCCCTCATGAACAGTTAGCTTTCCTGCTGATCTAGTCTCAGATGTTCTATAGTTTTTGTTATTTATTATACAGAGAGACGGTCTAACCGGTTCTTGCTGGTGCATGGGCAAGCCGTTAATTTACATGCATTTATCTTATAACTGGTCATCTTCTTGGTTTCTCTTATAAGATTTGCTGTTCATGGATTCTCCTGGATTTTTCTACATTGATGTTTTACTGCTGAAAATAATGACAAATTTGTTTTTTTCTTTCTAATGCTTATAGCTCATATTTGGTTTCCTTGTTTCATAGCTTGGCTAAGATCTTCAATATAATATTGAAAAACAGTAAAGACTAGAGCGTCTGTGTCTTGTTTCTTTTCTTTTTTTTTTTTGAGACAGAGTCTCACTCTGTTGCCCGGGCTAGAGTGAGTGCTGTGGCATCATCCTGGCTCACAGCAACCTCAGACTCCTGGGCTCAAGCAATCCTTCTGCCTCAGCCTCCCGAGTAGCTGGGACTACAGGCATGTGCCACCATGCCCGGCTAATTTTTTTCTATTTTTAGTTGTCCGATTAATTTCTTTCTATTTTTAGTAGAGACGGGGTCTCGCTCTTGCTCAGGCTGGTTTCCAACTCCTGAGCTCGAACAATCCGCCCGCCTCGGCCTCCCAGAGAGCTAGGATTACAGGCGTGAGCCACCGCGCCCGGCCTGTGTCTTGTTTCTTAAGTACGCAGGATGCCTCTGGTACTTCCCTGTCAAGTGCACTTGCTCTTGATCTTGGATGGATAGTCTTTTCTAGTTAAAGATGGCCCAGTCTAGTCCCAGCTGACTCAGAAATTTGTTTATTTTAGAAGCTTATTTATTTGCATCTTTCATTCATGCAACAAACCTTCAGTGAGCTGATTGCCAGGCCTACACTTGGTACTGGAGTATGAAAGAAAAATTGACATAGTCCCTGCCCATAATGAGCTCATGGCCTAGTGGAGGATAGAGGCATGGAGGCAGGCCCTTATCTTCGGGCCGTGGGGCATGCATTCAGTATTTGCTGGGCACCGTGTCAGGCACTGGAGGTGGGCACTGTTCAGACAAGGCTCTGCTCATAGGGAGCTCACAGTCTGTGGGGTGCAAGCAGCTCACATCCCCTTGCACTCAAGTTCCCACACGTGGTAGTTGCAACTCTCAGCTAAGGTTTTCTCTGCTGCAGAGGCCAGGTGGGTGAGTAACCAAGAGTGCCGGGGAGATAACTCTCCCAGAGCAGTCCTAAGCCAGCGAAGAGGGGAGTTGGTGGATTCATGCCCCAGCTTCCTCGCCCTTGGGTGGGACAATCCTGAGGTGTGTTCTATACCGTCTTGCAATGGAGGACTGAGCCTCAGTTGCCTACAGAGGGAGCACACTCATTAACACACCTGCCTTGGCTTCCGTTCCTTCCCTGTCTCACTTTCCCTCTCCTTATGTCAAGAATTGTGAAGGCTGAGATTTTATCCAACTTGCAAGCTGAGATTTTATCTGACTTTATCTGAGTTAGCCTACCATATTCTCAAGGATGCTGGCAGAAGGCACCAGGCTCCTGATTCAGAAACAAAAAACAGAGTATTGTTCATAGTAACAGCAGTAGAGTTATAAGCATTTTCTTGCACCACTTTCCTGACCTCCAGTTCTCACAGGGTGATGCAGTGAAGGCCAGTGATGCGCTCACATGCAGTGGGTTGTATTATAAGAGAGGAATCCTAAGTTTAGGGGACCTGAATCTTTTATAATAGTCTACAAGCAAACCTGCCCAGGAGGGAGATATTATCTTTACTGTAATGGACAAATCTGCCTTTTGCCCTGGAGGGAGACACTAGCTCCTGTCTTCTAAGTCTATCCACTACAATAATCACCCTTGTAAAGATTGTTTGAAACAGGACAGTCAGTGCTTCTCCTGGCAAATGTGCAAGGAGACATAGGCGAGAACCGTGAAGAATTGTCTCCCAACACCCTACTGGTGCTTCCTGGCATTGCCTCCCAAATAGGCTATCTGCATTTGGATCCTTGTCTGAGAGTCTGTTTCTGGGAGACGCCCCTCAAGATGAGGAGGCAACACTAAATGGGCATTGATGGCTTTCTGGGGCAACTCTCCTTCCTCCAGACCTGTCCTGCAAATAATGCAGGAGAGCCACATGAAGAGGTTTTCCTTCCCCAGAATTGGTACTGCTATGGCTCCAGAGGAGGTGTTCTAAAGGACCTTTAGGGTTTCATTTTTAGTGTTTAAATATTTGGTACATCTAGAATTTTTTTTTAATTTCAAGACATTATGGGGGTATAAATGTTTTTGTTACATGGATACACAGCGTAATGCTAAAATCAGTGCCCGCTACCGGGACAGTGTTCATTGTACCCAGTAGGTAAGTTTTTATCCCTCCCCCGCCTTCTTAGTTTCCAATGTCCTTTACGTCTTTTGGGGTACATCTAGAATTTATGGTGGTGGCAGGTGTGAGGTAGACATTGGGCTTTTTTTTTTTTTAAATTGTTCCAACACCATTTATTGGAAATTGTGCTTGGTCTGTTACCACTCTCTTCTAATCTTCCTGGGCCCTATTATTTAGAGTGTATCACAAACATACGGGCAACCAATTTCCAGTAAATTTACTAAAGAACACATGTGTCACCATCACTGCGGATTTGACACTTAGTGCTGGCACAGTTCGAGACAAACCCAGACGCCCACTCTCGTGATAACACTGCTTGGGCCCTACCGAAATGCATGGCAGTTGTTCTGCTAACTGTTGAGCGGACACTTCTTCAGCCGGCATGGCGAATTTGACTATGAATTGGGAAGATTTCTTTCTATCAAAACATTTAATAAAAAATTCAAAACATTCAGTAAAATTTTAGTTTTAAATATGTTTAATTTCAAGTTTAACATTAGTTTATTATAACCTATAGTCAGTCTATTTTGCCTCTTAATTTTACTAGAATAATTTTGATTATTTTAAAAATAACTTTTTGGATATTTAAGGTGTTTTAATTTTTTGATATATTTCATTTAATCAAACATATTTTTGTGCTCCTTGAATATAATATTTTATTTTAATCTTTTAAATCATTACTACCCAAAAGAACAGTAATAATGTGAAAGTCTTGACATAACAACATAATCAATTGTTTCGCCGGAATAAAAGCGAGAACAACAATTGGTGTTACAGAGTAAATGCAGAATACCCTTGAATTAACGCATGTCTCTATCCTCTTTTTTTTTTTTTTTTTTGAGACAATCTCGCTTTGTTGCCCGGGCTAGAGTGAGTGCCATGGCGTCAGCCCAGCTCACAGCAACCTCAAACTCCTGGGCTCAAGCTATCCTTCTGCCTCAGCTTCCCGAGTAGCTGGGACTACAGGCATGTGCCACCATGCCTGGCTAACTTTTTCTATGTATTTTTAGTTGTTTGACTAATTTCTTTCTATTT